>NC_092342.1:59504500-60105500 GCF_046630445.1 Rutidosis leptorrhynchoides
AACATATCCAGGTATGGCTTGCAGACACGATTCATGAGATCCATGAATATAGCAGGTGCGTTGGTTAAACCGAATGGCATCACGAGAAACTCATAATGGCCATAACAGGTTCTGAATGCAGTCTTCATCACATCGCTCTCTTTCACCCTCAATTGGTGATAACCGGATCGCAAATCGATCTTAGAGTAAACACTTGATCCTTGCAACTAGCCGAAAAGATCGTCAATTCGGGGAAGAGGATACCGATTCTTGATAGTCAATTTGTTGAGTTCACGGTAGTCGATACACATATGGAAGGATCCGTCCTTCTTCTTCACAAATAAAACATGTGCGCCCCAAGGCGAGAAACTTGGTTGGATAAATCCACGGTCTAGCAGTTCTTGTAATTGGCTCTACAACTCTTGCATTTCGGAAGGTGCGAGTCGATAAGGTGCGCGAGCTACAGGTACAGCTCCTGGCACTAAATCGATCTGAAACTCCACTGCTCTCGGTGGCGGTAATCCAGGCAATTCTTCAGGAAAGACATCAAAAAATTCGTTCACAATTCGTACGTCCTCCACGCTCTTCACCTCGATTTCTAAGGTTTTCACATGTGCTAGAACAGCAAGACGTCCTTTCTTCATGATCTTTTGCGATTTCATGCAGCTAATGAGATTCAGTTTCGAGCTACATCTCTCTCCATAAATAATCAGTGGCTCACCATTTCCATGTGGTATACGAAGAGCCTTATCTCCACAGATAATGTCGGTCCTTATCTTGGTCAACCAGTCCATACCGACAATAACATCAAAGCTTCCCAACTTAATGGGTATCAAGTTAATCTCGAAATCCACACCAGCTATGTTGATAATAGCTCCTCGGCTAATTTGGTCAACTTTATCAAGTTTTCCATTGGCTACCTCTACAATCATACTCTCCTTTAAAGGAACTAACAACCAATTTATCTTATCGCAAAAGTGTCTACATACATAACTCCTATCGGCACCAGTATCAAATAAGACAGAAGCTAATAGATTGTTGATAGTGAATATACCTGTCACCAAGTCGGGGTTCTCACGAGCATCCCTTGCGTTTACATTGAATGCTCTGCCACGCGGTGGTCCGCCGTCCTTTCACTTATTGGGACACTCATTTCTGAAGTGGCCCGTTTGTCCGCATTCGTAGCACTTTCTCGGTCCATTGGGGTTCGGCTTCCCAGTCATGGTGGTGATCTTGCAGTCCTTGCCAAGATGCCCGGTCCTTTTGCACTTTTCACAAACAACGTTACAGTACCCGGTATGGTGCTTGTAGCACCTCTTGCACTGTGGCAGACTGCCCTTGTAGTTGGGGTCCGAGTTGGTGTTCGGATTGGGATTCCCACCGTTGTTATGCCTCTTAGCGGGGGTTTAATCATAGGCTCTCCCCTTGTTGTTCTCCCACTTACGCTTATCACTACTACCCCCTTCAGATTTTGCCTTTTTCGGTTCATCGATGATGATTTGGTTCATTAAGGTATGCACCATGCGCATTGCTTCTGGGACATTAGGTGGCTTAGACGAGGTGACATTTCCCTTAATGGACTTAGGAAGTCCCCACAAGTACCTTTCCATGTGCTTAAACTCTGGGGTAACCATGGTAGGACACATCAGGGCTAATTCTAGATACATACGATTGTAACCATCGAGATCATTTCCCACAACCTTCAACTGCATAAACTCAATCTCCATTTTCTGGATCTCGGTCCTAGGGCAATATTCCTCAATCATGGTCCCTTTGAATTCCTCCCATGGCGTAGCATACGCCTCATCAATACCCTTTGCTTGAGCCAGAGTGTTCCACCAAGTTAGTGCGCCATCTGACAGCGTACATGAGGCATACTTAGTTTTGTTCGCCTCTGAGCAGTTACTAACTCGAAACACAGATTCTAATTTCTCAAACCACCTAGTGAGACCAACTAGCCCCTCAGTTCCACTAAAGTTGTGGGGCTTGCAGCTTTGAAACTCTTTGTATGTGTACCCATTACGAATGGGCTGGATAACCGGTGGCGGTGGAGCTTGGGGGTTCATTTCCGCTAAAGCTGCGATGACTCGTTCATTGATCATTTCCTCGATTTGTGCTACGGTTGGCGTTGATCTTCCGTTGGCCATTGATGTTCTAAACAAAATTTTTGACTCAAGTCAAAATCCATCACTCAATAAATAATAATACAGTATATGGTAACCAACATGGAATCAACACACCATATGTTTATTAAGTAACGTAAATAGATTCAGATACCACAGAATCATCATACAGTAACGTAAACAGAACACTGTGCAAGAATTAAACAACACAAAGTTCCATTCATTAATAATAAGTTGCATTCATCCGCATATGTTCGTACAGTACATAAGTAATACATGAAACTACCAATGAGATTACATAATGAAATCTACTACAAATGTCCTACAGTGACGGTGGGTAAAGGATGTCCATCATGTGGGACACCTGGTCCTCGAGCTCAGTTACCCGAGCACGGAGGATATCCACCTCCCTCGTCAGTTCCTCGACAGAGGGAGAGGCTGGTGGAGCAGGCGGTGCTAATGGTGCTGGTGGTACGGGTGGTGTAGATGGTCCGACATCAGAAATAGATGATGTGTAGCGGTAAGACTTACGGATGAAGGGATTAGCAGGGTATGACACAAGCTGCTTACGGGCGGTAACTCTAGTCCTCAGTCCATGTGCGTTAACGGATGATCTCCCTTCATTAACCCCAGGAATAATAGTACCGTCGAAACGATACTGCGTCTTCGGCTGGGTAGAGGGTGGCTGCACGGGTGTTTCCTCGGGATCCTCGTCAGAATCCTCGTCACTGGAGTCATCAGAGGATGAGTCGTCTGATGATGAGTCATCTGAATCATTTGGGGGTGGCTGCACGGGTGGCTCTCCTCGGGCAGCCATCATCAGTCGGTATCTGAAAGGCGGGATCGGCACTAAACGTCCATCAGAAGGCATCAGCACCAATGGTTATGCTCATTACGGACCGGACCTTCCCCAAGTTCCACGGGAATCACAGCACCACCGGAATGGTGCTGTGGCTCCGAGGGTCCTGGGGCAAGTGGAGCTGGAATCTCCTGTAGGTCCTCGGCTCCGTCAGAGGTGATCACTGGGCCGGGTGCATGGCTACTGACTCCGAAGGATGAAGCGCCGGAGTCACTTGAAGGTGTCGATGACGGGATCTGAGAATCGGCAACAATGGCAGGCGAGGTGGCGGATGAGTCTGAGTCGCTCTCCAAAATGATAACAGGTGGAATATCTGACATCTGAACAAGGAAAAATAACTTTTTCCATGTCAGTAAGTCATAAAGCAAGCACTTATTAGGCGAAGTAACTACGACAGTCTAAATCATGTATAGCAGTAAATAACATGGCAATAATGACAAGTATCATGCAATCGAAACAGATAATAGCATACAATAGTGAAATCATGTAGTAGCATACGACATATAGCAGTAAAAGTAAGCAGCAGCATGCAGCAAGTTCCGCAGAAACAAGTAAACTAGCAAGTTGTAGATTAGTCCTATTAGTGAATCCTACTCGGGTCGGTCCAGACTCACTAATGCAACCTAATTCCCTACAACCAATGCTCTGATACCAAATGTGATGCCCCGTACAAAACCATCGTATACGAATCATTAACAACAGGATCATTACAAGGTCAAATACTATATGATGTTTCAAAATAAGTTTGCATTCATACAAAAAGGTGATGTCTTAACCAACATCAAATGTTTTACAACCAAAAGTATGCTTCTATGAATGGAAGCAAGTAATAATAGTACGTGACCCATAGGTCGTTACAAATACATCGTTTCAAAAGTAATATAGTTTGAATGCAAAATGATCGTTTCATGCGGTGACATCTCTAATAAGCGCAGCGGGTGTCTACAAAGCATGACTAGTACAACGGAAGCAAGCAAACCTTAAGCACCTGAGAAAAACATGCTTAAAAACGTCAACACAAAGGTTGGTGAGCTATAGTTTAAGTATAACAGTAATGTAAGGTAGGCCACGAGATTTCAGTGCTTCAACAGCATTTCAAAACAGTATGAAAAGTATATGTATAACCGTGGGCACTTGGTAACTAACTTAACGTTTATCACCCCCTAAAAGTACACTTGGCGAGTGCGTATGTTTACGAAGTATTAAACACCCGTTAAATGAGAGTGCTACTAGCCCGAGTGGGGATGTCAAACCATATGGATCCATATCTAAGATTCGCGTTCACTGGTTCAAAGACCAATGACTAAACGTTACCGAGCTAAGGGGAAAGTTTATGCCGTTGTGTAACGACCCGGATTTTTCCAATCGTTTTATACTTATGAGATTAATATTTACATAAATTAAACCTTACCAACATGATAAGCAATCCAAATTGTTGAGACTTGTGTTTTTGAAAAGAGTTTTACACAACGTTTGACCGTCCAATTTAACCGATGATATCACGAACTATATAACATACGATAATTATACGTTTGTGTATATATATGTATTTATATATATTTAACATGATCTAAGGATGGTTTAACATCTCATTGTGTACTAATGACAATGAGTTATAATTATATTTTGAAACTACTAACTTAAGTTTTCAAAACGATAACTATACGTAACATTCTTTGATATATATACTTATAACCTATAATGCTTATACATGTATCGTATATATAATGTATTTAATAACTTTTTAAGGACTTAAATACATAAAACAATATAAGTATATTCACAAAATATAGCTATATTTGAATTCTCATTCCGTTTCCTCAAGATTTCTATACGTATATCTAGGGTATATGTACCCGTATCATACCCAGCTTCTATATGTATTTACTATTGGTATTGATAGTGTTCCAAATGAACATATATTTAGTAGCAATATCGTTCCAATATGTAAAGTTTTTAAATGTAATTTCCTTATTTTTAGTTGTAATAGTTAAATAAATAAGTGCGAAGACGAAAGACGCAAATCGCTCGAAAATGAAGATTTAAAGACAAAAACGAAGATTTGAAAGACCAAAACGTCCAAAAAGCTCAAAAGTACAAGATACAATCAAAAAGGTTCAAATTATTGATGAAGAACGTCTAAAAATGACAAGAGTACAAGTTACAAAACGCAAAGTACAAGATATTAAATTATACGAAAGGACGTTCGAAAATCCGGAACCGGGACATGAACCAACTCTCAACGCTCGACGCAACGGTGTAAAAATTACGAGTCAACTATGCACAAGAATAAAATATAATATTTAAATAATTCATAATAAGAATAATATTAAATAATAAAAAGTTGTTAATTGAGCATAGTTCAGGGGTCGTAAATGAAAATTCAATTTCTAATTTGCCTATAAAAGAGATATTACGTTCGATGATGAAAGGAGGAAGAAATTCTTTCCGATCTTTTTTTTCTTCTATCAATTATCAATATCAATTATCAATATCTATATTCTATATCTCTATCATAATGTTAATGTAATAAGATATAACAATAATCTTAATTTTAAGTTTAAATTATGATAATAATAAAATTTATGATAGAGATCATTTGAGTGTGTAAGTCGAAATTCTGTCCGTGTAACGCTACGCTATTTTTAATCATTGTAAGTTATGTTCAACCTTTTTACATTAATGTCTCGTAGCTAAGTCGTTATTATGCTTATTTAAAATGAAGTACTCATGATGTTGGGCTAATTACTAAAATTGGGTTATTGAACTTTGGACCATAATTAAGGTTTGGGCAAAAGACCGACACTTGTGGAAATTGGATTATTGACTATTAATAGATGGGGGGTATTGTCTAATTGAGTGACAACTCATTGGAGTCTGTCGAACCTATCTTCAAATTAATTATCCTAATAATTAATAATGATTATGGTTGTCCTATTTAGTGACGTTCATATGGAATCTGTTATAATCATTTAATTAATCAATTGGGTTGGGTAATTGATTATTCATTCTGATCAAGTGGATGAATTAATATTCATAAACTAATTAAAACAGGGGTGGATTACATACAGTGATAACTGGTGTAATTATTGACAGAAGTGATAACTGCGTCACAGTTTAAATCCTTAATTAGTTGGAATATTTGACTTCGGGTATAAGGGTAATTTGACGAGGATACTCGCACTTTATATTTATGACCGATGGACTATTATGGACAAAAACCAGATAGACGTATCAAATAAACCAGGACAAAGGACAATTAACCCATGGTAATAAATTAAAATCAACACGTCAAACATCATGATTACGGAAGTTTAAATAAGCATAATTCTTTTATTGTATTTCTCATCGTATCTTTATTTACTGTCATTTTATTACTCGCAATTTTATTTACTGTCATTTTATTTATTGTCATTATTTTACGCACTTTAATTATCGTCATTTATCTTTGCGCTTAAAATATAGAATCGACAAACCGGTCATTAAACGGTAAAACCCCCCTTTTATAATAATATTACTACTTATATAATTATATATATTTTGTATAAATATAGTTTTTAAAAATATAGTAAGTATCACCAGCTCCCTGTGGAACGAACCGGACTTACTAAAAACTACACTACTCTACGATTAGGTACACTGCCTATAGTGTTGTAGCAAGGTTTAGGTATATCCCATCCGTAAATTAATAAAACTTGTGTCATATTTTGTAGTATTTTGTATTAAAAATAATACTATTTCGTACCCTCACGCTACATCATCAAGTTTTTGGCGCCGCTGCCGGGGAGCGCTAAAACGCTATATTTTTAATTATAATAATATTGAAATAAAATATAATAATATAATAATATTGAAATAGAATATAATAATATAAAAATATTTAAGAATCTTTACGTAAATTTTTAAAAAAAAAAGTCGTATTTATTAAATACTTCAGGGGTATATTATGTAACTTATAATTAATAATTGCTATCATGTCGCTTTCATGTGAATAGTAAATTAATTAATTTATTTTCATTTACTATTCATGAATAGTAAATGAATTAAAAAAAAAAAAAAAAAAAGAGTTTTAAAAAAAAATTATAATTATAAAAAAATTATTAATTTGTAAAAAAAAATCGTTTTTTAAAAAAAAAAAAAAAAAAAAAAAAATCGTTTTTTTTTTAAAAAAAAAAAAAAAAATTTTTGTAAAAAAAAAAAAAAAAAAAAAAAAAATCGTTTTTTTTTAAAAAAAAAAAAAAAAAAAAAAAAAAACGAAAAAAAAAAAAAAAATATAAAAAAAGAAAAAAAAAAAAAAAAATATATGTATTTTTAAGACTTTGTTAAATAGTTAAGTTTTAAAAGTTTCTTTATTTTTATTTTAGTTTATAAAAATATAAGTTTTAATTTTAATATCTTTTATTTAATTAAAAAACAGAAAAATAGAAAAAAAAAAAAAAAAAAAAAAAAAAAAAAAGAAAAAAAGAAAAACGCGTAAAAACAAAAGCTGTCAACTGAATTCCTGAACCCCGCGACTCGCGGAGTTTTCCTCTTTATTTGCCGCGACTCGCGGAGGCCTTCTGACACACGGACAAAAACCCTAATCACGGGTTATTTTTAATTATTATTATTATTAAAACCTAATTATTATTATTATTATTATTAGTTTTAAGTTTTATTTTTATTTATGTATTTAGTTTAAATAAGTTTTTATTAAATTGTAAAATTAATAGTTTTATTAAATAAATAATATAAAATAATATTTTTATAAAAATTGTACTTTTTACAACTTTTTGTATATTTTTATATTTTGTACCTTTTTAATCGTTGTAGCGTAACTTTTGTATTTTTAGCTCATATTTAATTTTAAACTTAGTTTTTGCTATAGTTATTTTTACTCCTAGATTTTTAGGCTTTGCCGTAGAATTCCTTAAGTGCTTTTTTTCTTTAGACTAAGATTTAGGTGCTTTAGAATTTTGCGACGCCGTTTTTCGCGTTCTTATTTTTATTTTTCGACGCCTATTCTTCGTCTTTTTCATTTTTCGACACTTTTCGACGCGCACTCTTTTTCTCTCTTATTTCTCGCCATTCTAGTTTTTAGGACTTAGATTTTTTTCTACTTCTTCTCTAAATTTCTTAAAATTACGAAAATTTATTTTAAGTGGTTAAATTGATAGACATCAAAATTTTCTGGTTCGTAGTAATAGTTGGATTTGTACGTGGACCGGGTTATTGGAGCCAAACAGTACTCAATTATATTGAGACCAAACGAATCCTGCCCCTCTGCTGCATCTTTTGGCTATTCGAAACGTGGGCAAAATCAGAAAAGTCTATTGGTTGGATAACTTATTATAATTTTTCTTTCCTTTTTAAAAACTAATAGGATATTCAGTGAATGCACCGAGCAAGACGTTCGCCGCCGGTCATACGTTCACCACCTGTAACTCGATCAAGACATCGTTTAACGAATATCGCCGCCGTTGATTTTTCTTTAGAATCGTCATCAAGTCGACCAAATCCTCAAACTCAAATTTCCGATAATCCAGTTTTTGAAACAAACCTCACAATTGAGAATCCGGAGAATATTCAGGAACGGTTTGTAGATCCCGAACCATTAAACTTTCCTCCGGAACCACCAATCATTCAAACAGAGATTGTTGAGGAAGAAACCATTAAATCAGAAACCTCTAGTGATTCAGATACAACACTTCCAATCATGGAAAATCTAGAACCTCTAAGTATGGAAGACCGTATGAGAGCCACACGCACGGGCCAAGGTCACGCCATTATTAAGCCAGAAGTTAATGCTCCAGATTATGAAATCAAAGGACAAATTCTAAACATGGTAACTAATCAGTGCCAATATAGTGGTGCGCCGAATGAAGATCCAAACGAACACCTTCGTACGTTTAAAAGAATTTGTACACTATTCAAAATCCGAGAAGTGGAAGATGAGCAGATCTATCTCATGTTGTTTCCCTGGACTTTAAAGGGAGAAGCCAAAGATTGGTTAGAATCGTTACCTGAAGGGGCGATTGACACATGGGATGTTTTAGTTGAAAAATTTCTTAAACAATTCTTTCCGGCATCTAAAGCCGTGAGACTTCAAGGAGAAATTGTTACGTTCGCGCAAAAGCCAAATGAAACATTATATGAGGCGTGGACAAGATTCGGAAGGATGTTGAGAGGATGTCCTCAACACGGATTAGATACTTTTCAAATAGTACAAATCTTCTATAAAGGCGTAGACATCGCCACACGAAAAGACATCGACATAACCGCTGGTGGATCCATTATGAAGAAAACCGCAACTGAAGCTTACAAAATTATTGATAACACAGCCTCCCACTCGCATGAGTGGCACCAAGAAAAAGATATCTTTCGATCATCTAAAGCGGCTAGAGCCGATTCTAGCCATGACTTTGATTCCGTTTCCGCAAAAATAGATGCTTTCGAAAGACGAATGGAAAAGATGAATAAAGATATTCACGCAATACGAATCAGTTGTGAGCAATGCGGTGGACCACACTTATTGAAAGATTGTCACATTGAACCAACGATGGAACAACGAGAGAATGTTTCCTATATGAACCAAAGGCCGGGAAATAATTATCAAAATAATTATCAACCGCCAAAGCTAAACTTCAATCGAAATCAAAACATTCTTTACAATCCAAAAGGACCCGAAAATAACTGGTATAACCAACAAGGTCCGAATAACCAACCAACTCAAAACAACACTTTCAATCAACAAAGACCTGGCTTATATAAACCACAACAACAACCCGAAGAGAAAAAGTCAAATATGGAAGACGTGGTATTCAAGCTAGTTGAATCTCAAACACAATTTATTGAAACTCAAACCCAAACGAACGAGAGATTTGATCAGTCATTAAGAACTCAACAAGCTTCCATTTTGAATCTAGAAAAACACGTAGGTACTCTTGCTAGCATGATGAGTGAGAGGGAACAAGGAAAGCTACCGAGTAATACTGAAGTAAATCCTCGGAATGAGAATGTTAATATGGTTTCAACGAATTCTGAAAAACCAGCATCAGAAGATGGGAAGGTTTTAGATGAGAGTAACAATGAAGAAGTTACACCACCACCACCCGAGTATGTAAAGCCAGTGGTGGCACCATACAAACCACCCATCCCGTTTCCAAGAAAAGGAGTTGAGTATGAGCAAGTGATAGGTAATAAAGATTGTGATACCTCTGGAAAGAAGAAGAAGAAAAAGAATAAGAAAGTGCAAGAAACAAAAGCCGTAAATATAAACCCGGTGAAGACAGTTCCACCAAAACCTCCACCTAGGGTAGGTGATCCGGGTGAATTTATTGTTCCTTGTCTACTTAGTGATTGTGTCATGTATGATGCACTAGCAGATTTAGGTGCGAGTGTGAGTGTTATGCCTCTTTCCTTATATAAGAGATTAGGTGTAGGTGAGTTAAGTCCAACGGATATGAGTGTTCGACTCTTTGATCAAACCATTAAGCACCCAGTTGGAATTGCTGACAACCTACCCGTTCAAGTAGGCAATTTAACCTTTCTAGTCGAATTTATTGTCATTGACATAGAAGAGGACCCAAACGTTCCTCTAATTTTAGGTCGACCATTCTTTGCGTCCACCGGGGCGTTATTTGATGTAGGAAATGGAAGAATGACACTTAAAAGTGGTGACAAATCGATCACCTTTATGATTCGAAAATCTAAACCTCCACCAACCAAAACCGTTGAACCAATAAAAACGATTGGTAATAACCATGTTGTTTTACCAACTCCAACGGTAGTGCTTAATAATAATAAAACGCCTAAGTGTGGGGAAAATGAAGTAACACCTAATGATGACCTGATAACAAAGAACCCCGTTGTTGATACGAAATTAAATGACCCCGTTATTAACAGTTCAATGAAGAAACTTTTTAAACGGGCTATCGATGCTAGAAGTAAGGGGAACTTTAAGTTATGTAACCGGTTAGTATCCAATCTGTCGCCTAAAGAAAAGGCGAAGCTAGTTGAATTATGGGATATTACGGAAGAAGCCGGGCACTGGCTTAAAGAAAAAGTCACAGATATGCAAGTTGATTATGGACCAAGAGAAATTGACGATGAAGTTAATCACAATTTTGACACCACAGCTACCTAAGTGTGGGGAGATTCAAATGTTCTAAGAAAATGTTATCTAGAGTTAGTTGTTCTGTTCTCGTGTAGTTCCGAGAATGGAATCCGATTGGTCTTTTCCGCTAGCAGACACTAAAGAACTAGTTTTCTCCCCCCATTCTGAATTTTTGTTTTTTTTAGGTTTTATATGAAATTAATATGCTTTTAAGTTTTGTGTGATATTTAAAAACAAAATTTACTTTATTTCATTAAGTTGAAAAAAAAAAAAAAATGATTTATAAAATTCGTCGTAAGTTGAAGACTAGGTCATAGAGCCGAAATTACTTTACCCGAGGGCGGGGCGACAAATTTTGTTATCATTATTTTTAATTTTATTGATTTAAAGTATGCCAAAAATATTATACTTTATAAATTTTTGAAAAGTGGGGTTATAAACCAAACTTCAAAAATATATATACATATATATATGTTTGTATTTTATCTTATGTACAAAACAGAGTAAAACAATGCACTTTCAAAGACTGTCATTAAAGTTAAGCAAAAGGTACTAATTTTGACGACAAGACGCAAAACAACAAATATGATATAACAAATGAAGGAATGAACGATGAGGCGCCATCTATCATTCGACGAGCTTTGTAATTACAAACTCGGTATTTTTAATCACTTTTCTACGCTAATCACCCTCATGAATTTAAATTATAGTCTGATTTCATGCAAATGAGGGCATTGCATGATCTTAAGTGTGGGGAAGGGTTATAAATTCTCTCAGGTTTATACTTGGTTTATTTGCCAAATTTTGTGAAAATTTGAAAAATTTTCAATTAAATGAAGTCAAAATCATGTTTATACATATTTATGAACGGTGAAAACTAGGTGATAATACCGAAATTATCGTTACCTCGGAAAGGACATAAATTGAGAAACACCCTAAAACGCTTGAATTCATTTAAAATGAAATAAAAGAAAATAAAAAGGCAAAGAAAGAAACTAAGTGTGGGAAGAATGTACCAAGTTATTCAATTTAAAACAAATATCACATATTTTTGTACAAGATTATTGCAGGTACTTTTGCTTTGGACGATACTAATCAGTTTTACCCGGTTTACTGTAATACATTTGAAAGAAAGATGGATCTACACGATGAATCAATTCCATCATTAAAAGGAAGTAAAGTCTTCCGAAAAAGACACGCGCTTCTTGATTTAGGTCATGAAGTTGTCGTCCAGACCAGCTGTAGGTTGACGAAAAATCTAGAAAAGTCATCTCTAAAATCAGCAGGAAATCCACGGACCTCAGCATCAAACAGGGTCGCCAAGTGGTCAGATTTATCCTAACCATGAGAAGGATTTATCTTGTACAATGGGGAGGCACCGTGCAAATTAGCTTGATAAGACTAATGAATCAGATCCCCAGAAAGGATAATCTCCTTAAAGATTAAAAATCAGCTTTTAAGACTGATATTACTCAATCCTTGAGATTGAACTTAAAGATTGAGAATTCAAACTCATGGAATTCAATGATATCTAAACTCGAGCTTGAACGAGAAAATATTTTGATCAAAAATACAAACCGATTTGTTTTCTGAAAATCCATTTTCAATGCGTTCATTACCATTGAACGTAAAATCCTAGGAATTCACCTGGAATTCATTAGGTCACCTGAACCAAATCGGGTGTCAACTGTAAGAACGGTGGTTGCATAGCATGGTCGGAGACAGGACCTTGTGCCAGACCGAAAAATCATAGGATGATCTTTACTATCGCTCCTACCAAGGATAGTTCTAGCATCCGACACGTTAAAAGACCATAATCATCTGCATGTCACGGGACATTGCCTTAACAGTTTCTTGTTCATCGCTTTCCTTTACAACCGGACGGTAGTTTGCCGAAAGGTAATATACGGAACAAGTAAACTGGATGTGTGCTTTCCGATACCGGGATAGCAGTGGATTACACGAGCCTAAAAGTTTTAGCCAAAATATTGATCCACAAATATATTTTGCAAAACCAATGATGGATCAAATCAGAAAACTTGTCTAGGGTAAAATCTAGCTTGAATTTTTAAAAGATCAAATGTTTTCATAAAGATCCAATTTCCTAAAGGATCTACATTTTTATAGTCATGTGGGACTGTAAACCACCTTTCAAATGTGCACTTTGCTTTGGAAACCGAAAGTAAATCGGCTATTTGATTGCAAGTGTCGTTGACCTAAACCCGAGGCAACTGTGGATGACACACCCACCTTTAACCATCATTACTGTCATTGTTTATACCGCTATATCAAAATCACTGATGTACAAAATGTGATGAATAAAAAAGTGATTCATGTATGTTTTTATTTCAAGTTCTGTATTGCTTGAGGACAAGCAACGCTCAAGTGTGGGGATATTTGATAGTGTTCCAAATGAACATATATTTAGTAGCAATATCGTTCCAATATGTAAAGTTTTTAAATGTAATTTCCTTATTTTTAGTTGTAATAGTTAAATAAATAAGTGCGAAGACGAAAGACGCAAATCGCTCGAAAATGAAGATTTAAAGACAAAAACGAAGATTTGAAAGACCAAAACGTCCAAAAAGCTCAAAAGTACAAGATACAATCAAAAAGGTTCAAATTATTGATGAAGAACGTCTAAAAATGACAAGAGTACAAGTTACAAAACGCAAAGTACAAGATATTAAATTATACGAAAGGACGTTCGAAAATCCGGAACCGGGACATGAACCAACTCTCAACGCTCGACGCAACGGTGTAAAAATTACGAGTCAACTATGCACAAGAATAAAATATAATATTTAAATAATTCATAATAAGAATAATATTAAATAATAAAAAGTTGTTAATTGAGCATAGTTCAGGGGTCGTAAATGAAAATTCAATTTCTAATTTGCCTATAAAAGAGATATTACGTTCGATGATGAAAGGAGGAAGAAATTCTTTCCGATCTTTTTTTTCTTCTATCAATTATCAATATCAATTATCAATATCTATATTCTATATCTCTATCATAATGTTAATGTAATAAGATATAACAATAATCTTAATTTTAAGTTTAAATTATGATAATAATAAAATTTATGATAGAGATCATTTGAGTGTGTAAGTCGAAATTCTGTCCGTGTAACGCTACGCTATTTTTAATCATTGTAAGTTATGTTCAACCTTTTTACATTAATGTCTCGTAGCTAAGTCGTTATTATGCTTATTTAAAATGAAGTACTCATGATGTTGGGCTAATTACTAAAATTGGGTTATTGAACTTTGGACCATAATTAAGGTTTGGGCAAAAGACCGACACTTGTGGAAATTGGATTATTGACTATTAATAGATGGGGGGTATTGTCTAATTGAGTGACAACTCATTGGAGTCTGTCGAACCTATCTTCAAATTAATTATCCTAATAATTAATAATGATTATGGTTGTCCTATTTAGTGACGTTCATATGGAATCTGTTATAATCATTTAATTAATCAATTGGGTTGGGTAATTGATTATTCATTCTGATCAAGTGGATGAATTAATATTCATAAACTAATTAAAACAGGGGTGGATTACATACAGTGATAACTGGTGTAATTATTGACAGAAGTGATAACTGCGTCACAGTTTAAATCCTTAATTAGTTGGAATATTTGACTTCGGGTATAAGGGTAATTTGACGAGGATACTCGCACTTTATATTTATGACCGATGGACTATTATGGACAAAAACCAGATAGACGTATCAAATAAACCAGGACAAAGGACAATTAACCCATGGTAATAAATTAAAATCAACACGTCAAACATCATGATTACGGAAGTTTAAATAAGCATAATTCTTTTATTGTATTTCTCATCGTATCTTTATTTACTGTCATTTTATTACTCGCAATTTTATTTACTGTCATTTTATTTATTGTCATTATTTTACGCACTTTAATTATCGTCATTTATCTTTGCGCTTAAAATATAGAATCGACAAACCGGTCATTAAACGGTAAAACCCCCCTTTTATAATAATATTACTACTTATATAATTATATATATTTTGTATAAATATAGTTTTTAAAAATATAGTAAGTATCACCAGCTCCCTGTGGAACGAACCGGACTTACTAAAAACTACACTACTCTACGATTAGGTACACTGCCTATAGTGTTGTAGCAAGGTTTAGGTATATCCCATCCGTAAATTAATAAAACTTGTGTCATATTTTGTAGTATTTTGTATTAAAAATAATACTATTTCGTACCCTCACGCTACATCATCAGGTATATACACATCAAATCAACATCCTAATCAACATTATTACTGCCCTAGATATGAGGTAACTAGGATTTGTCAAGTAGCATGAATTATTAGTAAGAAAACAAAATTAGGAATCCTTTTCTTTCTTTATAAACTAAAAACGTTTTTATGAATGAACACCATTTCTTCACTCCATTTTCTCATACCTACACCCTCATTTCTCTCTCAAAATACTCCTAACTTCATACTTGATCATTTCCAAGCATTTTCCCCATCATTTAGCTTCAATTACAAGCCTTAAACACCATAAGAAAACTCTTTCAAGAACATATCAAAATAACCACCCATTTGAAGAAGTATACTTCCAACCTTTTGATCTAACTCCACCACTCTTTGATTCCAAGATTTTTTCTTATCTCTTACAGTAACTTTGTCCAAGTAACTTGAGGTAGTAACCTTGTTCATAATCTTGTTCGATTCATAATTATATAGCTATCTTATTTTATGTTGTAAAATTTTAACAACAAGAACATAGTTTGAATGATTTCAAACTTGTTTGCAAACTAAATAGATCCTTCTAACTTAATTTTTAAAACACTTCAAGACCTGTAATATATCATAATGATATGCTAACTTAACAAGATATAACTTGGTTTTACAAAGAACACCTTAAAAACTGAATCTACGTCGTCGGAGTGCAACCGGGGGCTGTTTTGGGTTGGATAATTAAAAACCATCTTGAACTTTGAATTGGAAGTTCATGTTCTGGAAAAATGATATTTCTTATGAATATGTTAACACATAAAAATTTCATGGTTTAACTCAAAGTGTAAGTATTTTTAGAAAAATGATCATTAAATGTTGTTTTTATGATGGAAAATGATCACTTTCATAAGTTTTACCAAAGTTTGACCTATAACCTGTGACTTAGAATACAAACTAAGGTATTTTCAGTTCATATTCTTAAAATTTGACTCGATCCAAGGAAGTGGCAAGTTGAACCAACAAAAACGGAGTTGTAATGAAGAAACTACGTCTAAAACAAGATTGGGTATCCGAAGCTAGTTTAGCTACGAAAATATTTGGAGAAAAAGTAAATTAATCATATATTTTCTAATTAATATGATATTTTATATATAATTACTTATGATTTGATTTTATATATTTCAGGACCACCCGTAAACAACACGAGAAGATTAATCATAAGACCTCATGATTGTACGCAACACGTCATTTGACAACACGGTACTTTATGTACGCAACACGTCATTTGACAACATGGTAATATGGGTCGAGATTAATTCTGATCAATACGAATACGATGGGGTCTTTATTTATTTTATTGAGCAACTAATTGTGGACCACTAACATCGGACTGCTAACTACGGACTAAGAGTATATTAAAAGTATTATAAGTATATATATATATGTAACGATTACTTGAAAAGAAAATATGTTGATATATTATATATATATGGTTAGGTTCGTGATATCTATCGGAGACCAAGTCGAGTTAAATACCTTCAAGGCAAAAGTGAGTATATAGTCCCACTTTTAAACTCTAAATATTTCGGGATGAGAATACATGCATTTTATGATTTACGTTATGGACACAAGTGATAAAAAAATATATTCTACGTTGAGTTGTACCACTGGCATACTTCCCTGTAGCTTGGTAACTACTATTTACATGTGGTATTGTAAACGCGAATCTTGTTGATAGATCTATCGGGCCTGACAACCCCAACCGGACTGGACGACCAGTATTCAACGGTTGCACAGTACTTCGTTTCGGTGACTACACTTGGTACGGTGTAGTAAGATTTCATAATAAAGGGAATATGCGACGTTGATTAAATGTTAAGTATGGTTATCAAGTGCTCAACAACTTAGAATATTTTTATTGAAACGTTTATATATGAAATCTTGTGGTCTATATTTATAACGCTGCCGGCATTAAACCTATATCTCACCAACTTTATGTTGACGTTTTAAGCATGTTTATTCTCAGGTGATAACTAAAAGCTTCCGCTGCAACATGTTGAATTTAAGCAAGATCTTGAGTATGCATTTTTGTGTCAAAAATAAAACTGCATATCGGAGGATTTGTAATGTAAAATATGTTGGAGGTCGTATTGTTATTATCACATGTAAAGTTTGTAAGTCTAAGATTATCGCTAAACGATAATCATTATTAAGTTGTTTAAACCTTGTATTTGTAATAAAAGCTATGGTTTGTATTGTAAAAACAAATGCAGTTTTTGAAAAATGTCGCATATAGAGGTCAATACCTCGCGATGAAATCATATGTTATTGTATTCGTCCTTATGGTTAAGGTCGGGTCGTCTCATGTGGTATCAGAGCGGTGGTCTTAGCGAACCAGGTCTGCATTAGTATGTCTAACTGATAAGTCGTTAGGTTGCATTAGTGAGTCTGGACTTCGACCGTGTCTGAATGTCAAAATTTTGCTTATCATTTTGTATCGAAAATCATCTACTTATCATCTGTAAGAAATTACCTGCTTATCATCTTAAGTCTAAACACGTCTTACTGCATTCATTGCATGAATGGTGTATAGACAAAATTCATATCTTAGCGTATTTGCTAATTCATATCTACGCGTATCTGTTACTGTAAACTTTGTCTGACATATTCCGTAAATCCCTCCGTAATCTATGAGATCTTTTGTTCTTTATATGTGGATATTCTATATAATTAGAATACCACCCGATAGCCGGAAAATCATTTCATATCGAAAAATCCTTTATTCAATCATACGAAATGGAACTCATCACTAGTTGAAGTCCCTCGGATTCCGATATGGAATACCACTCAAGCTCCGAAAGCAGTGTGACCGGAATGGATCAACCAATCAGTCATCATCTATTTTGGATGGATTGGGGATGGGTTCGTAACCTCCTCAATCATTGGAGACAGGAAGAAGGTGATCCCTTCCATCCATCAAATTGCCCTCTTGACGATGAACCTGAAGCACTTACCGGCGAACCTGTTCGAGAAACCATTTTCTCTCTCATTTCTAGAGTATCTCATCACGATTATATACTATATCAAATTCTAGATTTTATTTATCCGCTCGTCTGAACCGACAATCACCCCGGTGTAATAGAAGAAGTCAACGAGCTTCGCACTCGGGTAGTGGATTTGGAGAATACGGTACGAAGGTTACAAACACCATCAGCAGCATCAGCAGCATAACCAGTACCGTCAATAACATCAACATCGCAAGCCTCAATACCCTAAGCACCAGCAGCATCACCAGCATCAACTTTATCACCATCATCAACATCAACAGGATCATTACCACCACCAACAATCACATCCGCATCACACGCCTCAATATCACCATCCGTACCTCGGATATCAACGTCACACGCACCATAGATACCAAGAAGTACCAACAACAACAAACGATGCAGTATTGATTCATAACTTCATCGGAGAAACATTCTATGGTGATTATGTAATCTCTAAAGACATAGAGATTACCTATTTCTGCCTTAACCATAAATCAGATGAGTGGACAGAAATGATAAAAGGAAGAGTAGAAACCCTGACAAGAATGATGCGTAAGGTACAAGCTAGACTTGTTTTACCAACAGCATCAGCAGTACCCTTAGCCTCACCAACACAGTCAGTGCTGTCAACATCGTTAGAATCGTCAGCAACTTTAACATCACAAGCTCCACCAGTTTAAGAATCACCGTGGACATCATCAATAACGCGTATATTAAATCAACGAGTTATGAAGTATTAACTCATTCTTCTGAAGAATTTATATAAATATTTTATATATATGAATTCGGAAACCAAAATAAATCTTTTCGTACTAAGCTATTAAGTATGAATTGAAAAAGGGTAGATACTACTCATTTAAATTCATATTACAAATATGCAATGATGTACGTCCTTCGTCAGCAACTTAATCATCGTTAACTACAATCCCTGTTTCAATTCAATGAATTTCGTTTTATAATAAACCAAGTGTATTATTCAATAATATGTTTGATTTTACACTTTCATCTTCAATGTACTCGAAGCTTACTGGGAAACAACATTCATATCTTGCGAAGTTAGCAAGAGTTCAATGAGTATCAGCATGATTCACTAAGGAAATATATATAAGAATAAATAATGAAGTATTGATCCATAACTTCATTAATATTCTGTGAAGAATATGTGGTTCCTAATCGTTTTAGAGATTACTTATTCTAGCTCAAACCGAAAATCAAATGAGTCTAATATTATATTGACTTATTAAATTCATGATTACATCTGAAGAAGATATATATGTACATATATTTTCATAAAGATTGTAATAAAATTCTCTGGTACAAAACATTACTTGTGAAATTTTTTTTTAACGGGTAGGTAATACCCGAGAGATATATAAATTCACAATTAATATGATTATATTCTTCGACTCTGATTCAACAATCATCAACTATACTCACTACCTTCACAATAATATACATTCTTTCATAGAAATCAAAACAACCATTCTCATCCAAATTTGATTACGACAAAATGAAATCCAAGTCAAGACTTAACAGAAGACATCACTCTTAGGACTCTTACATCTTTCAAAACTATACTTTGACTTCAAAACTATGCTAGAACATCATTCGATTCTTGGAACCCAGAAAAATATTTGTATCATTCAAAGTCCTAAAACATCATATGTATATTAACGATTACAATCTATGATCAAACCCTTCGAAATTCCTGAAGACACTTCAAATAATGGACAATCGAGATGATGATCCAACCACACATTACCCGCAGTCTTGCACCTGAAAAGCTCTCGAAACCAAGGACATAATTTAACACGTATCCGCGTTAAATCTTTTAGCATTTATTAGCAAAAATAACTTTGCGATTCCTTTTCAAAATAGCAAATTTTGTCACAGTTTCAGCAGGTCAACCTCGACTTTCCATTCGAAGTAGCCTTATTATAACCTGTAATACATACGATTACCCTTTTGTTACCAGGGAACCTTTTATATTCCACAACATTATCAGTAGATGTACCAGCAACTCGTTACCCCTTTGGCGGAATCAACAATTGGTATTTTGAAATCTCGCAGCCTTTCTATTTCGGCAGTTATATATATATATACAACGTCTATCCCCAAGAATTACATATTTCAAATGTGAAGTTTCTGAAAAATGCTCCAGTCTACGAATTAGTGCTATTAAGTTTTGGAAAAGACTGATAAAGTGGTAAAGACAATAGACAACAATAACGGTCAGAAGTTTGACAATAAAGAATAATAGATTGGAAAAGCTCGAACGAAAAATTTGGTACTGGAAAACGGATTGAGCAAAGTATAAAGGAGGTCGTGGACAAATCACAATGCCGAAATCTACCTTCAAAGGATTCAAATGATTCAGTGTCTGCTGAAACCGTTAGTAAACCTTACTCCTTATTCTAAACCTTCACATACAGATTTTCCGCGTCATTCCCTGATCTTAGATATTCTAAGATATCATCGTATTTTTCATTATAAATATCTCCGATATTCCGGAAGATATATTCCCAAATATCCTCATCAAAAATCATTTATCTCTTCACAATATTTGCGTTACAACATAAAAGAAACTGTGTTAGTTTCTAAATTCTGAAAAATTCGAGTTTAAAATATGAATGTTTTGAAGTAGTGTTGGAAACTGAAGCATGAATTAGTATAATATAATGACACTTGATCAACGTGATTATATTACAGTAATTCATACTGAGTTTCTAAATGGAACATAATGATTCACAGATCATAACGTCATCATGTGCCATGTTACACAACTCTTACATTCTACCCAATCTCCAAACATATTAAGAACATATCTCCTTGATAATTCTATCTTTTCGGACATTCTGGTAACTTACCAAATCAAGATCGTGCAATTACTATTTCCTTCTTAGAACATTAACTATGTTTATTTCAAAATCCATACCTACAAATTTCGGACCATTATTCGCTTGACTCGAAGTCGGGAAGAGGAAACAGAAGTATGGAACTGTTGAATATAAAAGAAAATATAAAGCTCGACAACAACAAATAAATTACAAACCGTGTATATCAATACGTATTGCAACGTAAAGGCACGGGAGAATTAACAATACTATAACCCCAAGGTAATAGTAGAAATTAATAAAATCCTCCGGAGGTAGATGAAAAAGAAGAATGACAGAGATTAAAGTTAAGAGTATATCCAGGATCAGTACTGGATGAATCATACTGATAAATGTTTTAAAGTATGAATTGAGGGAGGAAGAATAGAAGGTATGAGTTGTAAGGAAATGAAGGGAGGTGAATTTATAGTAAAAGATCCGACAGAGCAATCAAAATAGATGATTTCATTTAAAGCGGATTCTAATTTTCTTGATTATCGAAGAATCAAATCTCATTATGAAGATTTTACTCCAAATCTCTTGAACTTGGAAATCAATCGTATCTACGTCAAAAGATATGACGAATCTATACCTACTCATTTCACCCTTTGGTGATAGCCTCACTCGTACTCTTCACAAAAATCAAATTGCTTTATAAATATTACTTGATGATAATAAAACTCTAATTTCCAACTCATATACATCATGAAAACATACTTATTGACAGTCATGACCATCCCATTCAAATTTCGGGACAAAATTTATTTAACGGGTAGGTACTGTAACGACCCGGATTTTTCCAATCGTTTTATACTTATGAGATTAATATTTACATAAATTAAACCTTACCAACATGATAAGCAATCCAAATTGTTGAGACTTGTGTTTTTGAAAAGAGTTTTACACAACGTTTGACCGTCCAATTTAACCGATGATATCACGAACTATATAACATACGATAATTATACGTTTGTGTATATATATGTATTTATATATATTTAACATGATCTAAGGATGGTTTAACATCTCATTGTGTACTAATGACAATGAGTTATAATTATATTTTGAAACTACTAACTTAAGTTTTCAAAACGATAACTATACGTAACATTCTTTGATATATATACTTATAACCTATAATGCTTATACATGTATCGTATATATAATGTATTTAATAACTTTTTAAGGACTTAAATACATAAAAAAATATAAGTATATTCACAAAAGATAGCTATATTTGAATTCTCATTCCGTTTCCTCAAGATTTCTATACGTATATCTAGGGTATATGTACCCGTATCATACCCAGCTTCTATATGTATTTACTATTGGTATATACACATCAAATCAACATCCTAATCAACATTATTACTGCCCTAGATATGAGGTAACTAGGATTTGTCAAGTAGCATGAATTATTAGTAAGAAAACAAAATTAGGAATCATTTTCTTTCTTTATAAACTAAAAACGTTTTTATGAATGAACACCATTTCTTCACTCCATTTTCTCATACCTACACCCTCATTTCTCTCTTAAAATACTCCTAACTTCATACTTGATCATCTCCAAGCATTTTCCCCATCATTTAGCTTCAATTACAAGCCTTAAACACCATAAGAAAACTCTTTCAAGAACATATCAAAATAACCACCCATTTGAAGAAGTATACTTCCAACCTTTTGATCTAACTCCACCACTCTTTGATTCCAAGATTTTTTCTTATCTCTTACAGTAACTTTGTCCAAGTAACTTGAGGTAGTAACCTTGTTCATAATCTTGTTCGATTCATAATTATATAGCTATCTTATTTTATGTTGTAAAATTTTAACAACAAGAACATAGTTTGAATGATTTCAAACTTGTTTGCAAACTAAATAGATCCTTCTAACTTAACTTTTAAAACACTTCAAGACCTGTAATATATCATAATGATATGCTAACTTAACAAGATATAACTTGGTTTTACAAAGAACACCTTAAAAACTGAATCTACGTCGTCGGAGTGCAACCGGGGGCTGTTTTGGGTTGGATAATTAAAAACCATCTTGAACTTTGAATTGGAAGTTCATGTTCTGGAAAAATGATATTTCTTATGATTATGTTAACACATAAAAATTTCATGGTTTAACTCAAAGTGTAAGTATTTTTAGAAAAATGATCATTAAATGTTGTTTTTATGATGGAAAATGATCACTTTCATAAGTTTTACCAAAGTTTGACCTATAACCTGTGACTTAGAATATAAACTAAGGTATTTTCAGTTTATATTCTTAAAATTTGACTCGATCCAAGGAAGTGGCAAGTTGAACCAACAAAAACGGAGTTGTAATGAAGAAACTACGTCTAAAACAAGATTGGGTATCCGAAGCTAGTTTAGCTACGAAAATATTTGGAGATAAAGTAAATTAATCATATCTTTTCTAATTAATATGATATTTTATATATAATTACTTATGATTTGATTTTATATATTTCAGGACCACCCGTAAACAACACGAGAAGATTAATCATAAGACCTCATGATTGTACGCAACACGTCATTTGACAACACGGTAGTTTATGTACGCAACACGTCATTTGAAAACATGGTAATATGGGTCGAGATTAATTCTGATCAATACGAATACGATGGGGTCTTTATTTATTTTATTGAGCAACTAATTGTGGACCACTAACATCGGACTGCTAACTACGAACTAAGAAAATATTAAAAGTATTATAAGTATATATATATATGTAACGATTACTTGAAAAGAAAATATGTTGATATATTATATATATATGGTTAGGTTCGTGATATCTATCGGAGACCAAGTCGAGTTAAATACCTTCAAGGCAAAAGTGAGTATATAGTCCCACTTTTAAACTCTAAATATTTCGGGATGAGAATACATGCATTTTATGATTTACGTTATGGACACAAGTGATAAAAAAATATATTCTACGTTGAGTTGTACCACTGGCATACTTCCCTGTAGCTTGGTAACTACTATTTACATGTGGTATTGTAAACGCGAATCCTGTTGATAGATCTATCGGGCCTGACAACCCCAACCGGACTGGACGACCAGTATTCAACGGTTGCACAGTACTTCGTTTCGGTGACTACACTTGGTACGGTGTAGTAAGATTTCATAATAAAGGGAATATGCGACGTTGATTAAATGTTAAGTATGGTTATCAAATGCTCAACAACTTAGAATATTTTTATTGAAACGTTTATATATGAAATCTTGTGGTCTATATTTATAACGCTGCCGGCATTAAACCTATATCTCACCAACTTTATGTTGACGTTTTAAGCATGTTTATTCTCAGGTGATAACTAAAAGCTTCCGCTGCAACATGTTGAATTTAAGCAAGATCTTGAGTATGCATATTTGTGTCAAAAATAAAACTGCATATCGGAGGATTTGTAATGTAAAATATGTTGGAGGTCGTATTGTTATTATCACATGTAAAGTTTGTAAGTCTAAGATTATCGCTAAACGATAATCATTATTAAGTTGTTTAAACCTTGTATTTGTAATAAAAGCTATGGTTTGTATTGTAAAAACAAATGCAGTTTTTGAAAAATGTCGCATATAGAGGTCAATACCTCGCGATGAAATCATATGTTATTGTATTCGTCCTTATGGTTAAGGTCGGGTCGTCTCACGTTGTATAACCCACACATATATAAAGTTTAAGTACTCATGCCTAGTATGTAAAACATAAAAAGCACATGTATTCTCAGTCCCAATATAATTAAAGTAAAAAGGGATGCTATAACTCACAGTGGAAAGTAGTAAAAGTCGATACGCGGAAAGGTAAGCAAAGTGGTTGGTCCGAAAAGTCCTCAACCTAAGTCAAAAGTTACTAAGTCAGTAAATCGTTCCCAAAGGTTTAAATGTATGTAAATTAGGTCTTAAGTATCATCATCATTCATCATTAAACAAAAAGTGTAAAGTAAGTTTTAAGTCAAGACTAGGGTTTGAAACAAGGGCTGACTTCGTTCAGTCGCCATGACCTACATAAAAACTGAAATGGGGTGAGACCAGTGGCCATGGCTCCATATATGAGTCCCCTAGGTATTGACCAATTTCCAGAACCAAACTCATCTTCGTTTGACTGTGGTGATGGTTTAAGTATGAGTAGGTCAGAAATTTCAGCACAACGTTAATAGGCTGTAGTGACTTTCGGGGGGCCATAGATCCTAAACCGTAACTCGGATTAAGACAAGGTCTATATGGAAAATCATCTACTCGAACCGAACTAACTGAAAATCAACTTTACAGTAGCCCAGGTAGTTTGATCAGTTCAAGAAACAGTAGCTAAAAGTGTTCCGGTGGGTTCTTGGTGCTTGTTGCTCATCACGGTTCTCATCCTTGATGCGTATAGCTTCAAGTGTACAACTCGTTGATGGGTTTGCATCATCTTAACCAAGCTTTAACCATCATAAAACTTGTGTAGGTCTAAGATAAGTTGCACAACTCACTTAAGAGTTGTATGTAGTTTGATGAACCAAAGTTACATCAAGATCTTAGATCCGACACATACATGAACTTTAAAAGTAATATTAAGCTACAAACTTGAAAGCAAACTAAATAATCAAGATCATAAGTTGTAGAACTTAGATTTTAGCTAGATCTTAAAGATCCTAGACTAGAAAGTCTAGATCTAGTGTTCTTAAGTTAGATCCTAAGTTACAAAACTTGGATCTACACTTTAATGAAACCATAAGTTATGAAACTTAGATTTTCAACTTGAAAAAATGTATGTAAGCTTGTAAGCTCTTATTTACAACAAAATTAGAAGACCATAAATTATATAAACTTAGATCCAATATAAGTATATAAAGTTATAACTAGAAAGTTATACTTCCATGTTCTTGAACTTATAAAGTTAACTTTTAGTTTCAAGAAATATGAGATCAAGATTAACTAGTAATACTTGACCAAATTAACAACATCACAACTTTAAATTACATAAAATGAAGAAATAAGTTAAATCTACAAGTAACAAGTTCATGATTGTTCATACTTTAAAGATTTAAGCCAAGGCTTTGATCTTTAAGAAAGTAAACCTTAAGTTTACAAACATGAATACAAGTATGATTTTAAAACTCATGAACTTTAAATCTTTTAAAACATTAAGTGTAGAACCATAACTAGGAAGTTTAGGTTCTTGTATGAACAAGATGATATGAAAAATAAACTAGATAGTTTGATTCTTACAACTAGTAAAGAAACAACAACTACAAGTAATTAAACAATAACAAGGAACAAGTAAAAGAATGATGATGATATGGATGCTTATGCTTCGGTTTCAAAGAGAAAAAGAAGGGAGAAGTGAAGCTTGTAACTTACAAAGTTAGAGAGAAAATGAAAGTATGAAATGAATTGTGTGAGAAATGGGATGAGATGCTAGTAAATAAGTCACCAAAATTTGAAAACAAAACCTCCCTATTACCCATTGAAGGCCCTATTACCCATTGAAGGCTGACGGTTTTCCAAGGCTCAAAGGGGAAAGTCACAAGCTAATCTTTCAAGCATGAGGAGGTGGTGATAGCTCAAATTGGTATTAAAGTAAATTGGCATGGGAACAAGGTGTAAATGTGTAAGTAACTAGATTCCTTCACTAATCTAATTAATCTAGTTGTATCTTAATGTAATACGAGCATATATCATGGGCTTACAAGTCCATTAAGAGAGTAGGGTGGGCTTCCAAGTCCATGTTCAAGTAATAAAAGCCCAAGTCCAAGTAAGTATGCAATTAATCAAATAAAGCCCAAGTAATTAACTAGTAACCTTAGTTAATTAAAAATGACTAATAATAATTAATCATGAATGTAAATAATATTCCAAAATATTATTCGTGAAAGGTACGTGTGTCACAAAGACGAGTCGGGATATGCAAAGTCAAGTACGGTAACAAGTAAATGTATATAAATACATTTATTAAATCACAAATATTAATAATAAATATTAATAAATAAACGTTGGAAAATTCCGGGTTGTTACACTCGACTCATGTATTTCTTGGGGTCGATTTGCGGGTCGTTTAAGAGGAAGCATATAACTTAACAATTAACTTGTTAATTACGGAGTATAACTGTGAGGGATGATTTCGAGAAAAAAAAGGGACCATAGGAAAGATGCTCGTAATTATGTCTTTGTAGGGACGATCTCTGTAAAACGTGAAGACCAAAGGGACGATTGTAACGACCCGGATTTTTCCGATCGTTTTATACTTATGAGATTAATATTTACATAAATTAAACCTTACCAACATGATAAGCAATCCAAATTATTGAGACTTGTGTTTTTGAAAAGAGTTTTACACAACGTTTGACAGTCCAATTTGACCGATGATATCACGAACTATATAACATACGATAATTATACGTTTGTGTATATATATGTATTTATATATATTTAACATGATCTAAGGATGGTTTAACATCTCATTGTGTACTAATGACAATGAGTTATAAGTATATTTTGAAACTACTAACTTAAGTTTTCAAAACGATAACTATACGTAACATTCTTTGATATATATACTTATAACCTATAATGCTTATACATGTATCGTATATATAATGTATTTAATCACTTTTTAAGGACTTAAATACATAAAACAATATAAGTATGTTCATAAAAGATAGCTATATTTGAATTCTCATTCCGTTTCCTCAAGATTTCTATACGTATATCTAGGGTATATGTACTCGTATCATACCCAGCTTCTATATGTATTTACTATTGGTATATACACATCAAATCAACATCCTAATCAACATTATTACTGCCCTAGATATGAGGTAACTAGGATTTGTCAAGTAGCATGAATTATTAGTAAGAAAACAAAATTAGGAATCCTTTTCTTTCTTTATAAACTAAAAACGTTTTTATGAATGAACACCATTTCTTCACTCCATTTTCTCATACCTACATCCTCATTTATCTCTCAAAATACTCCTAACTTCATACTTGATCATCTCCAAGCATTTTCTCCATCATTTAGCTTCAATTACAAGCATTAAACACCATAAGAAAACTCTTTCAAGAACATATCAAAATAACCACCCATTTGAAGAAGTATACTTCCAACCTTTTGATCTAACTTCACCACTCTTTGATTCCAAGATTTTTTATTATCTCTTACAGTAACTTTGTCCAAGTAACTTGAGGTAGTAACCTTGTTCATAATCTTGTTCGATTCATAATTATATAGTTATCTTATTTTATGAACATAGTTTGAATGATTTCAAACTTGTTTGCAAACTAAATAGATCCTTCTAACTTAACTTTTAAAACACTTCAAGACCTGTAATATATCATAATGATATGCTAACTTAACAAGATATAACTTGGTTTTACAAAGAACACCTTAAAAACTGAATCTACGTCGTCGGAGTGCAACCGGGGGCTGTTTTGGGTTGGATAATTAAAAACCATCTTGAACTTTGAATTGGAAGTTCATGTTCTGGAAAAATGATATTTCTTATGAATATGTTAACACATAAAAATTTCATGGTTTAACTCAAAGTGTAAGTATTTTTAGAAAAATGATCATTAAATGTTGTTTTTATGATGGAAAATGATCACTTTCATAAGTTTTACCAAAGTTTGACCTATAACCTGTGACTTAGAATACAAACTAAGGTATTTTCAGTTCATATTCTTAAAATTTTACTCGATCCAAGGAAGTGGCAAGTTGAACCAACAAAAACGGAGTTGTAATGAAGAAACTACGTCTAAAACAAGATTGGGTATCCGAAGCTAGTTTAGCTACGAAAATATTTGGAGAAAAAGTAAATTAATCATATATTTTCTAATTAATATGATATTTTATATATAATTACTTATGATTTGATTTTATATATTTCAGGACCACCCGTAAACAACACGAGAAGATTAATCATAAGACCTCATGATTGTACGCAACACGTCATTTGACAACACGGTACTTTATGTACGCAACACGTCATTTGACAACATCGTACCATGGGTCGAGATTAATTCTGATCAATACGAATATGATGGGGTCTTTATTTATTTTATTGAGCAACTAATTGTGGACCACTAACATCGGACTGCTAACTACGGACTAAGAAAATATTAAAAGTATTATAAGTATATATATATGTAACCATTACTTGAAAAGAAAATATGTTGATATATTATATATATATGGTTAATTTCGTTTTATCTATCGGAGACCAAGTCGAGTTAAATACCTTCAAGGCAAAAGTGAGTATATAGTCCCACTTTTAAACTCTAAATATTTCGGTATGAGAATACATGCATTTTATGATTTACGTTATGGACACAAGTGATAAAAAAATATATTCTACGTTGAGTTGTACCACTGGCATACTTCCCTGTAGCTTGGTAACTACTATTTACATGTGGTATTGTAAACGCGAATCCTGTTGATAGATCTATCGGGCCTGACAACCCTAACCGGACTGGACGATCAGTATTCAACGGTTGCACAGTACTTCGTTTCGGTGACTACACTTGGTACAGTGTAGTGAGATTTCATAACAAAGGGAATATGTGACGTTGATTAAATGTTAAGTATGGTTATCAAGTGCTCAACCACTTAGAATATTTTAATTAAAACGTTTATGTATATGAAATCTTGTGGTCTATATTTATAACGCTGCTAGCATTAAACCTATATCTCACCAACTTTATGTTGACGTTTAAAGCATGTTTATTCTCAGGTTTCTAGAAGTCTTCCGCTGTTTGAATATATGTTAGAGAAACCATGTGCATGGAGTCATACATGTTTTATTCGAGGAAGCATTGCATTCACAAAATCATCACCGTGTATTTATTTTGACTGCATTGTCAACGGAAGTATTCTTGTAAACTGTTATTTACGGTGATTGTCTATATGTAGAAATCATCAGATGTCGAAAACATTGAATTTTAAATATTCATTTATGGTATATCTTTTCAAAAGAATGCAATGTTTATAAAACGTATCATATAGAGGTCAAATGCCTCGCGATGTAATCATATGTTATTGTATTCGTCCCTATGGATTGGGTTGGGTCGTTTCATGTGGTATCAGAGCGGTGGTCTTAGCGAACCAGGTCTGCATTAGTCTGTCTAACTGATAAGTCGTTAGGTTGCATTAGTGAGTCTGGACTTCGACCGTGTCTGCATGTCAAAATTTTGCTTATCATTTTGTGTCGAAATTCATCTACTTATCATCTGTAGGAAATTACCTGCTTATCATCTTAAGTCTAAACGCGTCTTACTGCATTCATTGCATGAATGGTGTATAGACAAAATTCATATCTTAGCGTATTTGCTAATTCATATCTACGCGTATCTGTTACTGTAAACTTTGTCTGACATATTCCGTAAATCCCTCCGTAATCTATGAGATCTTTTGTTCTATATATGTGTATATTCTATATAATTAGAATACCACCCGATAGCCGAAAAATCATTTCATATCGAAAAATCCTTTATTCAATCATACGAAATGGAACTCGTCACTAGTTGAAGTCCCTCGGATTCCGATATGGAATACCACTCAAGCTCCGAAAGCAGTGTGACCGGAATGGATCAACCAATCAGTCATCATCTATTTTGGATGGATTGGGGATGGGTTCATAGCCTCCTCAATCATTGGAGACAAGAAGAAGGTGATCCCTTCCATCCACCAAATTGCCCTCTTGACGATGAACCTGAAGCACTTACCGGCGAACCTGATCAAGAAACCATTTTGTCTCTCATTTCCAGAGTATCTCGTCACGATTATATACCACATCAAATTCTAGATTTTATTTATCCGCTCGTCCGAACCGACAATCACCCCGGTGTAATAGAAGAAGTCAACGAGCTTCGCACTCGGGTAGTGGCTTTAGAGAATACGATACGAAGGTTACAAACACCATCAGCAGCATCAGCAGCATAACCAGTACTGTCAATAACATCAACATCGCAAGCCTCAATACCCTAAGCACCAGCAGCATCACCAGCATCAACGTTATCACCATCATCAACATCAACAGCATCATTACCACCACCAACAATCACATCCGCATCACACGCCTCAATATCACTATCCGTACCTTAGATATCAACATCACACACACCATAGATACCAAGAAGTACCAACAACAACAAACGATGAAGTATTGATTCATAACTTCATCGGAGAAACATTCTATGGTAATTATGTAATCTCTTAAGACATAGAGATTACCTATTTCTGCCTTAACCATAAATCAGATGAGTGGACAGGAATGATAAAAGGAAGAGTAGAAACCCAGAAAAGAATGATGCGTAAGGTACAAGCTAGACTTGTTTTACCAACAGCATCAGCAGTACCCTTAGCCCCACCAACACAGTCAGTGCTATCAACATCGTTAGAATCGTCAGCAACTTTAACATCACAAGCTCCACCAGTTCAAGAATCACCGTGGACATCATCAATAACGCGTATATTGCATCAACGAGTTATGAAGTATTAACTCATTCTTCTGAAGAATTTATATAAATATTTTATATATATGAATTCGGAAACCAAAATAAATCTTTTCGTACTAAGCTATTAAGTATGAATTGAAAAAGGGTGGATACTACTCGTTTAAATTCATACTACAAATATGCAATGATGTACGTCCTTCGTCAGCAACTTAATCATCGTTAACTACAATCCCTGTTTCAATTCAATGAATTTCGTTTTATAATAAACCAAGTGTATTATTCAATAATATGTTTGATTTTACACTTTCATCTTCAATGTACTCGAAGCTTACTGGGAAACAACATTCATATCTTGCGAAGTTAGCAAGAGTTCAATGAGTATCAGCATGATTCACTAAGGAAATATATATAAGAATAAATAATGAAGTATTGATCCATAACTTCATTAATATTCTGTGAAGAATATGTGGTTCCTAATCGTTTTAGAGATTACTTATTCTAGCTCAAACCGAAAATCAAATGAGTCTAATATTATATTGACTTATTAAATTCATGATTACATCTGAAGAAGATATATATGTACATATATTTTCATAAAGATTGTAATAAAATTCTCTGGTACAAAACATTACTTGTGAAATTTTTTTTTAACGGGTAGGTAATACCCGAGAGATATATAAATTCACAATTAATATGATTATATTCTTCGACTCTGATTCAACAATCATCAACTATACTCACTACCTTCACAATAATATACATTCTTTCATAGAAATCAAAACAACCATTTTCATCCAAATTTGATTACGACAAAACGAAATCCAAGTCAAGACATAACAGAAGACATCACTCTTAGGACTCTTACATCTTTCAAAACTATACTTTGACTTCAAAACTATGCTAGAACATCATTCGATTCTTGGAACCCAGAAAAATATTTGTATCATTCAAAGTCCTAAAACATCATATGTATATTAACAATTACAATCTATGATCAAACCCTTCGAAATTCCTGAAGACACTTCAAATAATGGACAATCGAGATGATGATCCAACCACACATTACCCACAGTCTTGCACCTGAAAAGCTCTCGAAACCAAGGACATAATTTAACACGTATCCGCGGTAAATCTTTTAGCATTTATTAGCAAAAATAACTTTGCGATTCCTTTTCAAAATAGTAAATTTTGTCACAGTTTCAGCAAGTCAACCTCGACTTTCCATTCGAAGTAGCCTTATTATAACCTGTAATACATACAATTACCCTTTTGTTACCAGGGAACCTTTTATATTCCACGACATTATCAGCAGATGTACCAGCAACTCGTTACCCCTTTGGCGGAATCAACAATTGGTATTTTGAAATCTCGCAGCATTTATATTTCGGCAGTTATATATATATATACAACGTCTATCCCCAAGAATTACATATTTCAAATGTGAAGTTTCTGAAAAATGCTCCAGTCTACGAATTAGTGCTATTAAGTTTTGGAAAAGACTGATAAAGTGGTAAAGACAGTAGACAACAATTACGGTCAGAAGTTTGACAAATAATAGATTGGAAAAGCTCGAACGAAAAATTTGGTACTGGAAAACGGATTGAGCAAAGTATAAAGGAGGTCGTGGACAAATCACAATGATGAAATCTTCCTTCAAAGGATTCAAATGATTCAGTGTCTGCTGAAACCGTTAGTAAGAACCTTACTCCTTATTCTAAACCATCACAGACAGATTTTCCGCGTCATTCCCTGATCTTAGATATTCTAAGATATCATCGTATTTTTTATTATAAATATCTCCGATATTCTTGAAGATATATTCCCAACTATCCTCATCAAAAATCATTTATCTCTTCACAATATTTTCGTTACAACATAAAAGAAACTGTGTTAGTTTTTAAATTCTGAAAAATTCGAGTTTAAAATATGAATGTTTTGAAGTAGTGTTGGAAACTGAAGCATGAATTAGTATCATATAATGGCACTTGATCAACGTGATTATATTACAGTAATTCATGCTGAGTTTCTAAATGGAACATAATGATTCACAGATCATAACGTCATCATGTGCCATGTTACACAACTCTTACATTCTACCCAATCTCCAAACATATTAAGAACATATCTCCTTGATAATTCTATCTTTTCGGACATTCTGGTAACTTACCAAATCAAGATCGTTCAATTACTATTTCCTTCTTAGAACATTAACTATGTTTATTTCAAAATCCATACCTACGAATTCCGGACCAATATTCGCTTGACTCGAAGTCGGGAAGAGGAAACAGAAGTATGGAACTGTTGAATATAAAAGAAAATATAAAGCTCGACAACAACAAATAAATTATAAACCGTGTATATCAATACGTATTGCAACGTAAAGGCACGGGAGAATTAACAATACTATAACCCCAAGGTAATAGTAGAAATAAATAAAATCCTCCGGAGGTAGATGAAAAAGAAGAATGACGGAGATGAAAGTTAAGAGTATATCCAGGATCAGTACTGGATGAAGCATACTGATAAATATTTTAAAGTATGAATTGAGGGAGGAAGAATAGAAGGTATGAGTTGTAAGGAAATGAAGGGAGGTGGATTTATAGTAAAAGATCCGACAGAGCAATCAAAATAGATGATCGCATTTAAAGCGGATTCTAATTTCCTTGATTATCGAAGAATCAAATCTCATTATGAAGATTTTACTCCAAATCTCTTGAACTTGGAAATCAATCCTATCTATGTCAAAAGATATGACGAATCTATACCTACTCATTTCACCCTTTGGTGATAGCCTCACTTGTACTCTTCACAAAAATCAAATTTCTTTATCAATATTACTTGATGATAATAAAACTCTAATTTCCAACTCGTATACGTCATGAAAACATACTTATTGTCAGCCATGACCATCCCATTCAAATTTCGGGACGAAATTTATTTAACGGGTAGGTACTGTAACGACCCGGATTTTTCCAATCATTTTATACTTATGAGATTAATATTTACATAAATTAAACCTTACCAACATGATAAGCAATCCAAATTGTTGAGACTTGTGTTTTTGAAAAGAGTTTTACACAACGTTTGACAGTCCAATTTGACCGATGATATCACGAACTATATAACATACGATAATTATACATTTGTGTATATATATGTATTTATATATATTTAACATGATCTAAGGATGGTTTAACATCTCATTGTGTACTAATGACAATGAGTTATAAGTATATTTTGAAACTACTAACTTAAGTTTTCAAAACGATAACTATACGTAACATTCTTTGATATATATACTTATAACCTATAATGCTTATACATGTATCATATATATAATGTATTTAATATCACTTTTTAAGGACTTAAATACATAAAACAATATAAGTATGTTCACAAAAGATAGCTATATTTGAATTCTCATTCTGTTTCCTCAAGATTTCTATACGTATATCTAGGGTATATGTACTCGTATCATACCCAGCTTCTATATGTATTTACTATTGGTATATACACATCAAATCAACATCCTAATCAACATTATTACTGCCCTAGATATGAGGTAACTAGGATTTATCAAGTAGCATGAATTATTAGTAAGAAAACAAAATTAGGAATCCTTTTCTTTCTTTATAAACTAAAAACGTTTTTATGAATGAACACCATTTCTTCACTCCATTTTCTCATACCTACACCCTCATTTCTCTCTCAAAATACTCCTAACTTCATACTTGATCATCTCCAAGCATTTTCCCCATCATTTAGCTTCAATTACAAGCCTTAAACACTATAAGAAAACTCTTTCAAGAACATATCAAAATAACCACCCATTTGAAGAAGTATACTTCCAACCTTTTGATCTAACTCCACCACTCTTTGATTCCAAGATTTTTTCTTATCTCTTACAGTAACTTTGTCCAAGTAACTTGAGGTAGTAACCTTGTTCATAATCTTGTTCGATTCATAATTATATAGCTATCTTATTTTATGAACATAGTTTGAATGATTTCAAACTTGTTTGCAAACTAAATAGATCCTTCTAAATTAACTTTTAAAACACTTCAAGACCTGTAATATATCATAATGATATGCTAACTTAACAAGATATAACTTGGTTTTACAAAGAACACCTTAAAAACTGAATCTATATCGTCGGAGTGCAACCGGGGGCTGTTTTGGGTTGGATAATTAAAAACCATCTTGAACTTTGAATTGGAAGTTCATGTTCTGGAAAAATGATATTTCTTATGAATATGTTAACACATAAAAATTTCATGGTTTAACTCAAAGTGTAAGTATTTTTAGAAAAATGATCATTAAATGTTATTTTTATGATGGAAAATGATCACTTTCATAAGTTTTACCAAAGTTTGACCTATAACCTGTGATTTCGAATAAAAACTAAGGTATTTTCAGTTCATATTCTTAAAATTTGACTTGATCCAAGGAAGTGGCAAGTTGAACCAACAAAAACGGAGTTGTAATGAAGAAACTACGACTAAAACAAGATTGGGTATCCGAAGCTAGTTTAGCTACGAAAATATTTGGAGATAAAGTAAATTAATCATATCTTTTCTAATTAATATGATATTTTATATATAATTACTTATGATTTGATTTTATATATTTCAGGACCAACCGTAAACAACACGAGAAGATTAATCATAAGACCTCATGATTGTACGCAACACGTCATTTGACAACACGGTACTTTATGTACGCAACACGTCATTTGACAACATGGTACCATGGGTCGAGATTAATTCTGATCAATACGAATACGATGGGGTCTTTATTTATTTTATTGAGCAACTAATTGTGGACCACTAATATCGGACTGCTAACTACGGACTAAGAAAATATTAAAAGTATTATAAGTATATATATATATATATATATATATATATATATATATATATATATGTAACGATTACTTGAAAAGAAAATATGTTGATATATTATATATATATGGTTAGGTTCTTGATATCTATCGGAGACCAAGTCGAGTTAAATACCTTCAAGGCAAAAGTGAGTATATAGTCCCACTTTTAAACTCTAAATATTTCGGGATGAGAATACATGCATTTTATGATTTACGTTATGGACACAAGTGAAAAAAATATATATATTCTACGTTGAGTTGTACCACTGGCATACTTCCCTGTAGCTTGGTAACTACTATTTACATGTGGTATTGTAAACGCGAATCCTGTTGATAGATCTATCGGGCTTGACAACCCCAACCGGACTGGACGACCAGTATTCAACGGTTGCACAGTACTTCGTTTCGGTGACTACACTTGGTACAGTGTAGTAAGATTTCATAATAAAGGGAATATGCGACGTTGATTAAATGTTAAGTATGGTTATCAAGTGCTCAAACACTTAGAATATTTTTATTAAAACGTTTATGTATATGAAATCTTGTGGTCTATATTTATAACGCTGCTAGCATTAAACCTATATCTCACCAACTTTATGTTGACGTTTAAAGCATGTTTATTCTCAGGTTCCTAGAAGTCTTCCGCTGTTTGAATATATGTTAGAGAAACCATGTGCATGGAGTCATACATGTTTTATTCGAGGAAGCATTGCATTCACAAAATCATCACCGAGTATTTATTTTGACTGCATTGTCAACGGAAGTATTCTTGTAAACTGTTATTTACGGTGATTGTCTATATGTAGAAATAATCAGATGTCGAAAACATTGAATTTTAAATATTCATTTATGGTATATCTTTTCAAAAGAATGCAATGTTTATAAAACGTATAATATAGAGGTCAAATGCCTCGCGATGTACTCATATGTTATTGTATTCGTCCCTATGGATTGGGTCGGGTCATTTCAGCATGTATTCTCAGTCCCAAAAATGTAAAGAGTAAAAGGGAATCAAATGAACTCGCAATCCAATATTTTGTAGTAAAAATATTCATACTACGAAACTGAATAATGCAGGATTGGCCTCGGATTCACGAACCTATATCATTTGTATATATATATTAAAACAAATAATCGTAATCAAACAAGTGTATACATATTATTTTATGTATTAAGATTCATTCTTATATATATAAATTTATTAATACTTATATTACATTATTATACTTATTTGATATTTAATTAAGGTTATTAGTTAAAGCGACATTTTTATGTAGTTTTAGTATATATATATATATATATATCTTTTGTTTTGTAAAATTTTTATTTGTAGTAATACTAGTTTAAGGATAATAATACTGATAGTAGTAACTATAATACAAATGGTAATTTTACTAATAATGATAAAGTAAAAATAATAGTTTTAGAAAAAAAAATAGTATTTTTAGTAGTAATGGTAAGTTTAATAATAATTATCGTTTTAATAGAAATTTTAATAATCATATAATTAATAATACTAAAATTAGTGTTAAATGGTACTTCTAATACTAATGGTACTTCTAATACTAATATCAATAATAATGATAATTAATGATATTAATTATAATAATAACTATACATATGATAATAATGCTAATATTAATGATACTAATAATAATTTACATAATAATACTAATAATACTTTATAATCATACTTAGTAATAACTATAATGATATTAATATTAATTATATTATTGAAAGTAGTAATAATAATAATATCTCTATAATACTAACTAATAACAATAAATGATAATAATAATAATAATAATAATAATAATAATAATAATAATAATAATAATAATAATAATAATAATAATAATAATAATAATAATAATAATAATAATAAAAGAAAATGAGACTACCTTAGAAGAAGCTTTTAAAAAAAATAATTGTCCAAGCCTAGAATCGAAACCGAGACCCCTCGATAACCAACTCAGTACCCTAACCATTTGAACCAATCCATTTTTCTGTTTGTATAACGAACCCAAATATATTTACCCCGTTTCTAATCAGTTTTCTATTCTTTCTTCTTCTCAATCACAAGGTCGACCAGAAACAACTCACAACACCTCTAATAATTTGATTTAGTATTTATATTGAAACAGAAACAACCTTCATTGGTGTTTGAATTTATTAAAACTGAAATTTAAAAAAAAAAAAAATATTACAGCAGACATGAACACTTAGCTTATGAACTTGAAATCAACTTTGAGTTTTTAGAACGTTTTGGATCAAGACTTCTACATGAAAAAGGTTATAATTCATACATTGAAACTTCTGAGATCAATAATTGGGTTTAAATCTCAACAGATATCTCTAATTTGATCGAAGAAAAATGTTTGACTTTTTATACCAAAAACTTTGACTCAGAAATTCTAACTCGATATAAAGAATTAGAAGTTGGGATTTTGCAGAAAGTTTATTTGATGGATTCCTAACACGACTGCACTTTTAGATTTTGAAATTAATTTCGTAATCGCTAAAATTGAAATTTGAAAGTAAGAACATGGTACCTCCTGTGTTCTTCAACTTTTTTGATTTAATTCAATTGAAAAAATTGTAGTAACTGTGTTTATTTGATAATGACGATGTGTAAGTGAAAGTCTTCCTCAAATAAGTGTGTAATTCACTCGATTATAAAGCAAATTGATTTACAGTCACAACGTTCAAAATATAAAAAAATAATAAAATCGGTCATGACTTTCAACTAATTTGTACGATGGATTAAGATGTTTATCAATTTGGGAGACAGAAACAAAAATCACATACAGTTTGATGGCAACCAGGAACTTAATTGTATGATTTCTCTATTCTATATAATTTATATATTTAATATTAATAACTAATAATTATTATTAATAATAATTACATTTATAATAAAAATAAATAATAATGTTACTAGTAGTAAAAAAATAATTATAATAATTTTATTATAAATGATCATAATAATATATTGTGTTATTTTCTATTAACAATAACTATAAGAATAATAATGATATTACTAATAATAATACTATTAATAATAATATGATAGTATAGTTAATAACAATAATGATAATCATAATAACACTAACAAATTACATATGACAATGTTTCATATTAAAATTTTAATGATACTAATAATAATGATATTTAATAATAATAAGAATGATAAAAATTAATGATAATAATCATAATACTATATTAATTATAATAATTATTTATATTATTAATGATGATAATTTTATTAGTAATAATACTGTACCAATTTATATATATCACGTTTCATATTTGTATGTTATATTGATAATAATTTTGATATTAATATTGAAAATAATAATAATATTACTATAAAATTTATTTCTAACTTGTAATTACATTTAATTTACTATTATTACAATTTATTAATTTTATCATATTTACTAGTTATCTAATGTATAGAATATTTAATATTTATATATTTTATGTATTTTACAATATACATGTAATATTAATTGTATATAGAAGTCATATATATATTTATTTGAATAACAACTTAATTATTTTATATATTATTTTGTATTTTAATTCAAATGATTAAAGTATACTTTATTAATTTTTAAAATACTATATACATACTATATATATATATATATATATATATATATATATATATATATATATATATATATATATATATATATATACACACCCAATTGTTCGTGAATCGTCGGGAATAGGCAAAGGTCAAATGTATATATATATAAACACAGTTCAAAGTTTTAGATTTCAATATTATAGACTTTGCTTATCGTGTCGGAAACATATAAAGATTAAGTTTAAATTTGGTCGAAAATTTTCGGGTCGTCACAGTACCTACCCGTTAAAGAAATTTCATCCCGAAATTTGATTGGGATGGTCATGGCTGACAATAAGTATGTTTTCATGACGCATACGAGTTATAAATTTAGAGTTTTATCATCAGTTAATAATATGGATAAAATAATTCGATTACTCGAGGCGTACGAGTGAAGCTATCACAAAATAGTGAAATGAGTAAATGTAGATTCGTCATATCTTTTGACGTAGATAGGATTGATTTCCAGAGTTCAAGAGATTTGGAGAAAATCTTTGTAATAAGATTTGGTTCTTCGGTAATTAAGGAAATTAGAATCCTCTTTGGTTAAATGCGATAATCTGTCTCGATTGCTCTGCCGGATATTTTACTATAAATCCACCCCCTTCGTTTCCTTATTTCCACAACTCACACCTTCTATTCTTTCTCCCTCAATTCATACTTTAAAGCATTCGTTAATATGCTCCATCCGGTTCTGATTCTTGATATACTCCTAACCTTCATATCTGTCATTCTTCTTTTTCATTTGCCACCGGAAGAATCTATTTACTCCTACTATACTCTTGGTTTTATAGTGTTTTTAGTTCTCCCGTGTCTTTATATTCCTGTATGCATCGATATACACGGTTTGTAATTTCTAGATTATTGTTGGATTTTATATCTTCCCTCATATCTCGAAGTCACTGCTTCTGTCTTTCTACAATCATTGACATCCACAGTTAATGCTCTCTCTTATTTGCTGTGATTTATGGTCCAGTTTCTATTTTGGAGCTTCATGCTTTTGTTTTCTCTTCTTAAGTAATGGTCCAGAATTTGTAGGTATGGAGGTTCGAATGAACATGACTATCGTTATAAGAGAGATTGTAATAGCACGATCTTGATTGGTTAAATTACCAGAATTCAAGGGAACAGATAGGACTATCAAGAAAATATGTTCTTGATATGTTTATAGATTAGATAGAATGTAAGAGTCGTGTAACATGGCACATGATGACGTTATGGTCTGTGAATCATCACGTTCCATTAGAAACTCAGCATGACTTACTGTAATATAATCACGTTGATCAAGTGTCATTATATTATATTAACTCATGCTTCAATTTTCAACACAACTTCAAAAACATTCAAATTTTGAATTCAAATTTTTCAGAATTTAGAAACTAAAATAATTTCCTTTCTGATGTAGCACTGATATCACGAAGGGATAAATGATTTTAGATAAGAATAATTATGAAAATATCTTCAGAAATATCGAGGATATTTATAATGAAAGATACGTTGATATCTTAGAATTTCTAATATCGAAGGATGATGATGAAGATTTGTCCGTAACAGTGTAGAGTCAGGAGCAAAGTATTCATTAATGACTTCAGTAGATACTGAATCATTTGGATTCTTTGAAGGCAGATTTAGTTCTTGTGATTTATTCATAGCCTCCTTCATAATTTCGCATAATCCGCTTTTCGGTACCAACTTTTCTGAGCTTTGCCAACATATTATTCTTTATCCTCCAACTTTCGACGGTTAAGGTCGGTTACGGTTGTCTACAGGTTCTGTTGCTTCATTCAGCTTTTTCGAAATTTAGAATATTGATTCGTAGAATGGGTGCTTTTCAGAATTTCAGAATGGAAGATCATAATTCTAAGAGATAAATGTTATATGTATACGTATAACTATTGATGTAGAAACATTGCGAGATTCGAAATACTGATTGCTAATTCCCGATAATTGGTATGGTAATTCTCGTTATAAGGTGTGGATGAGTATATGAATAGGTTTTAACGAACAAATATAATGGTTCTTCGGAGAGACTTAAGCCAATGAGTAATGAAGTTGCTGGTAAGTTTGCTGCTAATGTGGTGGAATTTAAACGGTTCTCTGGTAACATTGACGAATGGCAACTTATATACCAAAGTTATAATACGGTTTATTCGAATGAAGAGTCAAAGTTGTCTTGCTGGAGCTGTGACAAAAAGTACTACTTTGAAGGGGATTACCAAGTTATTTTGGGTAATAATAACGCTAAAGGAATTAGCACAGCTACGTGTTAAACGTTTACTCAGGTTTCGAGTGTTTTCAGGTGCATAACTATATGCATCAATCTTTCCTTCCGTAGATGAAGTGCAGTTGGTTCATCCTCCTGATTGAGGTGTTTTCAAGAATCATGAAAGGTTAGAACACAGATTGTAATCGTCAAGATATAAATGAGGTTTAAGATGAAATCAAGTGGCAAACTTGAAGAAATGTTTAGTTTCATATGTTATAATCAATATTTTAATTCATTTTAATTGTCCAATGTTATTAGTCCACAGTTAGTAGTCCACAATTAGTAGTTTAACAATTCATATATAGTTTAATATATAATATTCGAATTAATTAATACGTGTCGTGACCCATTGTATACAAGTCTCAGACTCGATCACAACTCAAAGTATATATATTATTTGAGAATCAACCTCAACCCTGTATAGCTAATTCGAGCATTACCGCATATAGAGTGACTATGGTTATTCCAAATAATATATATAGATGACGTCGATATGATATATTTAAAGTGCGTAAAATAAATAACATAAATTAAATGATGATAAATGAAATTGCGAGAATTAAAATTGCGATAACTAAATTGCGATAAATAAATGTAATAAGGAATTAACAGTTAGCTAGGAACAGTTAGCTAGGATTTTGTTAGCGTGATTTCTTAACAGAATTTCTTATAGTTAATTTGTTTGTTTCTAACAAATTTTATTTTGTCCAATGTTTTCTTCATTATGCCACTTGTTGGATTCTGATAGATCAAAATCTAAATATAAAATTGAATGAAAATGGTTATTCTTTGGTGAACGAATTCGTATATCCGTGGATGTAAGTAGGATAGTAAATGACCGTTGAATCAGATTCAAAGAATGTACAGTGTAACTTATTAATGTGAAATCTGAATATTTTGTGATGACCCGTAAATTTACGACCAAATTTAAACTTAATCATTATATAACTTCCACACGATAAGAAAAGTATGTAATGTTGAATCTCAAAAATTTTGAAACTATATTCATGCAATCAATTACCCTTGGACTGTGTTCGACGATTCACGAACAACTATTTGTAAATAGATGTGTGTGTGTATATGTATGTATGTATATATATATATATATATATATATATATATATATATATATATATAATTGGAAGTATAATTGGAAATATTAAATGTTGTTGTTATGAAATATGATATTATAATAATTATTATTCAAAAACATATCTATATATAAATAAAAGTATATTAAAAATAAATATTAAATAATTGAAATACTCGTTGGACGTTTCGAGAAGTTAAAATCGAACTTATATAATTTTAAAATAAACAGTGATCCGAAAATGAGTTCTATAAATTTTAGGCTTATTAAAAATGTATTTAGGAACTATTTGATAAGTTTTGACACTTTTTATATTTCACCCATAAATGAGAGGGACAGTTGATGTAATTTTTATTTAATAAATTAATGATCAAATTTTATACCATAATAACCAAAATAAATAAAGATAATTACTGTGAAAATTTGGAATTTATCTGAGTACTTTTATCCGCCACTAGTTTACAACGGAGTACAATATTCTAGTCCGTGATGAACTGTCGGCATAAGAATACAATTGTGTGATGGCTATACTGTGCTAATTATTGATAAATGTTACTGTTCTTGTTCTTTCATTACCACCATCTATCTAAATTCTATATATATATATATATACATATGCTTGATACGTAAATCAAAGCCACCATCTCCACAAGAACACCGAACACCACAACTTACGTTTGTGTTTCAACTTCTCATCACATGCAAACTAGTTTCGTTTTTGCTCATCTCTTCATTAGAACCACCACACTATGATCTTAAACCTTCAACAAACCATCGAGCCACCACAATCTACTGCCATCACCAAACCTCTCCCTCACTAGAATCTGTTAACTCTTGTTAAATTCTACTGCTATCGAACACCAATATAAACATTGTTTCATTCCTTTTTTTAAACAAACGAACGTACTACATATCACTCTATTTTTTTCTTGAACTCCGTAATAATATTTTCCTTCGGCAACATCCATTACTTCTGTCACTTATTTCTCCTACCACTCCAAGAGCTTTCTGTTGAAACAACCACCACAAAACACCACTTCCAGCCCAATTATTCCCTGTTTGAGTTATAAACAAAATCTAATTACCGTTACCAATCTCATCTTGTTCGAAAACATCATCCCCATCGAACATACAGCTTGCAATTTATGTTTTCATTGTAAACTCATAATTGGTGCTTTTTTTTTTCTGGGCCGACAAGCATTACACAAAGTTAACCACTTGAGTTGATAATGGTAGTATAATATTTATTCTCTGCACGAAATCTTTATTCTTATTTATTTTTGTCGACTACTTTTTGTTTAAGATTCCATTTCGTGACAAATTGGTGGAACCTCACACTCACTTTTACTTTTGAAAGTTACAAATATTTTATTCAATTTAGTGGTAATATGAACCATGAATTTATCGGTTATGATTATGGATTATGGAAACATGGATTATGGAAACATGACGTGGAGTGATACGTGATGATGATTGAAATTATCACTAGGATAGGAATGTTCTGAGAACCGATATATTTATTTGGTATAATGCAACTTGGGTCTTTTAAACTAGTTTGGATCGAGCTTTGTTGGGCCGTGAACTATGTATCTGTTGTCGATTTGGTTGTTAGGATTCAGTTTCCTTTGAGCCACGTAAATCAAGTCCATCATTTAATATAATGAGGATATTATACTCGTTAAAGATATGAACGATGGCAGTGGAGTAATGGTTCATTATTCCTGCTCGAGTTTATATTAATTTTTTTGTTGCTGTATGATTCTGATGATGATATAAGATGATAGATATTATATGATTATGATGAGTTGTAGTGACCCGAACTTTTTCATGTTTATATATATATTAAATGAAATTGTTATTTACATGATTAAGTGTATCCAACATGTTAATCAATCAAACTTGTTAAGACTTGATTAATTGAAATAGGTTTCATATAGACAATTGACCACCCAAGTTGACCGGTGATTCACGAACGTTAAAACTTGTAAAAACTATACGATAACATATATATGGTTATATATATAGTTAACATGATTTTATTATAAGTATGTATCTCATTAGGTATTTTAACAATGAGTTATATACATAAAAATGAGACTATTAATTTAAGAAACTCGAAAACGATATATATAACGATATATATTAAGATATTGATACACTTGGTTAATTATGTTAAATGATAAGTAAATATATTATTAAGTGTATTAACAATGAAATACATATGTAAAAATAAGACTACTAACTTAATGATTTCGAAACGAGACATATATGTAACGATTATCATTGTAACGACATTTAACTGTATATATATCATACTAAGATATATTATATATCATAATATCATGATAATATAACAATTTAACATCTCATTTGTTATAATAAACAATGGGTTAACAACATTCAACAAGATCGTTAACCTAAAGGTTTCAAAACAACATTTACATGTAACGACTAACGATGACTTAACGACTCAGTTAAAATGTATATACATGTAGTGTTTTAATATGTATTCATACACTTTTGAAAGACTTCAAGACACTTATCAAAATACTTCTACTTAACAAAAATGCTTACAATTACATCCTCGTTCAGTTTCATCAACAATTCTACTCGTATGCACCCGTATTCGTACTCGTACAATACACAGCTTTTAGATGTATGTACTATTGGTATATACACTCCAATGATCAGCTCTTAGCAGCTTATGTGAGTCACCTAACACATGTGGGAACCATCATTTGGCAACTAGCATGAAATATCTCATAAAATTACAAAAATATGAGTAATCATTCATGACTTATTTACATGAAAACAAAATTACATATCCTTTATATCTAATCCATACACCAACGACCAAAAACACCTACAAACACTTTCATTATTCAATTTTCTTCATCTAATTGATCTCTCTCAAGTTCTATCTTCAAGTTCTAAGTGTTCTTCATAAATTCCAAAAGTTCTAGTTTCATAAAATCAAGAATACTTCCAAGATTGCAAGTTTACTTCCAAGTTTTCTAAATCCATTCCAAGTAATCATCCAAGATCAAGTAACCTTTGTTACTTACAGTAGGTTATCTTTCTAATACAAGGTAATAATCATATTCAAACTTTAATTCAATTTCTATAACTATAACAATCTTATTTCGAGTGGAAATCTTACTTGAAATTATTTTCGTGTCATGATTCTGCTTCAAGAACTTTCAAGCCATCCAAGGATCCTTTGAAGCTAGATCTATTTTTCTCATTTCCAGTAGGTTTATCCAAGGAACTTGAGGTAGTAATGATGTTCATAACATCATTCGATTCATACATATAAAGCTATCTTATTCGAAGGTTTAAACTTGTAATCACTAGAACTTAGTTTAGTTAATTCTAAACTTGTTCGCAAATAAAAGTTAATCCTTCTAACTTGACTTTTAAAATCAACTAAACACATGTTCTATATCTATATGATATGCTAACTTAATGATTTAAAACCTGGAAACACGAAAAACACCGTAAAACTGGATTTACGCCGTCGTAGTAACACCGCGGGCTGTTTTGGGTTAGTTAATTAAAAACTATGATAAACTTTGATTTAAAAGTTGTTATTCTGGGAAAATGATTTTTATTATGAACATGAAACTATATCCAAAAATTATGGTTAAACTCAAAGTGGAAGTATGTTTTCTAAAATGGTCATCTAGACGTCGTTCTTTCGACTGAAATGACTACCTTTACAAAAATGACTTGTAACTTATTTTTCCGACTATAAACCTATACTTTTTCTGTTTAGAATCATAAAATATAGTTCAATATGAAACCATAGCAATTTGATCCACTCAAAACGGATTTAAAATGAAGAAGTTATGGGTAAAACAAGATTGGATAATTTTTCTCATTTTAGCTACGTGAAAATTGGTAACAAATCTATTCCAACCATAACTTAATAAAATTGTATTGTATATTATGTAATCTTAAGATACCATAGACAAGTATACAATATTTCGACCTATCATGTCGACACATCTATATATATTTCGGAACAACCATAGACACTCTATATGTGAATGTTGGAGTTAGCTATACAGGGTTGAGGTTGATTCCAAAATATATATAGTTTGAGTTGTGATCAATACTGAGATACGTATACACTGGGTCGTGGATTGATTCAAGATAATATTTATCGATTTATTTCTGTACATCTAACTGTGGACAACTAGTTGTAGGTTACTAACGAGGACATCTGACTTAATAAACTTAAAACATCAAAATATATTAAAAGTGTTGTAAATATATTTTGAACATACTTTGATATATATGTATATATTGTTATAGGTTCGTGAATCAACCAGTGGCCAAGTCTTACTTTCCGACGAAGTAAAAATCTGTGAAAGTGAGTTATAGTCCCACTTTTAAAATCTAATATTTTTGGGATGAGGATACATGCAGGTTTTATAAATGATTTACAAAATAGACACAAGTACGTGAAACTACATTCTATGGTTGAATTATCGAAATCGAATATGCCCCTTTTTATTAAGTCTGGTAATCTAAGAATTAGGGAACATACACCCTAATTGACGCAAATCCTAAAGATAGATCTATTGGGCCTAACAAACCCCATCCAAAGTACTGGATGCTTTAGTACTTCGAAATTTATATCATATCCGAAGGGTGTCCCGGAATGATGGGGATATTCTTATATATGCATCTCGTTAATGTCGGTTACCAGGTGTTTACCATATGAATGATTTTTATCTCTATGTATGGGATGTGTATTGAAATATGAAATCTTGTGGTCTATTGTTACGATTTGATATATATAGGTTAAACCTATAACTCACCAACATTTTTGTTGACGTTTAAAGCATGTTTATTCTCAGGTGAATACTAAGAGCTTCCGCTGTTGCATACTAAAATAAGGACAAGATTTGGAGTCCATGTTTGTATGATATTGTGTAAAAACTGCATTCAAGAAACTGATTTCGATGTAACATATTTGTATTGTAAACCATTATGTAATGGTCGTGTGTAAACAGAATATTTTAGATTATCATTATTTGATAATCTATGTAAAGCTTTTTAAATCTTTATTTATTAAATAAAGGCTATGGTTTGTTTTAAAAATGAACGCAGTCTTTGAAAAATGTCTCATATAGAGGTCAAAACCTCGCAACGAAATCAATTAATATGGAACGTTTTTAATCAATAAGAACGGGACATTTCAGTTGGTATCCGAGCGTTGGTCTTAGAGAACCAGAAAATTTGCATTAGTGTGTCTTATCGAGTTTGTTAGGATGCATTAGTGAGTCTGGCCTTCGACCGTGTTTTCTTTAAAAATGATTGCTTAACATTTTTGTTGGAAACTATATATTATTAACATGTATATATTATGTGATATATTAATCTCTTAACATGTTTGATATTGTGTGATAGATGTCTACCTCTAGCACAAATCCCATTGACTCACCTAATAATAACGAAGAGTTGAATATATATTGGACTGATTCACAAGTTCCCGAAGAAGAACCGGAAGAAGAATCAGAACCGGAAGAAGAATCAGAACCGAAAGAGGAGGAACCGGAGGAGGAAATAGAACCGGTGGGGGAAATAATAAAACGGTTAAGTAAAAGAAAATCCTCAACCAACCGACCAAGGTTAATTATGGTCAATGGTGTTTCCGCCAAGGAAGCAAAATATTGGGAGGATTACAAATTCTCCGATGAATCGGATTCCGACGAGAATTCCGATGATGTTATAGAAATTACCGCAACTGAATTTAAAAAGGAAAAAGAAAATAATAAGGGAAAGGGCATAAAAATAGAGAAATCTAATTCCAACCCCGATGAAATTTATATGTATCGTCAACCCCCGAAGCCCTTAAGTTGTAACAATGACCCGGGAACCTCTAAACCACCAGGTTTTTCTAAACCTTTGTGGAAAACGACAGCTCGTATTAGGGGAACATCATATATCTCTAGAAACTTGGCAAAACGAACCAAAACTGAAGAAGAAGAAACGAGCAAGTCGGAATAAGATAGTTGTATTCGTGTGGTTTAATATATGTAATATAGTGTGCTTATGCTTTATGATATATGTAAAAATTGCTTGTATTAATAAGTATTTTTTTTATGAATCTAACTCTTATCTATTTTACAGTATAAAAACACAAAATGGATAGACAACCCGATATTTTAAGAGACCTACCCGGAGACATGATTGATGAAATCTTGTCTAGAATCGGTCAGAATTCTTCGGCACAACTATTTACGGTGAAATCAGTTTGTAAGACATTCGAAGAACGTTCCAAGAATGTCTTGGTTTATAAGAGACTTTCGTTTGAAAGATGGGGGATATCACATTGGGAAACCCATAAGTTACGATGTGTTTACTTTGACGCATATATTGCGGGGAACCCAAATGCTATTTTACGCAATGGGTTAAGAAATTATTTTGACTCAATGTATCTGAATATAGGACTTCATGATTTAGAAAAAGCGGCTAACATGCAACATAAAGAAGCATGCTATGCTTACGGGTTAGTAATGTTCGCTTCTTACCAAAGTAAGAAAAAGAACATCGGGCTACAACTATTAAACAAAACATTCCCACAAGTGACGAAGTCGATAATTGGGGTAAGAAATGAGGTTTTTAGGTTATTACGAGACTGTTGGTCATTACGTAACCCTCATCCCTTTGACGACGTTACAACACGCTGTCTTATCAACGGCCATAACGGTTATGTTTCACAAGACCAAGGATGGGAAGTAGTCCTAGTAAAACCAGAATGCATGACTTGTTTCTGGACGTATGAATTACGTGTCTTTATTGCCTTTGCTGAACAACTTGTGTACTAGCTAGAATTATCTTCACAACTATCTTGTATCAAAGTTATTGTGTGATATATTTCATGCTTTATGTAAAATAAGCGGTATTGTAAGTTTGTAAAATATTGTATAAAAGTTTGAACGCGAAATATTATTATAATCAGTTTTTCATATAGAATTGTAGTAGTTGAATTGTATATTAGCTACTAAGTATGAACATAACGGGTAGGTACTACCCGAATTTAAACTTATAAAACGCTAATATGAAGAAAAAGCTTTTATAAATAAGTTCATATTATGCTACGAAATACTATTAACTACTCTTAATATTCTGTATGATTAACTTGTTCCATTTGACTATTTTGAAGGAAATGGCACCGACTACTCGACACACCGTGAATATGAATGAAGAGGAATTTCGTACTTTTCTAGCTTCAAACATAGCCGCATTACAGGCTGCGCTACATACCAACAATAACCTTGGATCTAGCAGTACAGGAAATCGTGTAGGATGCACCTACAAAGAATTCACTGCCTGCAAACCTTTGGAATTTGATGGAACCGAAGGACCGATCGGATTGAAACGGTGGACCGAGAAGGTCGAATCGGTGTTTGCCATAAGTAAGCGTACTAAAGAGGACAAAGTGAAGTACGCTACGCATACCTTCACAGGTTCTGCGTTAACATGGTGGAATACCTATCTAGAGCATTTGGGACAAGATGATGCATACGCACTACCGTGGTCAGCATTCAAGCACTTGATGAACGAGAAGTACCGTCCCAGAACCGAGGTCAATAAGCTCAAGACAGAACTTAGAGGGTTACGAATCCAAGGATTTGATATTACCACATACGAAAGACGATTCACAGAATTGTGCCTATTGTGTCCGGGAGCGTTCGAAGATGAGGAAGAGAAGATCGACGAGTTTGTGAAAGGATTACCGGAAAGAATCCAAGAAGATATAAGTTCACATGAGCCCGCCTCCATACAACAGGCATATAGAATGGATCACAAACTAGTGAACCAGATTGAGGAAATAATTAAAGGACAGACGGCTGAAGAGGCCAATGTGAAGCAAGTCAAAAGAAAGTGGGAGGAAAACGGTGATAAGAATCACCAATACAACAACAACAGCAATTACAATAATAATCGCCACAATTATCCCAACAATCGCAACATCAATCGCAACAACAACAACAACAACAACAACAACAACAACAACAACAACAACAACAACAACAACAACAACAACAATAACAACAACATCAACTACAACAATCATCCCAATAACAATAACAACCGCAACAACAACAACAACAACAATCAGAAGCAGCTATGCCAAAGGTGTGAAAAGTATCACTCGGGGTTCTGCACCAAATTTTGCAACAAGTGTAAAAGAAATGGTCATAGCGCGGCGAAGTGTGAGGTCTACGGACCAGGGGTTAACAGAACGAAAGGAACAAATGGTGTCGGAACGAGTAATGGCGGAGCAAGTAGTGTCGGAGCAAGTTATGCCAATGTAGTTTGTTATAAATGTGGAAAACCGGGCCACATTATTAGAAATTGCCCGAACCAGGAGAACACGAATGGACAAGGCCGTGGAAGAGTTTTCAATATTAATGCGGTAGAGGCACATGAAGACCCGGAGCTTGTTACGGGTACGTTTCTTATTGACAATAAATCTGCTTACGTTTTATTTGATTCGGGTGCGGATAGAAGCTATATGAGTAGAGATTTTTGTGCTAAATTAAGTTGTCCATTGACGCCGTTGGATAGTAAATTTTTACTCGAATTAGCAAACGGTAAATTAATTTCAGCAGATAATATATGCCGGAATCGAGAAATTAAACTTGGTAGCGAAATATTTAAGATTGATTTGATACCAGTAGAGTTAAGGAGTTTTGATGTAATAGTTGGCATGGACTGGCTGAAGAAGGTGAAAGCAGAGATCGTATGTTATAAAAATGCAATTCGCATTGTACGAGAAGAAGGAGAACCCTTAATGGTGTACGGAGAAAAGGGCAACATGAAGCTACATCTTATTAGTAATTTGAAGGCACAAAAACTAATAAGAAAAGGTTGCTATGCTGTTCTAGCACACGTCGAGAAAGTACAAACTGAAGAAAAGAGCATCAATGATGTTCCCGTCGCAAAAGAATTTCCCGATGTATTTTCGAAAGAATTACCGGGACTACCTCCACATCGATCTGTTGAATTTCAAATAGATCTTGTACCAGGAGCTGCACCAATAGCTTGTGCCCCTTATAGACTCGCACCCAGTGAGATGAAAGAACTGCAAAGCCAACTACAAGAACAATTAGAACGTGGTTTCATTCGACCAAGCACATCACCATGGGGAGCTCCTGTTTTGTTTTTCAAGAAGAAGGATGGTACATTTAGGTTGTGTATTGACTACAGAGAGTTGAACAAACTTACCATCAAAAACCGTTATCCACTGCCGAGAATTGACGACTTATTTGATCAACTACAAGGCTCGTCGGTTTATTCGAAGATCGATTTACGTTCTGGATATCATCAAATGTGAGTAAAGGAGGATGATATTCCAAAAACTGCTTTTAGGACGCGTTATGGTCATTACGAGTTTATGGTTATGCCGTTTGGATTGACTAACGCACCAGCTGTGTTCATGGACCTTATGAACCGAGTGTGTGGGCCATATCTTGACAAGTTTGTCATTGTTTTCATCGATGACATACTTATTTACTCAAAGAATGATCAAGAGCACGAAGAACATTTGAAAAAAGTGCTAGAAGTATTGAGGAAAGAAAAACTGTACGCTAAGTTTTCAAAGTGTGCATTTTGGTTGGAAGAAGTTCAATTCCTCGGTCACATAGTGAACAAAGAAGGTATCCAGGTGGACCCGGCAAAGATCGAAACCGTTGAAAAGTGGGAAACCCCAAAAACTCCGAAGCATATACGTCAATTTTTAGGATTGGCTGGTTACTACAGAAGATTCATCCAAGATTTCTCCAAAATAGCAAACCCCTTGACTGCATTAACGCATAAAGGGAAGAAATTTGAATGGAAGGATGAACAAGAGAAGGCGTTTCAACTATTGAAGAAAAAGCTAACTACGGCACCTATATTGTCATTGCCTGAAGGGAATGATGATTTTGTGATTTATTGTGACGCATCAAAGCAAGGTCTCGGTTGTGTATTAATGCAACGGACGAAGGTGATTGCTTATGCGTCTAGACAATTGAAGATTCACGAGCAAAATTATACGACGCATGATTTGGAATTAGGCGCAGTTATTTTTACATTAAAGACTTGGAGGCACTACTTATATGGGGTCAAAAGTATTATATATACCGACCACAAAAGTCTTCAACACATATTTAATCAGAAACAACTGAATATGAGGCAGCGTAGGTGGATTGAATTGTTGAATGATTACGACTTTGAGATTCGTTACCACCCGGGGAAGGCAAATTTGGTAGCGAACGCCTTGAGCAGAAAGGATAGAGAACCCATTCGAGTAAAATCTATGAATATAATGATTCACACTAACCTTACTACTCAAATAAAGGAGGCTCAACAAGGAGTTTTAAAAGAGGGAAATTTAAAGGATGAAATACCCAAAGGATCGGAGAAGCATCTTAATATTCGGGAAGATGAAACCCGGTATAGGGCTGAAAGAATTTGGGTACCAAAATTTGGAGATATGAGAGAAATGGTACTTAGAGAAGCTCATAAAACCAGATACTTAATACATCCTGGAACGGGGAAGATGTACAAGGATCTTAAGAAACATTTTTGGTGGCCAGGTATGAAAGCCGATATTGCTAAATATGTAGGAGAATGTTTGACGTGTTCTAAGGTCAAAGCTGAACATCAGAAACCATCAGGTCTACTACAACAACCTGAAATCCCGAAATGGAAATGGGAAAACATTACCATGAATTTCATTACTAAATTGCCAAGGACTGCAAGTGGTTATAATACTATTTGGGTAATAGTTGATCGTCTCACCAAGTTGGCACACTTCCTGCCAATAAGAGAAGATGACAAGATGGAGAAGTTAGCACGACTGTAATTGAAGGAAGTCATCTCCAGACATGGAATACCAATCTCTATTATCTCTGATAGGGATGGCAGATTTATTTCAAGATTCTGGCAGACATTACAGCAAGCATTGGGAACTCGTCTAGACATGAGTACTGCCTATCATCCACAAACTGATGGGCAGAGTGAAAGGACGATACAAATGCTTGAAGACATGCTACGAGCTTGTGTTATTGATTTCGGAAACAGTTGGGATTGACATCTACCGTTAGCAGAATTTTCCTACAACAACAGCTACCATTCAAGAATTGAGATGGCACTGTTTGAAGCACTTTATGGTAGAAAGTGCAGGTCTCCGATTTGTTGGAGTGAAGTGGGGGATAGACAGATTACGGGTCCGGAGATAATACAAGAAATTACCGAGAAAATCATCCAAATTCATTAAAGATTGAAAACAGCCCAGAGTCGACAAAAGAGCTACGCGGAAAGTAAAAGAAAAGATATAGAGTTTGAAATTGGAGAAATGGTCATGCTTAAGGTTTCACCTTGGAAAGGCGTTGTTCGATTTGGTAAACGGGGGAAACTAAATCCAAGGTACATTGGACCATTCAAGATTATAGATCGTGTCGGACCAGTAGCTTACCAACTGGAGCTACCTCAACAACTCGCGGCTGTACATAACACTTTCCACGTCTCAAATTTGAAGAAATGTTTTGCTAAAGAAGATCTCACTATTTCGTTGGACGAAATCCAAATCAATGAAAAACTTCAATTCATTGAAGAACCCGTCAAAATAATGGATCGTGAGGTTAAGAGACTTAAACAAAACAAGATACCGATTGTTAAGGTTCGATGGAATGCTCGTAGAGGACCCGAGTTCACTTGGGAGTTTGAAGATCAGATGAAGAAGAAATACCCGCATTTATTTCCAGAAGATACATCAACACCTCCAACTGCTTAAAATTTCGGGACGAAATTTATTTAACGGGTAGGTACTGTAGTGACCCGAACTTTTCCATGTTTATATATATATTAAATGAAATTGTTATTTACATGATTAATTGTATCCAACATGTTAAGCAATCAAACTTGTTAAGACTTGATTAATTGAAATAGGTTTCATATAGACAATTGACCACCCAAGTTGACCGGTGATTCACGAACGTTAAAACTTGTAAAAACTATACTATGACATATATATGGTTATATATATAGTTAACATGATTTTATTATAAGTATGTATCTCATTAGGTATTTTAACAATGAGTTATATACATAAAAATGAGACTATTAATTTAAGAAACTCGAAAACGATATATATATAACGATTATCGTTATAACAACGTCTTACTAGGTACATATGAATCATATTAAGATATTGATACACTTGGTTAATTATGTTAAATGATAAGTAAATATATTATTAAGTGTACTAACAATGAAATACATATGTAAAAATAAGACTACTAACTTAATGATTTCGAAACGAGACATATATGTAACGATTATCGTTGTAACGACATTTAACTGTATATATATCATACTAAGATATATTATATATCATAATATCATGATAATATAACAATTTAATATCTCATTTGTTATAATAAACAATGGGTTAACAACATTCAACAAGATCGTTAACCTAAAGGTTTCAAAACAACATTTACATGTAACGACTAATGATGACTTAACGACTCAGTTAAAATGTATATACATGTAGTGTTTTAATATGTATTCATACACTTTTGAAAGACTTCAAGACACTTATCAAAATACTTCTACTTAAAAAAATTCTTACAATTACATCCTCGTTCAGTTTCATCAACAATTCTACTCGTATGCACCCGTATTCGTACTTGTACAATACACAGCTTTTAGATGTATGTACTATTGGTATATGAAATGTCCCGTTCTTATTGATTAAAAACGTTCCATATTAATTGATTTCGTTGCGAGGTTTTGACCTCTATATGAGACGTTTTTTCAAAGACTGCATTCATTTTTAAACAAACCATAACCTTTATTTCATCAATAAAGGTTTAAAAAGCTTTACGTAGATTATCAAATAATGATAATCTAAAATATCCTGTTTACACACGACCATTACATAATGGTTTACAATACAAATATGTTACAACAAAATAAGTTTCTTGAATGCAGTTTTTACACAATATCATACAAGCATGGACTCCAAATCTTGTCCTTATTTAAGTATGCGACAGCGGAAGCTCTTAATAATCACCTGAGAATAAACATGCTTAAAACGTCAACAAAAATGTTGGTGAGTTATAGGTTTAACCTATATATATCAAATCGTAACAATAGACCACAAGATTTCATATTTCAATACACATCCCATACATAGAGATAAAAATCATTCATATGGTGAACACCTGGTAACCGACAATAACAAGATGCATATATAAGAATATCCCCATCATTCCGGGACACCCTTCGGATATGATATAAATTTCGAAGTACTAAAGCATCCGGTACTTTGGATGGGGTTTGTTAGGCCCAATAGATCTATCTTTAGGATTCGCGTCAATTAGGGTGTCTGTTCCCTAATTCTTAGATTACCAGACTTAATAAAAAGGGCATATTCGATTTCGATAATTCAACCATAGAATGTAGTTTCACGTACTTGTGTCTATTTTGTAAATCATTTATAAAACCTGCATGTATTCTCATCCCAAAAATATTAGATTTTAAAAGTGGGACTATAACTCACTTTCACAGATTTTTACTTCGTCGGGAAGTAAGACTTGGCCACTGGTTGATTCACGAACCTATAACAATATATACATATATATATATATATCAAAGTATGTTCAAAATATATTTACAACACTTTTAATATATTTTGATGTTTTAAGTTTATTAAGTCAGCTGTCCTCGTTAGTAACCTACAACTAGTTGTCCACAGTTAGATGTACAGAAATAAATTGATAAATATTATCTTGAATCAATCCACGACCCAGTGTATACGTATCTCAGTATTGATCACAACTCAAACTATATATATTTTGGAATCAACCTCAACCCTGTATAGCTAACTCCAACATTCACATATAGAGTGTCTATGGTTGTTCCGAAATATTTATAGATGTGTCGACATGATAGGTCGAAACATTGTATACGTGTCTATGGTATCTCAAGATTACATAATATATAATACAAGTTGATTAAGTTATGGTTGGAATAGATTTGTTACCAATTTTCACGTAGCTAAAATGAGAAAAATTATCCAATCTTGTTTTACCCATAACTTCTTCATTTTAAATCCGTTTTGAGTGAATCAAATTGCTATGGTTTTATATTGAACTCTATTTTATGAATCTAAACAAAAAAAGTATAGGTTTCTAGTCGGAAAAATAAGTTACAAGTCGTTTTTGTAAAGGTAGTCATTTCAGTCGAAAGAACGACGTCTAGATGACCATTTTAGAAAACATACTTCCACTTTGAGTTTAACCATAATTTTTGGATATAGTTTCATGTTCATAATAAAAATCATTTTCTCATAATAACAACTTTTAAATCAAAGTTTATCATAGTTTTTAATTAACTAACCCAAAACAGCCCGCGGTGTTACTACGACGGCGTAAATTCGGTTTTACGGTGTTTTTCGTGTTTCCAGGTTTTAAATCATTAAGTTAGCATATCATATAGATATAGAACATGTGTTTAGTTGATTTTAAAAGTCAAGTTAGAAGGATTAACTTTTGTTTGCGAACAAGTTTAGAATTAACTAAACTATGTTCTAGTGATTACAAGTTTAAACCTTCGAATAAGATAGCTTTATATGTATGAATCGAATGATGTTATGAACATCATTACTACCTTAAGTTCCTTGGATGAACCTACTGGAAAAGAGAAAAATGGATCTAGCTTCAATGGATCCTTGGATGGCTCAAAGTTCTTGAAGCAAAATCATGACACGAAAACAAGTTCAAGTAAGATCATCACTTGAAATAAGATTGTTATAGTTATAGAAATTGAACCAAAGTTTGAATATGATTATTACCATGTATTAGAATGATAACCTACTGTAAGAAACAAAGATTTCTTGAGGTTAGATGATCACCTTACAAGATTGGAAGTGAGCTAGCAAACTTGAAAGTATTCTTGATTTTATGAAACTAGAACTTTTGGAATTTATGAAGAACACTTAGAACTTGAAGATAGAACTTGAGAGAGTTCAATTAGATGAAGAAAATTGAAGAATGAAAGTGTTTGTAGGTGTTTTTGGTCGTTGGTGTATGGATTAGATATAAAGGATATGTAATTTTGTTTTCATGTAAATAAGTCATGAATGATTACTCATATTTTTGTAATCTTATGAGATATTTCATGCTAGTTGCCAAATGATGGTTCCCACATGTGTTAGGTGACTCACATGGGCTGCTAAGAGCTGATCATTGGAGTGTATATACCAATAGTATATACATCTAAAAGCTGTGTATTGTACGAGTACGAATACGGGTGCATACGAGTAGAATTGTTGATGAAACTGAACGAGAATGTAATTGTAAGCATTTTTGTTAAGTAGAAGTATTTTGATAAGTGTATTGAAGTCTTTCAAAAGTGTATAAATACATATTAAAACACTACATGTATATACATTTTAACTGAGTCGTTAAGTCATCGTTAGTCGTTACATGTAAGTGTTGTTTTGAAACCTTTAGGTTAACGATCTTGTTAAATGTTGTTAACCCAATGTTTATAATATCAAAAGAGATTTTAAATTATTATATTATAATGATATTATGATATATAATATATCTCAGTATGATGTATATACAGTTAAATGTCGTTACAACGATAATCGTTACATATATGTCTCATTTCGAAATCATTAAGTTAGTAGTCTTATTTTTACATATGTATTTCATTGTTAATACACTTAATAATATATTTACTTATCATTTAACATAATTAACCAAGTGTATCAATATCTTAATATGATTCATATGTACCTAGTAAGACGTTGTTATAACGATAATCGTTATATATATCGTTTTCGAGTTTCTTAAATTAATAGTCTCATTTTTATGTATATAACTCATTGTTAAAATACCTAATGAGATACATACTTATAATAAAAACATGTTAACTATATATATAACCATATATATGTCATCGTATAGTTTTTACAAGTTTTAACGTTCGTGAATCACCGGTCAACTTGGGTGGTCAATTGTCTATATGAAACATATTTCAATTAATCAAGTCTTAACAAGTTTGATTGCTTAACATGTTGGAAACATTTAATCATGTAAATATCAATCTCAATTAATATATATAAACATGGAAAAGTTCGGGTCACTACAGTACCTACCCGTTAAATAAATTTCGTCCCGAAATTTTAAGCTGTTGAAGGTGTTGACGAGTCTTCTGGAAATAGATGAGGGTATTTCTTCTTCATCTGATCTTCACGCTCCCAGGTGAACTCGGGTCCTCTACGAGCATTCCATCGAACCTTAACAATTGGTATCTTGTTTTGCTTAAGTCTTTTAACCTCACGATCCATTATTTCGACGGGTTCTTCGATGAATTGGAGTTTTTCGTTGATTTGGATTTCATCTAACGGAATAGTGAGATCTTCTTTAGCAAAACATTTCTTCAAATTCGATACGTGGAAAGTGTTATGTACAGCCGCGAGTTGTTGAGGTAACTCAAGTCGGTAAGCTACTGGTCCGACACGATCAATAATCTTGAATGGTCCAATATACCTTGGATTTAATTTCCCTCGTTTACCAAATCGAACAACGCCTTTCCAAGGTGAAACTTTAAGCATGACCATCTCTCCAATTTCAAATTCTATATCTTTTCTTTTAATGTCAGCGTAGCTCTTTTGTCGACTTTGGGCGGTTTTCAACCGTTGTTGAATTTGGATGATCTTCTCGGTAGTTTCTTGTATAATCTCCGGACCCGTAATCTGTCTATCCCCCACCTCACTCCAACAAATCGGAGACCTGCACTTTCTACCATAAAGTGCTTCAAACGGCGCCATCTCAATGCTTGAATGGTAGCTATTGTTGTAGGAAAATTCTGCTAACGGTAGATGTCGATCCCAACTGTTTCCGAAATCAATAACACATGCTCGTAGCATGTCTTCAAGCGTTTGTATCGTCCTTTCGCTCTGCCCATCAGTTTGTGGATGATAGGCAGTACTCATGTCTAGACGAGTTCCTAATGCTTGCTGTAATGTCTGCCAGAATCTTGAAATAAATCTGCCATCCCTATCAGAGATAATAGAGATTGGTATTCCATGTCTGGAGACGACTTCCTTCAAATACAGTCGTGCTAACTTCTCCATCTTGTCATCTTCTCTTATTGGTAGGAAGTGTGCTGATTTGGTGAGACGATCAACTATTACCCAAATAGTATCAAAACCACTTGCAGTCCTTGGCAATTTAGTGATGAAATCCATGGTAATGTTTTCCCATTTCCATTCCGGGATTTCGGGTTGTTGAAGTAGACCTGATGGTTTCTGATGCTCAGCTTTGACCTTAGAACACGTCAAACATTCTCCTACGTATTTAGCAACATCGGCTTTCATACCCGGCCACCAAAAATGTTTCTTGAGATCCTTGTACATCTTCCCCGTTCCAGGATGTATTGAGTATCTGGTTTTATGAGCTTCTCTAAGTACCATTTCTCTCATATCTCCAAATTTTGGTACCCAAATCCTTTCAGCCCTATACCGGGTTCCGTCTTCCCGAATATTAAGATGCTTCTCTGATCCTTTGGGTATTTCATCCTTTAAATTTCCCTCTTTTAAAACTCCTTGTTGCGCCTCCTTTATTTGAGTAGTAATGTTATTATGAATCATTATATTCATAGATTTTACTCGAATGGGTTCTCTATCTTTCCTGCTCAAGGCATCGGCTACCACATTTGCCTTCCCCGGGTGGTAACGAATCTCAAAATCGTAATCATTCAATAATTCAATCCACCTACGCTGCCTCATATTCAGTTGTTTCTGATTAAATATGTGTTGAAGACTTTTGTGGTCGGTATATATAATACTTTTGACCCCATATAAGTAGTGCCTCCAAGTCTTTAATGCAAAAACAACCGCGCCTAATTCCAAATCATGCGTCGTATAATTTTGTTCGTGAATCTTCAATTGTCTAGACGCATAAGCAATCACCTTCGTTCGTTGCATTAATACACAACCGAGACCTTGCTTTGATGCGTCACAATAAATCACAAAATCATCATTCCCTTCAGGCAATGACAATATAGGTGCCGTAGTTAGCTTTTTCTTCAATAACTGAAACGCTTTCTCTTGTTCATCATTCCATTCAAATTTCTTCCCTTTATGCGTTAATGCAGTCAAGGGTTTTGCTATTCTGGAAAAGTCTTGGATGAACCTTCTGTAGTAACCAGCTAGTCCTAAAAACTGGCGTATGTGCTTCGGAGTTTTCGGGGTTTCCCACTTTTCAACAGTTTCTATCTTTGCCGGATCCACCTTAATACCTTCTTTGTTCACTATGTGACCGAGGAATTGAACTTCTTCCAACCAAAATGCACACTTTGAAAACTTAGCGTACAATTCTTCCTTCCTCAATACTTCTAACACCTTTCTCAAATGTTCACCGTGTTCTTGGTCATTCTTTGAGTAAATAAGTATGTCATCAATGAAAACAATGACAAACTTGTCAAGGTATGGTCCACACACTCGGTTCATAAGGTCCATGAACACAGCTGGTGCATTAGTTAAACCAAACGGCATGACCATAAACTCGTAATGACCGTAACGTGTTCTGAAAGCAGTCTTTGGAATATCATCTTCTTTCACCCGCATTTGATGATACCCGGAACGTAAGTCAATCTTTGAATAAACAGACGAGCCTTGTAGTTGATCAAATAAGTCGTCGATTCTCGGTAGTGGGTAGCGGTTCTTGATGGTAAGTTTGTTCAACTCTCGGTAGTCGATACACAACCTGAATGTACCATCTTTCTTCTTGACAAACAAAACAGGAGCTCCCCACGGTGATGTGCTTGGTCGAATGAAACCACGCTCTAAAAGTTCTTGTAATTGGCTTTGCAGTTCTTTCATCTCGCTGGGTGCGAGTCTGTAAGGAGCACAAGCTATTGGTGCAGCTCCTGGTACAAGATCTATTTGAAATTCAACGGATCGATGTGGGGGTAATCCCGGTAATTCTTTCGGGAATACATCGGGAAATTCTTTTGCAATGGGAACATCATTGATGCTCTTTTCTTCAGTTTGTACTTTCTCGACGTGTGCTAGAACAGCATAGCAACCTTTTCTTATTAGTTTTTGTGCCTTCAAATTACTAATAAGATGTAGCTTCGTGTTGCCCTTTTCTCCGTACACCATTAAGGGTTTTCCTTTTTCTCGTATAATGCGAATTGCATTTTTGTAACAAACGATCTCCGCTTTCACTTCTTTCAACCAGTCCATACCGATTATCACATCAAAACTCCCTAACTCTACTGGTATCAAATCAATCTTAAATGTTTCGCTAACCAGTTTAATTTCTCGATTCCGACATATATTATCTGCTGAAATTAATTTACCATTTGCTAATTCGAGTAAAAATTTACTATCCAAAGGCGTCAATGGACAACTTAATTTAGCACAAAAATCTCTACTCATATAACTTCTATCCGCACCCGAATCAAATAAAACCTAAGCAGATTTATTGTCAATAAGAAACGTACCCGTAACAAGCTCCGGGTCTTCCTGTGCCTCTACCGCATTAATATTGAAAACTCTTCCACGGCCTTGTCCATTCGTGTTCTCCTGGTTCGGGCAATTTCTAATAATGTGGCCTGGTTTTCCACATTTATAACAAACTACATTGGCATAACTTGCTCCGACACTACTTGCTCCGCCATTACTCGTTCCGACACCATTTGTTCCTTTCGTTCTATTAACCCCTGGTCCGTAGACCTCACACTTCGCCGCGCTATGACCATTTCTTTTACACTTGTTGCAAAATTTGGTGCAGAACCCCGAGTGATTCTTTTCACACCTTTGGCATAGTTGCTTCTGATTGTTGTTGTTGTTGCGGTTATTATTGTTGTTGGGATGATTGTTGTAGTTGCTGTTGTTGTTGTTGTTGTTGTTGGGCCGTTTGTTGTAGTTGCGATTGATGTTGCGATTGTTGGGATAATTGTTGCGATTATTGTTGTAATTGCTGTTGTTATTGTATTGGTGATTCTTATCACCGTTTTCCTCCCACTTTCTTTTGACTTGCTTCACATTGGCCTCTTCAGCAGTCTGTTCTTTAATTCTTTCTTCAATCTGGTTCACTAGTTTGTGAGCCATTCTACATGCCTGTTGTATGGAGGCGGGCTCGTGTGAACTTATATCTTCTTGGATTCTTTCCGGTAATCCTTTCACAAACGCGTCGATCTTCTCTTCCTCATCTTCGAATGCTCCCGGACACAATAGGCACAATTCTGTGAATCGTCTTTCGTACGTGGTAATATCAAATCCTTGGGTTCGTAACCCTCTAAGTTCTGTCTTGAGCTTATTGACCTCGGTTCTGGGACGGTACTTCTCGTTCATCAAGTGCTTGAATGCTGACCACGGTAGTGCGTACGCATCATCTTGTCCCACTTGCTCTAGATAGGTATTCCACCATGTTAACGCAGAACCTGTGAAGGTATGCGTAGCGTACTTCACTTTGTCCTCTTCAGTACACTTACTTATGGCAAACACCGATTCAACCTTCTCGGTCCACCGTTTCAATCCGATCGGTCCTTCGGTTCCATCAAATTCCAAAGGTTTGCAGGCAGTGAATTCTTTGTAGGTGCATCCTACACGATTTCCTGTACTGCTAGATCCAAGGTTATTGTTGGTATGTAGCGCAGCCTGTACTGCGGCTATGTTTGAAGCTAGAAAAGTACGGAATTCCTCTTCATTCATATTCACGGTGTGTCGAGTAGTCGGTGCCATTTCCTTCAAAATAGTTAAATGGAACAAGTTAATCATACAGAATATTAAGAGTAGTTAATAGTATTTCGTAGCATAATATGAACTCATTTATAAAAGCTTTTTCTTCATATTAGCATTTTATAAGTTTAAATTCGGGTAGTACCTACCCGTTAAGTTCATACTTAGTAGCTAATATACAATTCAACTACTACAATTCTATATGAAAAACTGATTATAATAATATTTCGCGTTCAAACTTTTATACAATATTTTACAAACTTACAATACCGCTTATTTTACATAAAGCATGAAATATAGCACACAATAACTTTGATACAAGATAGTTGTGAAGACAATTCTAGCTAGTACACAAGTCGTTCAGCAAAGGCAATAAAGACACGTAATTCATACGTCCAGAAACAAGTCATGCATTCTGGTTTTACTAGGACTACTTCCCATCCTTGGTCTTGTGCAACATAACCGTTATGGCCGTTGATAAGACAGCGTGTTGTAACGTCATCAAAGGGACGAGGGTTACGTAATGTCCAACAGTCCCGTAATAATCTAAAAACCTCATTTCTTACCCCAATTACCGACTCCGTCACTTGTGGAAACGTTTTGTTTAATAGTTGTAGCCCGATGTTCTTGTTCTCACTTTGGTGAGAAGCGAACATTACTAATCCGTAAGCATAACATGCTTCTTTATGTTGCATGTTAGCCGCTTTTTCTAAATCACGAAGTCCAATATTCGGATATATTGAGTCAAAATAATTTCTTAACCCGTTGCGTAAAATAGCATTTGGGTTCCCCGCAATATATGCGTCAAAGTAAACACATCGTAACTTATGGGTTTCCCAATGTGATATCCCCCATCTTTCAAACGAAAGTCTCTTATAAACCAAGACATTCTTGGAACGTTCTTCGAATGTCTTACAAACTGATCTCGCCTTAAATAGTTGTGCCGAAGAATTCTGGCCGACTCTAGACAAAATTTCATCAATCATGTCTCCGGGTAGGTCTCTTAAAATATTGGGTTGTCTATCCATTTTGTGTTTTTAAACTGTAAAATAGACAAGAGTTAGATTCATAAAAAAAATACTTATTAATACAAGCAATTTTTACATATATCATAAAGCATAAGAACACTATATTCCATACACCACACGAATACAACTATCTTATTCCGACTCGCTCGTTTCTTCTTCTTCGGTTTTGGTTCGTTTTGCCAAGTTTCTAGGGATATATGATGTTCCCCTAATACGAGCCGTCGTTGTCCACATTGGTTTAGAAAAACCTGGTGGTTTAGAGGTTCCCGGGTCATTGTTACAACTTAAGGACTTCGGGGGTTGACGATACATATAAAGTTCATCGGGGTTGGAATTAGATTTCTCTATTTTTATGCCCTTTCCCTTATTATTTTCTTTTGCCTTTTTAAATTCAGTTGGGGTAATTTCTATAACATCATCGGAATTCTCGTCGGAATCCGATTCATCGGAGAATTGGTAATCCTCCCAATATTTTGCTTCCTTGGCGGAAACACCATTGACCATAATTAACTTTGGTCGGTTGGTTGAGGATTTTCTTTTACTTAACCGTTTTATTATTTCCCCCACCGGTTCTATTTCTTCATCCGGTTCCGATTCTTCTTCCGGTTCCGATTCTTCTTCCGGTTCCGACTCTTCTTCCGGTTCCTCTTCGGGAACTTGTGAATCAGTCCACAAATCATTCCAATTTACATTTGACTCTTCATTATTATTAGGTGAGTCAATGGGACTTGTTCTAGAGGTAGACATCTATCACATAATATCAAACACGTTAAGAGATTAATATATCACATAATATTCATATGTTAAAAATATATAGTTTCCAACAAAAATGTTAAGCAATCATTTTTAAAGAAAACACGGTCGAAGTCCAGACTCACTAATGCATCCTAACAAACTCGATAAGACACACTAATGCAAATTTTCTGGTTCTCTAAGACCAACGCTCGGATACCAACTGAAATGTCCCGTTCTTATTGATTAAAAACGTTCCATATTAATTGATTTCGTTGCGAGGTTTTGACCTCTATATGAGACGTTTTTTCAAAGACTGCATTCATTTTTAAACAAACCATAACCTTTATTTCATCAATAAAGGTTTAAAAAGCTTTACGTAGATTATCAAATAATGATAATCTAAAATATCCTGTTTACACACGACCATTACATAATGGTTTACAATACAAATATGTTACAACAAAATAAGTTTCTTGAATGCAGTTTTTACACAATATCATACAAGCATGGACTCCAAATCTTGTCCTTATTTAAGTATGCGACAGCGGAAGCTCTTAATAATCACCTGAGAATAAACATGCTTAAAACGTCAACAAAAATGTTGGTGAGTTATAGGTTTAACCTATATATATCAAATCGTAACAATAGACCACAAGATTTCATATTTCAATACACATCCCATACATAGAGATAAAAATCATTCATATGGTGAACACCTGGTAACCGACAATAACAAGATGCATATATAAGAATATCCCCATCATTCCGGGACACCCTTCGGATATGATATAAATTTCGAAGTACTAAAGCATCCGGTACTTTGGATGGGGTTTGTTAGGCCCAATAGATCTATCTTTAGGATTCGCGTCAATTAGGGTGTCTGTTCCCTAATTCTTAGATTACCAGACTTAATAAAAAGGGCATATTCGATTTCGATAATTCAACCATAGAATGTAGTTTCACGTACTTGTGTCTATTTTGTAAATCATTTATAAAACCTGCATGTATTCTCATCCCAAAAATATTAGATTTTAAAAGTGGGACTATAACTCACTTTCACAGATTTTTACTTCGTCGGGAAGTAAGACTTGGCCACTGGTTGATTCACGAACCTATAACAATATATACATATATATATATATCAAAGTATGTTCAAAATATATTTACAACACTTTTAATATATTTTGATGTTTTAAGTTTATTAAGTCAGCTGTCCTCGTTAGTAACCTACAACTAGTTGTCCACAGTTAGATGTACAGAAATAAATTGATAAATATTATCTTGAATCAATCCACGACCCAGTGTATACGTATCTCAGTATTGATCACAACTCAAACTATATATATTTTGGAATCAACCTCAACCCTGTATAGCTAACTCCAACATTCACATATAGAGTGTCTATGGTTGTTCCGAAATATTTATAGATGTGTCGACATGATAGGTCGAAACATTGTATACGTGTCTATGGTATCTCAAGATTACATAATATATAATACAAGTTGATTAAGTTATGGTTGGAATAGATTTGTTACCAATTTTCACGTAGCTAAAATGAGAAAAATTATCCAATCTTGTTTTACCCATAACTTCTTCATTTTAAATCCGTTTTGAGTGAATCAAATTGCTATGGTTTTATATTGAACTCTATTTTATGAATCTAAACAAAAAAAGTATAGGTTTCTAGTCGGAAAAATAAGTTACAAGTCGTTTTTGTAAAGGTAGTCATTTCAGTCGAAAGAACGACGTCTAGATGACCATTTTAGAAAACATACTTCCACTTTGAGTTTAACCATAATTTTTGGATATAGTTTCATGTTCATAATAAAAATCATTTTCTCATAATAACAACTTTTAAATCAAAGTTTATCATAGTTTTTAATTAACTAACCCAAAACAGCCCGCGGTGTTACTACGACGGCGTAAATTCGGTTTTACGGTGTTTTTCGTGTTTCCAGGTTTTAAATCATTAAGTTAGCATATCATATAGATATAGAACATGTGTTTAGTTGATTTTAAAAGTCAAGTTAGAAGGATTAACTTTTGTTTGCGAACAAGTTTAGAATTAACTAAACTATGTTCTAGTGATTACAAGTTTAAACCTTCGAATAAGATAGCTTTATATGTATGAATCGAATGATGTTATGAACATCATTACTACCTTAAGTTCCTTGGATGAACCTACTGGAAAAGAGAAAAATGGATCTAGCTTCAATGGATCCTTGGATGGCTCAAAGTTCTTGAAGCAAAATCATGACACGAAAACAAGTTCAAGTAAGATCATCACTTGAAATAAGATTGTTATAGTTATAGAAATTGAACCAAAGTTTGAATATGATTATTACCATGTATTAGAATGATAACCTACTGTAAGAAACAAAGATTTCTTGAGGTTAGATGATCACCTTACAAGATTGGAAGTGAGCTAGCAAACTTGAAAGTATTCTTGATTTTATGAAACTAGAACTTTTGGAATTTATGAAGAACACTTAGAACTTGAAGATAGAACTTGAGAGAGTTCAATTAGATGAAGAAAATTGAAGAATGAAAGTGTTTGTAGGTGTTTTTGGTCGTTGGTGTATGGATTAGATATAAAGGATATGTAATTTTGTTTTCATGTAAATAAGTCATGAATGATTACTCATATTTTTGTAATCTTATGAGATATTTCATGCTAGTTGCCAAATGATGGTTCCCACATGTGTTAGGTGACTCACATGGGCTGCTAAGAGCTGATCATTGGAGTGTATATACCAATAGTATATACATCTAAAAGCTGTGTATTGTACGAGTACGAATACGGGTGCATACGAGTAGAATTGTTGATGAAACTGAACGAGAATGTAATTGTAAGCATTTTTGTTAAGTAGAAGTATTTTGATAAGTGTATTGAAGTCTTTCAAAAGTGTATAAATACATATTAAAACACTACATGTATATACATTTTAACTGAGTCGTTAAGTCATCGTTAGTCGTTACATGTAAGTGTTGTTTTGAAACCTTTAGGTTAACGATCTTGTTAAATGTTGTTAACCCAATGTTTATAATATCAAAAGAGATTTTAAATTATTATATTATAATGATATTATGATATATAATATATCTCAGTATGATGTATATACAGTTAAATGTCGTTACAACGATAATCGTTACATATATGTCTCATTTCGAAATCATTAAGTTAGTAGTCTTATTTTTACATATGTATTTCATTGTTAATACACTTAATAATATATTTACTTATCATTTAACATAATTAACCAAGTGTATCAATATCTTAATATGATTCATATGTACCTAGTAAGACGTTGTTATAACGATAATCGTTATATATATCGTTTTCGAGTTTCTTAAATTAATAGTCTCATTTTTATGTATATAACTCATTGTTAAAATACCTAATGAGATACATACTTATAATAAAAACATGTTAACTATATATATAACCATATATATGTCATCGTATAGTTTTTACAAGTTTTAACGTTCGTGAATCACCGGTCAACTTGGGTGGTCAATTGTCTATATGAAACATATTTCAATTAATCAAGTCTTAACAAGTTTGATTGCTTAACATGTTGGAAACATTTAATCATGTAAATATCAATCTCAATTAATATATATAAACATGGAAAAGTTCGGGTCACTACAGTATATACACTCCAATGATCAGCTCTTAGCAGCCCATGTGAGTCACCTAACACATGTGGGAACCATAATTTGGCAACTAGTATGAAATATCTCATAAAATTACAAAAATATGAGTAATCATTCATGACTTATTTACATGAAAACAAAATTACATATCCTTTATATCTAATCCATACACCAACGACCAAAAACACCTACAAACACTTTCATTCTTCAATTTTCTTCATCTAATTGATCTCTCTCAAGTTCAATCTTCAAGTTCTAAGTGTTCTTCATAAATTCCAAAAGTTCTAGTTTCATAAAATCAAGAATACTTCCAAGATTGCAAGTTTACTTCCAAGTTTTCTAAATCCATTCCAAGTAATCATCCAAGATCAAGAAACCTTTGTTACTTACAGTAGGTTATCTTTTTAATACAAGGTAATAATCATATTCAAACTTTAATTCAATTTTTATAACTATAACAATCTTATTTCGAGTGGAAATCTTACTTGAAATTGTTTTCGTGTCATGATTCTGCTTCAAGAACTTTCAAGCCATCCAAGGATCCTTTGAAGCTAGATCTATTTTTCTCATTTCCAGTAGGTTTATTCAAGGAACTTGAGGTAGTAATGATATTCATAACATCATTCAATTCATACATATAAAGCTATCTTATTCAAAGGTTTAAACTTGTAATCACTAGAACATAGTTTAGTTAATTCTAAACTTGTTCACAAATAAAAGTTAATCCTTCTAACTTGACTTTTAAAATCAACTAAACACATGTTCTATATCTATATGATATGCTAACTTAATGATTTAAAACCTGGAAACACGAAAAACACCGTAAAACCGGATTTACGCCGTCGTAGTAACACCGCGGGCTGTTTTGGGTTAGTTAATTAAAAACTATGATAAACATTGATTTAAAATTTGTTATTCTGGGAAAATGATTTTTATTATGAACATGAAACTATATCCAAAAATTATGGTTAAACTCAAAGTGGAAGTATGTTTTCTAAAATGGTCATCTAGACGTCGTTCTTTCGACTGAAATGACTACCTTTACAAAAACGACTTGTAACTTATTTTTCCGACTATAAACCTATACTTTTTCTGTTTAGATTCATAAAATAGAGTTCAATATGAAACCATAGCAATTTGATTCACTCAAAACGGATTTAAAATGAAGAAGTTATGGGTAAAACAAGATTGGATAATTTTTCTCATTTTAGCTACGTGAAAATTGGTAACAAATCTATTCCAACCATAACTTAATCAACTTGTATTGTATATTATGTAATTTTGAGATACCATAGACACGTATACAATGTTTCGACCTATCATGTCGACACATCTATATATATTTCGGAACAACCATAGACACTCTATATGTGAATGTTGGAGTTAGCTATACAGGGTTGAGGTTGATTCCAAAATATATATAGTTTGAGTTGTGATCAATACTGAGATACGTATACACTGGGTCGTGGATTGATTCAAGATAATATTTATCGATTTATTTTTGTACATCTAAGTGTGGACAACTAGTTGTAGGTTACTAACGAGGACAGCTGACTTAATAAACTTAAAATATCAAAATATATTAAAAGTGTTGTAAATATATTTTGAACATACTTTGATATATATGTATATATTGTTATAGGTTCGTGAATCAGCCAGTGGCCAAGTCTTACTTCCCGACGAAGTAAAAATCTGTGAAAGTGAGTTATAGTCCCACTTTTAAAATCTAATATTTTTGGGATGAGAATACATGCAGGTTTTATAAATGATTTACAAAATAGACACAAGTACGTGAAACTACATTCTATGGTTGAATTATCGAAATCGAATATGCCCCTTTTTATTAAGTCTGGTAATCTAAGAATTAGGGAACAGACACCCTAATTGACGCGAATCCTAAAGATAGATCTATTGGGCCTAACAAACCCCATCCAAAGTACCGGATGCTTTAGTACTTCAAAATTTATATCATATCCGAAGGGTGTCCCGGAATGATGGGGATATTCTTATATATGCATCTTGTTAATGTCGGTTACCAGGTGTTCACCATATGAATGATTTTTATCTCTATGTATGGGATGTGTATTGAAATATGAAATCTTGTGGTCTATTGTTACGATTTGATATATATAGGTTAAACCTATAACTCACCAACATTTTTGTTGACGTTTAAAGTATGTTTATTCTCAGGTGAATACTAAGAGCTTCCGCTGTTGCATACTAAAATAAGGACAAGATTTGGAGTCCATGTTTGTATGATATTGTGTAAAAACTGCATTCAAGAAACTGATTTCGATGTAACATATTTGTATTGTAAACCATTATGTAATGGTCGTGTGTAAACAGGATATTTTAGATTATCATTATTTGATAATCTACGTAAAGCTTTTTAAACCTTTATTTATGAAATAAAGGCTATGGTTTGTTTTAAAAATGAATGCAGTCTTTGAAAAATGTCTCATATAGAGGTCAAAACCTCGCAACGAAATCAATTAATATGGAACGTTTTTAATCAATAAGAACGGGACATTTCATGAGTGACGTTGGTTCATGATAATGATAATGGCGATGGTATGATATAGATAGTGCTTAAATGATGATGATGAAACTGTGTTAAAGATAATAGATGATAGTTAATGATATATGATTGATAAAATTTTGGGGACGATTTACACATGATGAAGAAGGAACTGTGATAATACGGGACAAATAGAATTAGGTGGTGGTATTATTCAGAAAAACAGAAAGACAGACCAGATCAGTGGTTAAGGATGTTATCGGGTTAGTGGGACGTCGCGGGTTCAAACCCGGACTTGGGCATTTTTCTTAGGACTACTTCTTTGAGGTAGTTTAATTATTACTCATTTTTATTATTATTATTATTATTATTATTATTATTATTATTATTATTATTATTATTTTTATTATTATTATTATTATTATTATTATTATTATTATTATTATTATTATTATTATTATTATTATTATTATCATTTTTAATGTAAGTAGTATTGTTATTGCAACTAATTTTTTTATAAAAATTATCCTTTATATTATTAGAACTATTATTATTATTATTATTATTATTATTATTATTATTATTATTATTATTATTATTATTATTATTATTATTATTATTATTAGAATTATCATTATTTTTATCATTATTATTTTTTATTATCATTTTTATTATTTCTAACACTAATATTATGATTTTTATCATTATTATTATTAGTATTATTAATATATCAAATAAAGATTTTCTATATAAAAATATATTATTTACATAAAACATAACTATATTAATATGTTTGTAATAAATATTAATTATCTATTTAATGTATATAAAAATAAATATAGTTAAATTAGTTATTAATGAAACGTACAAGTTACTAAAATAACAATTAATAATAATACCTAAATTTGTTCGATTACCATTATATGTGTTAATATACATATAAATGATATAGGTTCGTGAATCCGAGGCCAACCTTGCATTGTTCAGTTCTGTCGTATGCATATTTTTACTACAAAATATCGTATAGTGAGTTCATTTGCTCCCTTTTACTCTTTACATTTTTGGGATTGAGAATACATGTGCTATTTTTACAACTGCTTTATTAAATGCCTTTGAAATCTATATTTTTGGACTGAGATGCTTTTATAAATGTTTGACGAGATAAACACAAGCAAAACATTCCTCGAATGAATTATTATGCAGACAGAAGTTCTGTGGATTATTATTGAATTAGTTGGAAGTTATAATTGCCACTAATTGTTGTGAATATTTTCCCCTGATTATTATTGCTTGATAACCTAAGAATTAGAAACGGGTATGGCCCTAATTCACGCGAATCCTAAAGGTAGCTACCGGGTTTAACACCCCCACCCAGAATGTTTACTAGACGTAAGAGCTAGTGGGCGTGGTGTTTAGTACTTCGAAGTTTATATATTATACATGTGACAATACAGAAATTTCCGACCAAATTTAAACTTTAATCTTTACATTATTCCGACACGATAAGCAAAGTTTGTTAAGAATTTTAAACTGTGTTTATGCATTCAATTAACCTCGACCAAGTTTCGATGATTCACGAACCATTATATGAACGGATATGATTATATATGTATATGTGTATATATTATAACTTGAAAATGTTAACAAAATATTAGACGTATAATACTTTACATGAACGTATTTGTTTTAAAATATATTTAAAATAATTATCGACGGAAATTAAAAAGATAATATCAAATAATTGAATTATCAGATACATTGATTTATGGCTACGAATCCCTATTAGGAGGTCCACTTTGATTTAAGAAACCTTTCCTTTTTAACCATATTCGGAAAATGGCAAAGTGATTTTACAAATAAGAACAAAGTGTCAACTAACGAGAACTAGACAAGAGTTAGTGAAGATTCTTATTTGATTTTCAATTCATACCTTACAACATTTTCCTCGTGATATTAATAAGATAACTATTATGATTATCATTTTAAAGTTGGAATGTGGAATGTAAATAACTTAGACAATAGGTATCGACATTTTACATTAAGGTGATTTCGTATGTTTATCTAACCTTTAAACGTTATATCACGTTGCACCAACAAACGTTAAAAACTTGAAATCTATTAAAAGTATATTTAATCTTACTTTTCTAAAACATTTTTACGATATAACAGCATCTTCTATTTTAACCTTTTAATAAAATGATTATTTTATATATTTAGTTTTAGAAAAACAAAGTTATCATATTTGATTTAAATGTATAAAAATGTTTCAATTTAAAAAGAACTTTATTAATTAGGACGTTTTATAAGATAATTTGTATATGACTTTTGGAGAATTTAAATAAAGTTTATATTATAAATTACAAGTAGATAAAGCGTTTCAAAAATGTAAACGTGATTGATATAATATTTTTCTACTATGTAAACAATTCCAAAATAAACTTTAAAAATATAATTAGTTTTGAAAAAAAAACTAAATATTGTATTATTACATATTTCAATATGAACAAATATATATTTTAAATAAGGATATACATATATATATATATATATATATATATATATATATACATATATATATATATATATATATATATATACATATATATATATATATATATATATATATATATATATATATATATATATATATATATATATATATATATATATATATATATATATTATACAAGTGACAAAATATAATATTTTAACAGATGATTTAAAATGATACATTTTGATAAACTACGAGACTCTGATTTATAGAAGCAAATGACCACAACGCTCAAATTTATAGGTTACATTTATTATAAGGTAAATTTTTGATGAGTAAAGTCAAATTATTAATAAGTGTACATGTCGCGTAACGTAAAAGGCTAGTTTTCTAAACGTACGAAAGTACGCTCGAAAAACCGAAAGCGAGACATGAGTCGAGTGACAACGTACGTGTCAGTGGAACGAAAATTACATTTTTACCATGCTCGTAAATATAATATATTATATAAATAATTACCTAGATTAAATATATATTAATATATATATTATATAATTTAAATAAGTGTCGGCAGAAAAAGTTAACTAAATGTGGGCTGGCAAAGGTCGTCATGCGACCGCATGACTAAACAAGTTTAACCCCATGCGATCGCATGGGGTGAATATAGATGGCACAAATATAAAGCTCGCACGATCTGTCTCGAATTCATTTCCATTCTATCCCTCTGTCTCTCAAATCTCTCTAATATACATATTATAATTATTATTATTATTATTATTATTATTATTATTATTATTATTATTATTATTATTATTATTATTATTATTATTATTATTTTTATTATTATTATTATTATTATTATTATTATTATTATTATTATTATTCTTTATGTTAGTATTAGTAGTATTAGTGATAGAATTAATATTATTGTATTATACATAAAATACTAAGACGGAGTGCTGCTCGAGTGATCTAAAATGTGTTTTTAAAACAAGTTTTTCGAGTGGGATAGGGCTAAGGAAATTATGGGTTATAACTATGGAGATGATGGGTATGGTTCATGGGTATGCTCGTGAGGTCAATCTAGTGTTTATCATCTCCGTTGCGTCTACGTACCTTTCCTGCAATATTGAATCTCAATATTGATACGTGAGTACTCATAATTTAATTTTTACATACTAATAGTGTATCCCTGACTAGTGCTCGAGAATATAGGATTATGCATGCTTGTACTTTTGATATTGCCATTAGATATGATATGTTGAATCCTGAATTAGTTACGTTTGCGGTTGAGATAAGATATAAGATATGCATGTCGTTGGAAAGCTAGCGAAAAATTAAGAACTTTTCATTTAGATATCGAATGGTTTCGATGAACGGAGTTGAAGTTATAGTCAATCAAATTTTTGTATTATTATGAAAAATGATTATTATTATCGTCGTTATTATCGTCGTTCTAGTTTTATCTTATTATTATCATTATTATTATCTTTATCAATAAAAGAGATTTATCATTTAAAATTTGTTATTTTTATTATTATTACTATCGTTATTATCGTTAAAGTTATAATAATAATTATTATTATTATTATTATTATTATTATTATTATTATTATTATCCAATTATTATTATTATTATCCAATTATTATTATTATTATTATTATTATTATTATTATTATTATTATTATTATTATTATTATTATTATTATTATTATTATTATTATTATTATCATTATTAATATATATGTCATTATTTAAAAATGGTTATTGTTATTGTTATTATTATTATTATTATTATTATTATTATTATTATTATTATTATTATTATTATTATTATATTATCATTAAAATAATTATTAGTATTATCATTAATAATGTCATAGTAACTAGCATTATTAATATTATTGTAATTAAAACTAATATTAGTAACACCTAATTATTTTGATTACTATTATTATCATTATTATGAACACAATATAAAAGACGATTAAAAGCTATTAAACGAAACGATTAGGAAATAATGAGTAAGAGTATCTTGATGAAATTAAAATATTATAAGATATTGATTTAGATAAAATTATCGTTCTTATTATTTTTATCATTACTATTATTATTAAAAGTATCGTTAGTATTAAAACTATCATTATCATTTTAAAAGAAATGTCATTGTTATTATAAAATATCACTATTATTATCATTTTAAATAGAATTATTATTTTAAAGATAATATTAAAAAGTGTCGTAAATATTAAAGTTTTCATAATTAGAATTATCATTTTATCATAATGTCATCTTAGTAATTATAAATATTGATATTTTTATTAATAAAATAATAATTATTATTATTACAAAATAATACAACTTTTACTTACTATTATCATAGATATTATTTTATCAAATAAATATGTGATACAAACATATTTTACTACAGGTAATAAAATTACTTTAATAATACCTATTATATTATAAAATGAACTCTATAAATTTTATTACTTAATATATATAAAAGTATATTTTATTATATAAATTTTAATATAAAATTTTATTTATTAATAAATGAATTATATTATTTACTCTAATAAATCTTTTAAAAATATTTAAAAATATAAAATGACGATATTTAAACTATATATTAATCATGTATAGATTTTTGGAAATAATTTTTAGTCAAATTGAATTTTGTTGACTTTTGCATATTAGTCTCGAGCATTAGGATTGTGATACACTATGACCTAAACTAAATTGTTAGGCAAATTTTGACCAACATATATAAATATACATAATTAATATAGGTTCGTGAATCCGAGGCCAACCTTGCACTTGCTCAATGACGTTATATGTATTTTTACTACGAAATACAATAGGTGAGTTTCATTTACTCCCTTTTAAATGCTTTTGCAATATATATTTTTGGGACTGAGAATACATGCACCGCTTTTATAAATGTTTTACCAAATAGACACAAGTAATTGAAACTACATTCTATGGCTGGATTATTAAACTGAATATGCCCCTTTTTAGTCTGGTAATCTAAGAATTAGGGAACAGACACCCTAATTGACGCGAATCCTAAAGATAGATCTATTGGGCCCAACAAGCCCCATCCAAAGTACCGGATGCTTTAGTACTTCGAATTTATCATGTCCGAAGGGAGTCCCGGAATGATGGGGATATTCTATATGCATCTTGTTAAGGTCGGTTACCAGGTGTTCACCATATGAATGATTTTTGTCTCTATGCATGGGACGTATATTTAAGAGAACTGGAAATGAAATTCTTGTGATATATTAAAATGATGAAAATGAATGATTATGATAAACTAATGAAGCCACCAACCTTTTGGTTGACACTTTAAAGCATGTTTATTCTCAGGTGATAAAGAAATCTTCCGCTGTACATTTGCTCATTTTAAAGATATTACTTGGAGTCTTTCATGGCACATTTTGAAGAACGTTGCATTCGAGTCATTGAGTTCATCAAAGATTATTATTAAGTCAATTTATAGTTGGATAGTGGATATTATGAAATGGTATGCATGCCTGTCAATTTTTGATGTAAAGAAAGTGTGTCTTTCAAAAACGAATGCAATGTTTGTAAAATGTATCATATATGTGATGACCCGTCCTAATCCATTCGAACAAAGTCCATATTGATTATAAACGAATCACAACAGTTGATTACATCGCGAGGTACTTGACCTCTATATGATATATTTTACAAACATTGCATTCATTTTTGAAAAGACAATATTTCATTACATCAAAAGTGGACGGCATGCATACCATTTTATCATATCTAACTATAATTGACTTAATAATAATCTTGATGAACTCAATGACTCGAATGCAACGTCTTTTGAAATATGTCATGAATGACTCCAAGTAATATCTTTAAAATGAGCAATTGCACAGCGAAAGATTTCTTTCATACCTGAAAATAAACATGCTTTCAAGTGTCAACCAAAAGGTTGGTGAGTTCATTAGTTTAACATAAATAATCATTTCATAATTTTAATAGACCACAAGATTTCATATTTCCATTTCTCATAAACATACGTCCCATGCATAGAGACAAAATATCATTCATATGGATTGAACACCTGGTAACCGACATTCACAATATGCATATAAGAATATCCCCATCATTCCGGGATCCTCCTTCGGACATGATATAAATTTCGAAGTACTAAAGCATCCGGTACTTTGGATGGGGCTTGTTGGGCCCGATAGATCTATCTTTAGAGTTCGCGTCAATTAGGGTGTCTGTTCCCTAATTCTTAGATTACCAGACTAAAAAGGGGCATATTCGATTTAATAATCCAGCCATAGAATGTAATTTTAGGTACTTGTGTCTATTTCGTAAAACAGTTATAAAAGCAGCGCATGTATTCTCAGCCCAAAAATATAAAGGTTAAAAAGGCAAATGAAACTCACGCATATAAAGAAAACAGTAAAACAGTTAATATAGCATTTGCATGTATTCTCAGCCCAAAAACGTAAAGAGTAAAAGGGAACAAATGAAACTCACCTATTGTATTTTGTAGTAAAAATACATATGACGACATTGAACAAGTGTAGGATTGACCTCGGATTCACGAACCTATATCATGTATATATATTAATACATATAATAGTAATCGAATAATTACATTTTAAGTTATATTAATAGTTTAAATATATTTATATAATAAATAATATTTATTATCCAATTATTATAATGAGTATTGATATTAACATATTACATACTATTAAATATTTTAATAAAATTTATTTATAATTATTATGATAAGTATAATATACATATATTATCTATTATAGTTTTATAATTATATTATTAATGTTTTATTTTTATCTATTATATACTATAATGTATTAAATTAATGTTTTCATACATAATTATATTATTATTCATAATATATATTTTTATAAAAAAATGTTTATTTGTTGTAAAAATAATGATATGAAAAATAATAATAATAATTAGGTAATAATAATAATAATAATAATAATAATAATAATAATAATAATTAATTTAAAAATAATAACAATAATTAATAATAATAGTAATGATAATAATGATAAAAATAATAAAAAAATAACAATAGTAACAAAAATAATGATAAAAATAATAATAATAATAATAATAATAATAATAATAATAATAATAATAATAATAATAATAATAATAATAATAATATTAAACCTATTGAAAATTCAGGTTATTAAGGAGTCCATTAAACTAGCCCAATTGTATATCTCTTTGGATCATCCACAGCCCAATACATAATCCATATAGGGTTACGGTTTATGTTGGTTTTTAATCGAATGAAAACAGAAGGAAAATCATAGCAACAGCAGCCGGTTCGATCACAGGTCATCATCGTCGTCATCTTTATATCATCATCCAGAAACGTGTTCCTGATCAGAACCCAATATTTCGTGCAACATCTAGTTGGATTAACAGCAAATCAGTGGAGAATCAGATCATATTCATCGTTCTTCATAAATTCAATTCGAATTGGTCTCTGGATCGATTGGCTACGAATTGGTGAAAATTAAAAGTGTAGATTCGTTCTAAATCTAATCGTGATCGACTCTGCGACTTTTCAATTTCAACCACGAAGTATTGCATCCGAATTCGAAGGTCAAGGTTTGTAGCAAAAAGTCAACTAAATTTTTATTCTGTGAATTCAAAGGAGATATGATGTTTTAGGTTATAATTCTGTTTATCAAGTATTTTCTGAAAATAGAAATTAAATAATAAAAAAAATAATAAATTTTGAACCTTGTGAAGATAACTGTCGAGTTTTGATTGTTGTTATTGGATAACTTTATGAGGCTTCATGATTGATATCTTCATGAGATCACCTAGCGGCTAATACTTGATACTTTTACAATAAGTTGCAAGTTCAAATCCATTCAATTTAAGATATGAAATCTTGTATCCTAGTTTGAGTTCACCTGAGGATTTCTTTGTGATAATAATTGTAATCGAAAGGTGAAGCAGTAATAATTTTTGTATTCGGTTAATGTTCATTGACGGTGTCGTAGGAATCCAAAGTAGTAGTCACAGATTAATGCAAGTGTGTTGGTTGTGGTTCATCAACAACAAGTAGCAGGGAAAGATGATTAAAGATGGTTGTTGAGATTCGGTTCAGCAGAAAACAGCAGTTAACTGTGAGAATGTTTGGTCTGTGAATTCACGATCAGCAAACAGAAAAGTTTGAATTGTAATGTTGATTTAATGGGTGTTTTAATGGTGATGGACGTTGCTGGATCAAGAAGGGAAGGAGGAGGAAAGGTGTTGGTTGTGGTTCTTGACTCCAAAACAAGAAATATAATTGATGGTGGGAGTGGTTATCAATTAACAAGAAAGTGGAATAGATTTTGTTATAAAAGTAAAACAGATGGTGATGTTTAGTAGTTAACCATTATTGTAATTGAATATACTAGTGGAGAATCGATCCTTTTTTCAACATTATGAATTTGATGATTGTCATTTATTGAATAAAGAGAATCGACAGAATATTACACAGAAAAAATATAAAGGAATTGAAAAGCAGAAAAGGATGTGCAACGAATTTTTATTGGTATTCTGGATTGAATTTGACAGCTAAGGAAATAAATCGACATGTACAAAAAAAGTGATAACGATATGGTACAGAAAATCACAAGTTAACAGTTTTATATATATATATATATTGTAATAAATTTTTAATGTTTAATAATTGTATTAATTATTAATAATAATAAAAAAATAAAAATAATATTAATAATCAATATAATACTAATAATAAGATTGATATCAATATTAATGAACAAAAGTTTATTAGTTGTATTATATTGGTAATATCCATAATTATAATGGTTTTAATAATTTTTGTAATGATATTATTGCTAATACAGTTATCATTAATATTAGTAATTATATTTAATGTTAATATATAAAAAAATAATAATTATAACAATAATAATATTGATATAACAAATTATATTTATCAAATCTCATATCTATATATTATATATAATATCAATAATACTGATATCAATGTTAATAATGAAGATAATACTTATATTGAAAGTAATAATGATATTAGTATAAAATTATATTTCTAACTTGTTATTACATTAAATATATTAATATTACAATTTATTACCTAAGTAATGTTTACAAATTATATAATTGAATATTTATACACTATCTATATTTTACAATATATATGCAATAATAACTATACATAGAAATCCCATATATTTTATCATTTCCAATTATCTTATATATATTCTATCATTTATGTTTACATATATATTTATATATACGTATCTATTTACAGACACATGTTCGTGAATCGTCGAGTATAGTCGAATGTCAATTGAATACATAAACATAGTTTCAAAATTTTCGAGACTCAACATTACAGACTTTGCTTATCTTATCGAAATCATATGAAGATTAAGTTTAAATTTGGTCGGAAATTCCCGGGTCGTCACAGTACCTACCCGTTAAAGAAATTTCGTCCCGAAATTTGATCGAGATGGTCATGGCTAACATTAAAAATGTTTTTATGACAAATATGAGTTGATAAATAAAGTTTTATCATTATTAATTAATATAGATAAAATTATTCGATTATGTGAAGCGTACGAATGAAGCTATCACATAAGAGTGAAATGAGAAGCCAAAGATTTGTCTTAGCTTTTGACGTAGTCACATTTGAATTTTAGAATTCAAGGGATTTAAAAGAAAATCTTGGAAATCTATAAGATCTGATTCTTCGAGATTTATGGAAAATTAGGATCCTCTTTAATTTAATGCGATTATCTGTCTCGATTGCTTTGTCTGGTATCTTCTCTATAAATGAACTTCTTCCGTTTTATTATTTTCACCACTTAAATTCTTTCTTTCTTGATCCATACTCTCAAACGGTTGTGAAAATGCTTAATCCAGTTTTGATCCTTGTCCTCACCCTTACTATCGCAACAATCATTCTCCTTTTCCAACTTCCACCAGAGGAATCTGCTTACTTCTACTTTACACTTGGGGTTATAGTGCTTTTAATCATCCCGTGTCCTTATGATGCTATAAACATTGATATACGCGGTTTGTAATTTATGCGTTGTTATCGGGCTTTATATCTTCCCTTATACTTCGAAGTCCTTGCTTCTGTTTTCTATAATCATTGTCATCCCTAGTTAATACTTCCCCCTATTTGCTGCGATTTATACTCTAATTTCTATTTCAGAGCTTTGTCCCTTCGTTTCTTCTTCTTGCGATTGTTCATCTCTTGTAATGGTCCAGAATTTGTAGATATAGGTTTCAGAATGAACATTGTTAATGTTCTAAGAAAGAAATCGTAATGGCACGTTTTGATTTGTCAAATTACCAGAATCACTGAGAATAGAACTATCAAGAATATATTTTCTTGATATGTTTGGAGGTGAAGTAGAATGAACGAGTCGTGTAACATGGCACATGATGACGTTATGATCTGTGAATCATCACGTTCCATTAGAAACTCAGCATGACTTACTGTAATATAATCACGTTGATTAAGTGTCATTATATTATACTAACTCATGCTTCAGTTCCCAACATTACTTCAATAACATTCATATTTTAAGCTCGAAAGTTTACAGAATATAGAAACTAACAGTTTCTATATGATGTAATACTGATAGCACGAAGAGATTAATGATTTCAGATAAGAGTAGTTATAAAATATCTCCAGAAATATGGAGGATATTTATAACGAAAGATACGATAATATCTCGGAATATCTAAGATCAGAGGATGATAGAAACGATTGTCTGCAAGGGTTTAGAGTAAGCAGCAAGATATTCACTAAAGATTTCAACGGATCCAGAATTATCTGGATTCTTTGAATATAGGGTATGGTCCTTGTATTTGTCCTTGGTCTCCTTCATGATTAGCTCAATCCGTTTTCCAGTTCCAACTTTTCTGAGCTTTTCCAACATACTATTCTTTATCATCGAACTTCCGATGATTAAGGTCGTTTACGGTTGTCTATGGTTTCTGCTGCTTCATTCAACTTTTTCAACATTCATAGTATTGATTTATGACTGAGTGCTTTTCAGAATTTCAGAATGAGAGATCATAATTCTAAAAGATAAATGTCATACAAATAACTGTTGATGTAGATATGCTGTGAGTTTTCAAAGTACTGATTGCTGATTCCCGGTAATTGTTATGGCAGCTCTCGTTATAAGATGCGGATGAGTATATGATAGGGTTCCAATGAATAAATACAATGACTTATCATAGAGATTTAAATCAAAAAGTAACGAGGTTGCTGGTACATTTACTGCTAATGTGGTGGGATATAAACGGTTCCCCGGTAACAATGACGAAAGGCAAACTTATATATCAAGGTTATAATAAGACCAATCCCGATGAAAAGTTGAAGTTGGCTTGATGAAGCTTTGACAAAACTGGCAATTTTTGAAAAGGAATTGCAATGTTATTTTTGATAATAACAGTGCCAAAGGATCTAGCACAAATACGTGTTAAACGTTTACTCGGGTTTCGAGTGTTTTCAGGTGCATAATTATATGCATCCATCTTTTCATCCGTAGATGAAGTGTGGTTTGTTCATACTCTCGATTGAGGTGTTTTCAAGAATCATGAAAGGTTTGAACGCAGATTAGAATTGTCAAGATACAAATGAGGTTTAAGATGAAATCAAGTGGCAAACTTGAAGAATTGTTTAGTTTCATATGTTATAATCAATATTTTAATTCATTTTAATTGTCCACTGTTGGTAGTCCTCGGTTGATTAGTCCACAGTTGATAATCCACAGTTAACAGTCCAATAATTCATATATAATTTAATATATAATATTCGAATTAATTAATACGTATCGTGATCCGTGTACATGTCTCAGACTCGATCACAACTCAAACTATATATATATATATATATATATATATATATATATATATATATATATATATATATATATATATATATATATATATATATATATATATATATATATATATTTATATAGATGGGTCGATATGATATGTCAAAATATTGTATACGTGTCCCGATATTTAAAATGCGTAAATAACATAATGACGATAAATAAAGTGCGTAAAATAAATAACATAAATTAAATGACGATAAATAAGATTGCGAGAATGTAAATTGCGACAATGTAAAATGTGAGAATGTAAATTGCGATAATTAAATTGCAATAAATAAAATGTAAACAGTTAGCTAGGAACAGTTAGCATGGATTCTTAACAAAATTCTTCTTATAGTTAAATTATTTGTTTCTAACAAGTTTTATTTTGTCCAATTGTTTTCTTCATTATACCACTTGTTGGGTTCTGATAGGTCTAAATCCAAATATGAAATTTGAATGGAAATGGTTATTCTGTGGTGAACGGATTCATATATCTGTGGATGTAAGTAGGATAGGAAATGACTGTTGAATCAGATTTGAAGAATGTACAATATAACTTATTAATGTGAAATCTTAAATATTTCTCGGGTATTACCTACCCGTTAAAATATTTTCATCATTAACAGTTTGTACGAAAGAAGAATTTTTTTTTATATCACAATCTTTATGAAAATATATATACATATATATTTTCTTCAGATGTAATTATGGATTTAACGAGTCAATATAATATTAGACTCATTTGATTTTCGATTTGAGCTAGAATAAGTAATCTCTACAACTATTAGGATCCACATATTCTTCGCAGAATATTAATGAAGTTATGGTTCAATACTTCATTGTTAATTGCTATTGGTACTCCTTGGTATCCATGGTGCGTATGATGTTGATGTTCGTGGAACAGATTGTGATGTTGAGGCTTGGGATGTGGATGTTGTTGTTGGTGGTACTGGTGCTGTCGGTACTATTATTGGGGGTACCGTTGCTGCTGGTGATGTTGCTGAAGCTGGTAAGTTTTTCACCATAGTTTCCAAAGCTACTAATCGAGAACGAAGTTCGTTGACTTCTTCTATTATTCCGGGATGATTATCGGTCAAAACGAGCGGATGAATGAAGTTTAGAATCCGAGATATGATATGTTTGTGGCAAGATATTCGGGCAACGAGAGTGGAAATGGTGTTTCGAACAGGTTCGCCGGTAAGTATTTCAGGTTCGTCACCAAGAGAGCAATTTGGTTGGTGAAAAGGATCACCTTCTTCTCGTCTCCATTGATTTAGTCGACTACGAACTCATCAGATGAATTGGGGATGGCTGATTGATTGATTCATCCTGGTTACGCTGCTTTTGGAGCTGGAGTGGGACTCCATATTGGAATCTGAGGGACTTGAACTAGTGGTGAGTTCCATTTCGTATGATTGAGTAAGGAATTTTTTTCGATATGAAATGATTTTCGGATATCGGATGATATTCCAATTACATAGAATACCTATACATAGTATAGAAGATCTCGTAGATTACGAAGGGATTTAAGGAAACGTGTCAGATAAATTCTACGGTAGCAGATACGCTAAGATATGAATTTTTGTCTTTACACTATTCATGCGGTCAATGCAGTAAAACGTGTCTAGACTAAGAATGATAAGCAAGTGATTCTCTAAGAATGATAAGCAGGTAATTTTTGACACAAAATGATAAGCAAAACTTTTGACATGCAGACACGGTCGAAGTCCAGACTCACTAATGCATCCTAACGACTTATTAGTTAGACACACTAATGCAGACATGGTTCGCTAAGACCACCGCTCTGATACCAACTGTGATGACCCGTCCTAATCCATCCGGACAAAGTCCATATTGATTATAAACGAATCACAACAGTTGATTACATCGCGAGGTACTTGACCTCTATATGATATATTTTACAAACATTGCATTCGTTTTTGAAAAGACAATATTTCATTACATCGAAAGTGGACGGCATGCATACCATTTTATCATATCTAACTATAATTAACTTAATAATAATCTTGATGAACTCAATGACTCGAATACAACGTCTTTTGAAATATGTCATGAATGACTCCAAGTAATATCTTTAAAATGAGCAATTGCACAGCGGAAGATTTCTTTCATACCTGAAAATAAACATGCTTTCAAGTGTCAACCAAAAGGTTGGTGAGTTCATTAGTTTAACATAAATAATCATTTCATAATTTTAATAGACCACAAGATTTCATATTTCCATTTCTCATAAACATACGTCCCATGCATAGAGACAAAATATCATTCATATGGATTGAACACCTGGTAACCGACATTCACAATATGCATATAAGAATATCCCCATCATTCCGGGATCCTCCTTCGGACATGATATAAATTTCGAAGTACTAAAGCATCCGGTACTTTGGATGGGGCTTGTTGGGCCCGATAGATCTATCTTTAGAGTTCGCGTCAATTAGGGTGTCTGTTCCCTAATTCTTAGATTACCAGACTAAAAAGGGGCATATTCGATTTAATAATCCAGCCATAGAATGTAATTTTAGGTACTTGTGTCTATTTCGTAAAACAGTTATAAAAGCAGTGCATGTATTCTCAGCCCAAAAATATAAAGGGTAAAAAGGCAAATGAAACTCACGCATATAAAGAAAATAGTAAAACAGTTAATAAAGCATTTGCATGTATTCTCAGCCCAAAAACGTAAAGAGTAAAAGGGAACAAATGAAACTCACCTATTGTATTTTGTAGTAAAAATACATATGACGACATTGAACAAGTGTAGGATTAACCTCGGATTCACGAACCTATATCATGTATATATATTAACACATATAATAGTAATCGAACAATTACATTTTAAGTTATATTAATAGTTTAAATATATTTATATAATAAATAATATTTATTATCCAATTATTATAATGAGTATTGATATTAACATATTACATACTATTAAATATTTTAATAAAATTTATTTATAATTATTATGATAAGTATAATATACATATATTATCTATTATAGTTTTATAATTATATTATTAATGTTTTATTTTTATCTATTATATACTATAATGTATTAAATTAATGTTTTCATACATAATTATATTATTATTCATAATATATATTTTTATAAAAAAAATGTTTATTTGTTGTAAAAATAATGATATGAAAAATAATAATAATAATTAGGTAATAATAATAATAATAATAATAATAATAATAATAATAATAATAAAAATAATAATTAATTTAACAATAATAACAATAATTAATAATAATAGTAATGATAATAATGATAAAAATAATAAAAAAAATAACAATAGTAACAAAAATAATGATAATAATAATAATAATAATATTATACCTATTGAAAATTCAGGTTATTAAGGAGTCCATTAAACTAGCCCAATTGTATATCTCTTTGGATCATCCACAGCCCAATACATAATCCATATAGGGTTACGGTTTATGTTGGTTTTTAATCGAATGAAAACAGAAGGAAACTCATAGCAACAGCAGCCGGTTCGATCACAGGTCATCATCGTCGTCATCTTTATATCATCATCCAGAAACGTGTTCCTGATCAGAACCCAATATTTCGTGCAACATCTAGTTGGATTAACAGCAAATCAGTGGAGAATCAGATCATATTCATCGTTCTTCATAAATTCAATTCGAATTGGTCTCTGGATCGATTGGCTACGAATTGGTGAAAATTAAAAGTGTAGATTCGTTCTAAATCTAATCGTGATCGATTCTGCGACTTTTCAATTTCAACCACGAAGTATTTCATCTGAATTCGAAGGTCAAGGTTTGTAGCAAAAAGTCAACTAAATTTTTATTCTGTGAATTCGAAGGAGATATGATGTTTTAGGTTATAATTCTGTTTATCAAGTATTTTCTGAAAATAGAAATTAAATAATAATAAAAAATAATAAATTTTGAACCTTGTGAAGATAACTGTCGAGTTTTGATTGTTGTTATTGGATAACTTTATGAGGCTTGATGATTGATATCTTCATGAGATCACCTAGCGGCTAATACTTGATACTTTTACAATAAGTTGCAAGTTCAAATCCATTCAATTTAAGATATGAAATCTTGTATCCTAGTTTGAGTTCACCTGAGGATTTCTTTGTGATAATAGTTGTAATCGAAAGGTGAAGCAGTAATAATTTTTGATTTCGGTTAATGTTCATTGATGGTGTCGTAGGAATCCAAAGTAGTAGTCACAGATAAATGCAAGTGTGTTGGTTATGGTTCATCAACAACAAGTAGCAAGGAAAGATGATTAAAGATGGTTGTTGAGATTCGGTTCAGCAGAAAACAGTAGTTAACTGTGAGAATGTTTGGTCTGTGAATTCACGATCAGCAAACAGAAAAGTTTGAATTGTAATGTTGATTTAATGGGTGTTTTAATGGTGATGGACATTGCTGGATCAAGAAGGGAAGGAGAAGGAAAGGTGTTGGTTGTGGTTCTTGACTCCAAAACAAGAAATATAATTGATGGTGGGAGTGGTTATCAATTAACAAGAAAGTGGAATAGATTTTGTTATAAAAGTAAAACAGATGGTGATGTTTAGTAGTTAACCATTATTGTAATTGAATATACTAGTGGAGAATCGATCCTTTTTTCAACATTATGAATTTGATGATTGTCATTTATTGAATAAAGAGAATCGACAGAATATTACACAGAAAAAATATAAAGGAATTGAAAAGCAGAAAAGGATGTGCAACGAATTTTTATTGGTATTCTGGATTGAATTTGACAGCTAAGGAAATAAATCGACATGTATAAAAAAAGTGATAACGATATGGTACAGAAAATCACAAGTTAACAGTTTTATATATATTGTAATAAATTTTTAATGATTAATAATTGTATTAATTATTAATAATAATAAAAAAAATAAAAAAAATATTAATAATCAATATAATACTAATAATAAGATTGATATCAATATTAATGAACAAAAATTTATTAGTTGTATTATATTGGTAATATCCATAATTATAATGGTTTTAATAATTTTTGTAATGATATTATTGCTAATACAGTTATCATTAATATTAGTAATTATATTTAATGTTAATATATAAAAAAATAATAATTATAACAATAATAATATTGATATAACAAATTATATTTATCAAATCTCATATCTATATATTATATATAATATCAATAATACTGATATCAATGTTAATAATGAAGATAATACTTATATTGAAAGTAATAATGATATTAGTATAAAATTATATTTCTAACTTGTTATTACATTAAATATATTAATATTACAATTTATTACCTAAGTAATGTTTACAAATTATATAATTGAATATTTATACACTATCTATATTTTACAATATATATGTAATAATAACTATACATAAAAATCCCATATATTTTATCATTTCCAATTATCTTATATATATTCTATCATTTATGTTTACATATATATTTATATATACGTATCTATTTACAGACACATGTTCGTGAATCGTCGAGTATAGTCGAATGTCAATTGAATACATAAACATAGTTTCAAAATTTTCGAGACTCAACATTACAGACTTTGCTTATCGTATCGAAATCATATGAAGATTAAGTTTAAATTTGGTCGGAAATTCCCGGGTCGTCACAATATAGAGGTCAAATACCTCGCGATGTAATCAACTATTGTGAATCGTTTATAATGTATATGAACGGGTCCTTTCAATACAGACGAGATTTTCTTTTTTGGGGATATTATTGATGCGCATTATATGTTAAGGTCGGTTACCATGTTGAGCAATGAAATCAAATTGAATGTTATGTATCAAGAGAATGATTTTTATACACAGGTTATGTGTATTATTTTTGTGCACGAGATATGTGTACGGTTATTTAAAAATCGCGAGGCAACCTAGGGGGAGAAAACGATACGAACCTACTCTGCTAAGCATTATGAAAAATGGTTTTGTACATGAGACAAGGTGTACTGTATTTAAATCTTGTGGTCTATCAAAATGATGAATTTTATTGTTTATGATTAACTTATGAACTCATCAACCTTTTGGTTGACACTTGAAAGCATGTTTATTCTCAGGTATGAAAGAAATCTTCCGCTGTGCATTTGCTCATTTTAGAGATATTACTTGGAGTCATTCATGACATATTTCAAAAGACGTTGCATTCGAGTAGTTGAAGTTAACAAGATTATTATTATTAAGTCATTGATAGTTTGATATATAATGAAATGGTTTGCATGCCTGTCAACTTTTGTTTAAAATGAAAGTTTGTTTTTTAAAAACGAATGCAATGTTTGTAAAATGTATCATATAGAGGTCAGAACCTCGCGATGTAATCAACTATTGTGAATCGTTTATAATCGATATGAACGGGTCATTAAAGTTGGTATCAGAGCGGTGGTCTTAGCGAATCAGGTCTTGCATTAGTGTGTCTAACTGATAGTTGCTTAGATGCATTAGTGAGTCTGGACTTCGACCGTGTCTGCATGTCAAAAGTTTTGCTTATCATTTCGTGTCAAAAATTATCTACTTATCATCCTTAGGAAATTACCTGCTTATCATTCTTAGTCTAGACACATTTACTGCATTGATTGCATGAATAGTGTATAGAAAAAATTCATATCTTAGCGTATATGCTAATTTATATCTTAACGTATCTGTTACTGTAAACTTTTCCTGACAGCTTCCGAAAATTCCTCCGTAATCTACTGGATCTTCTGTACTATATATAGGTATTCTATGTAATTAGAATATCATCCAATATCTGAAAATCATTTTATATAGAAAAATCCTTTATTTAATCGTAAGAAATGGAACTCACCACTAGTTCAAGTTCCTTGGATTCCGAAAACTATTCCGATATGGAATTCCACTCGAGCTCTGAAAGTAGTGTAACCGAAATGGATCAACCGATCAGTCATTATCAATTCTGGATGAATTGGGGATGTGTTCGTAGTCGACTTAATCAATGGAGACGCAAAGAAGGCGATCCTTTTCACCAGCCGAATTTACCTCTTGGCGATAAACCTGAAGCACTTACCAGCGAACTAGTCCAAAACACCATTTTCACCCTCATTTCCTGAATATCTCACCACGATTATATTCTATCTAAAATTCTAAACCTTATTCATCCGTTCGTTCCGACCGAAAATCTTCCCAGAATAACGGAAGAAGTCAACAAGCTTCGCGCCCGAGTTGTAGCCTTGGAAAATATGGTGCAAAACATACCAGCTTCGGCAACATCACCGGTACCAACAGTACCATCAGTAACAGCACCCGTACCATCAATAATCCATGCCTCAATATCTCATTCTGTACCTCGAGTATAATCATCATTCTACGTATCGTTCTACATCAATTATCTTCGTTCTTCATGGCGATTATGTAATCTCTAATGTTTTAGAGATTATGTATTCTAGTTCTAACGGTAAATCAAATGAGATTAATATTATATTAACTCATTAAATCTATGATTACATCTGAAGAAAATATATATATAAGTATATTTTTATAAAGATTGTAATTAAAAATTCTTTCGTACAAACTGTTAATGGTGAAAATATTTTAACGGGTAGGTAATACTCGAGGAATATTTAGATTCACATTAATAAGTTACATTGTACATTCTTCGAATCTGATTCAGCAGTCATTTACTATCCTACTTACATCCACAAGATATACGAATCCGTTCACCACAAAATAACCATTTTCATTCAATTTCATATTTGGATTTTGACTTACCAGAATCCAACTAGTGGCATAATGAAGAAAACATTGGACAAAAATAAAATTTGTTAGAAACAAACAAATTAACTATGAGAAATTTTGTTAAGAAACCACACTAACAAAATCCTAGCTAACTGTTCCTAGCTAACTGTTAATTCCTTATTACATTTATTTATCGCAATTTATTTATTGCAATTTTAATTCTCGCAATTTTATTTATCGTCATTTAATTTCTATTATTTATTTTACGCACTTTATTTATCGTCATTTAAATACTGTTATTTACGCATTTTAAATATCAGGACACGTATACAATGTTTTGACATATCATATCGACGTCATCTATATATATTATTTGGAATAACCATAGACACTCTATATGCGGTAATGATCGAGTTAGGTATACAGGATTGAGGATGATTCTAAATAATATATATACTTTGAGTTGTGATCGAGTCTGAGACATGTATACAATGGGTCACGACATGTATTAATAAATTCAAATATTATATATTAAACTATATATGAATTGTTGAACTACTAATTGTGGACTATTAACTGTGGACTACTAACATTGGACAATTAAAATGAATTAAAATATTGATTATAACATATGAAACTAAATATTTCTTCAAGTTTTCCACTTGATTTCATCTTAAACCTCATTTGTATCTTGACAATTACAATCTGCGTTCAAACTTTTCATGATTCTTGAAAACACCTCAATCGAGAGGATGAACCAACCGCACTTCATCTACGGAAGAAAAAAATTGATACATATAGTTATGCACTTGAAAACACTCGAAACCTGAGTAAATGTTTAACACGTATCTGTGATAGCTCCTTTGGCATTGTTATTACCGAAAATAACATTGCAATTCTTTTTCAAATTAGCCAATTTATTCACAGCTCCAACAAATCAACTTCAATTTATCATTCGAATAAACCTTATTATAAAGATTACCCCTTCATCATCGTTACTGGAGAACCGTTTATATTCCGTCACATGAGCAATAAACTTACCAGCAACTTCATTACTCATTGGCTTAAGTCTCTCCGAAGAACCATTACATTTGTTCATTAAAACCTATTCATATACTCATCCACACCTTATAACGAGAATGATCATACCAATTACCAGGGAATCAGCAATCAGTATTTTTAATCTCGCAACGTTTCTACATCAACAGTTATATGTATACATATAACATTTATCTCATAGAATTATGATCTTCCATTCTGAAATTCTGAAAAAACACCCAGTCTACAAATCAATACTCTGAATGTTGAAAAAGCTGAATGAAGCAACAAAAACTGTAAACGATCTTAACAGTTGAAAGTTTGAGGATAAAGAATAGTATGTTGGCAAAGCACAGAAAAAGTTGGAACTGGAAAACGGATTGAGCAAACCATGAAGGAAACCGTGGACAAATCATAAAAACTAAACCTGCCTTCAAAGAATCCAAATGATTCAGAATCTGCTGAAGTCATTAACGAATACCTTACTCCTGACTCTAAACCCTTGCGGACAATATTCTTCATCATCATCTGATATTAGAAATTTTAAGATATCATCGTATCTTTCATTATAAATATCCTCCATATTTCTGAAGATATTTTCATAACTATTCTTATCTGAAATCAATTATCTCTTCACGCTAATGGTGTTACATCATAAAAGAAAACTGTTTTAGTTTCTAAAATCTGAAATTCGAATCTAAAATATGAATGTTTTGAAGTAGTGTTGGGAACTGAAGCATGAGTTAGTATAATATAATAACACATGATCAAAGTGATTATATTATAATAAGTCATGCTGAGTTTCTAATGGAATGTGATGATTCACAGACCATAACGTCATCATGTGCCATGTTATACAACTCTTACATTCTACCTAATCTTCAAACATATCAAGAATATAATTTCTTGATAGTTATATCTTTATGGTAATTTAACCAATCAAGATCGTGCTATTACAACCTCTCTCTTAGAACATTATTTATGTTCATTCAAAACTCCATACCTACAAATTCTGGACCATTATTCGCTTGACTTAAGGTCAGGAAGAGAAAACAAAAGGATGGAACTCCAAAATATAAAGGAAACGAAGAGGTTGGAGTTATAGTGAGATATCCGACAAAGCAATCAAAACATATTATTGCATTTAACCAAAGAAGATCCTTTAGATATCAAAGAACCAAATCTTATTACGAAGATTTCCTCTAAATTCCTTGAATTCCAAAAATCAATCTTGACTACGTTAGAGGTTAAGACAAATCTTTATTATCCCATTTCAGTCTTTTGTGATAGCCTCACTCATACTCTTCGAGTAATCGAATTATCTTATCCATATTACTCAACAGTAATAAAACTCTATTTATCAGCTCATATTCATCAGGAAAACATTATTATTGTTAGCCATGACAATTCCAATCAAATTTCAGGATGAAATTTCTTTAACGGGTAGGTACTGTGACGACCTGTAAATTTCTGACCAAATTTAAACTTAATCTTTATATAACTTCCACACGATAAGCAAAGTACGTAATATTGAATCTCGAAAATTTTGAAACTATATTCATGTAATCAATTACCCTTGGACTGTGCTCGACGATTCACGAACAACTATTTGTAAATAGATATGTGTGTGTATATATATATATATAAATATAAATAATAATTGGAAGTATAATTTGAAATATTAAATGTTGTTGTTATGAAATATGATATTATAATAATTATTATTCAAAAACATATCTATATATAAATAAAAGTATATTAAAAATAAATATTAAATAATTGTAATACTCGTTGGACGTTTCGAGAAGTTTAAATCGAACTTATATGATTTTAAAATAAACGGTGATCCGAAAATGAGTTCTATAAATTTTAGGCTTATTAAAAATGTATTTAGGAACTATTTGATAAGTTTTAACACTTTTTATATTTCACCCATAAATGAGAGAGACAGTTGATGTAATTTTTATTTAATAAATTAATGATCGAATTTTATACCATAATGACCAAAATAAATAAAGATAATTACTGTGAAAATTTGGAATATATCTGAGTACTTTTATCCGCCACTAATATACAACGGAGTACGATATTCCAGTCCGTGATGAACTATCGGCATAAGAATACAATTGTGTGATGGCTATACTGTGCTAATTATTGATAAATGTTACTGTTCTTGTTCTTTCATTACCACCATCTATCTAAATTCTATATATATATATATATATATATATATATATATATATATATATATATATATATATATATATATATATATATATATATATATATATATACATATGCTTGATACGTAAATCAAAGCCACCATCTCCACAAGAACACCAAACACCACAACTTACGTTTGTGTTTCAACTTCTCATCACATGAAAGCTAGTTTCGTTTTTGCTCATCTCTTCATTAGAACCACCACACTATGATCTTAAACCTTCAACAAACCATCGAGCCACCACAATCCTCTGCCATCACCAAACCTCTCCCTCACTAGAATCTGTTAACTCTTGTTAAATTCTACTGTTATCGAACACCAATATAAACATTGTTTCATTCCTTCTTTTAAACAAACGAACGTACTACATATCACTCTATTTTTTTTCTTGAACTCCGTAATAATATTTTCCTTCAGCAACATCCATTACTTCTGTCCCTTATTTCTCCTACCACTCCAAGAGCTTTCTGTTGAAACAACCACCACAAAACACCACTTCCAGCCCAATTATTCCCTGTTTGAGTTATAAACAAAATCTAATTACCGTTACCAATCTCATCTTGTTCGAAAACATCATCCCCATCGAACATACAGCTTGCAATTTATGTTTTCATTGTAAACTCATAATTGGTGCTTTTTTTTTTTTGGGCCGACAAGCATTACACAAAGTTAACCACTTGAGTTGATAATGGTAGTATAATATTTATTCTCTGCACAAAATCTTTATTCTTATTTATTTTTGTCGACTACTTTTTGTTTAAAATTCCATTTCGTGACAAATTGGTGGAACCTCATACTCACTTTTACTTTTGAAAGTTACAAATATTTTATTCAATTTAGTGGTAATATGAACCATGAATTTATCGGTTATGATTATGGTTTAAGGAAACATGGATTATGGAAACATGACGTGGAGTGATACGTGATGATGATTGAAATTATCACTAGGGTAGGAACTGTGATGACCCGGGAATTTTCGACCAAATTTAAACTTGAATCTTATATGGTTTCGACACGATAAGCAAAGTCTGTAATGTTGAAGTCTAAAAAACTTTGAACTATGTTTATATATATACATTTGACCTTTGACTATTCCCGACGATTCACGAACAAATGTGTATATATATATATATATATATATATATATATATATATATATATATATATATATATATATATATATATATATATATATATATATGAGGGTATTGAAAATAATAAAATATAAATGAATCACTAGAATTAAAATGTAAAAGTAATAAATAGAATAATTAAGTTCTATTAGAATAAAAACATAAATATATATATATGATATAAATCTATATATGAATTCTATTTATGACTATTATATTGTAAAATATATGATATATAAATATTAAATATTCAATAAATATAATTATATCATATATAATATGATTAATAAATTACAATGCAATTACAAGTTGAATATAGTTGTTAGACTAAAATAATTAACAATACTTTCATTAAATGATAATATTAATATTTGTATTATAAATATTAATAATTTAAAATATAAAATATATATAAATATGTAAAAATTTGATATATACAAGCAATATTAATATTATTATCATTATTACTGCTATTGTTATTATTATTAGCTTCATTATTATTAATAAAATCAATATTAAAAACTAATGTTTATATAATTAATATTACTTTGTTTCTATATATATATATATATATATATATATATATATATATATATATATATATATATATATATATATAATGATGCAAATACTGATATAGTTATATATAATTACATATACATACATATAATACAAAATTATATAAACAGATACTGATATATAAAAAAATACGGATACAATATATGTATATAATATGGTTTACACATAATAGAATATAGGAAGATTTCATATTCTATTTCCCATCGATTTTCACACTGTGGTAGATTGCTAATCCTGTCTACAAATGGTACTGAACGAATCTTAAGCCCTAACACAAACAAAATCTGTTTAGAGTCATTTTCACTTTTTAATTTTTATATTATTTTCGTTGTACCTGATTTATGCAAACTGACGACATATATTGCTATAGAACAAATGAATTAATCAGAGTCATTTTCTCACCTAATCAACTACACATTCTAAATATCGATTTTCACTTGAATCTGTTTTAATTGATTGTATTTTAAACAGAAAAAAGCAAGAACACGCCATGTACCTCTGTTCTTGACTCCCTCAATCAAAACCCAGTTTTTAAATCAATTCTTAAAATGTATAAATGCAGTTCCATTTGAAAACTTCTAATCAATCTATCTGGAAAGTTTCCAATTCCAATTTTGAGTATCGAGTGAGAATTTTTGAAGTCAAACTTAGATTTTAAAAAGTCAAACGAGTTATTTATAAAGGAATTCGAATTCGTTATGAGGTTTATGATTCAATTGATAATTTCTAAAGCTTCCATAAACGATTCCAAACACAATTCATGTTGAAAGTTTTAATTAAAAACGTCTAAAAACCAAAAACTCAATTTTTGTTCATCTTCTTTGTTCCGTCGAGCAGGTACTGACTTTTTTATTTTATTTTATTTTTTTCTCAAACAATATAATTACTTAATAGTTATTAATCATTATTATTTTGGAGTGTAAAAAAAATCATTTTTATGATGATTTGAATTTGGCCGAGGGAATTATCAAACAAGGAAGATGAAGTTGAAATAAAATAGATACGGGTTAAATTCTTTTCACTTGGAGTTATAATCAGAAAAATGGTAATGGATCAGCTGGTTAGAGGGGTGTATGGGTATTCAAAGGGTCGCGGGTTCGAGTCCCGTCTCGGGCAGTTTAATTCTTTTTAATGCTACAAAGGTATAACTTAATATTATTATTATTCCTATTATTATTATTGTTATTATTATTATTATTATTATTATTATTATTATTATTATTATTATTATTATTATTATTATTATTATTATTATTATTATTATTATTATTATTATTGTCATTGTTATTGTTATTGTTATTGTTATAGTTATTGTTATGATTATTGTTATTATTATGTATTATAATTATTATTACTACTAATATCATAAGTATGTGTATAAACTTTAGGGACCATATTATCATTAATATTAATAAGTATCATTAATATTATTATTATCAATATAGTATTAATATCATTATTAGGATTATGATTATTATTATTATCATTAATATTTCTATCATTAAAAATTAATATTTGTATCATTTTATGAACGATAACATTATTATTAGTATTTTTACGAGTATTGTAATTATTATTAGTAATACAATTATCATTATAAGTATCATGATCAGTATTATTATTATTACCATTAGAAGTATGATTATTTATATTATAATAAGTGTTATTAATATATAATTACTAAAATCATTATGATAAGCATTAATAACCGAAAATTTTATATTTTACAATTATTATTATAAATATCATTATTAATATCATTAATATAATTATTAACAATAATACCTTATTTAGTAATATTAAGTCTTATGATTATTATCATTTTTATCGTAGTATTACTAAAATTACTATTTCTAACAAACAAATGATATATACATATATAAAAATACATTTAATACATATAACATAATGAAAAGTAATATTTTATATAACAAAATAAATATATGAAACATATATATTATTAATATAAAAAGTATATGACTAATAAATGTATATATATATATATATATATATATATATATATATATATATATATATATATATATATATTATTTGATTACAACTATGTATATTAATAAATATACAAATGATATAGGTTCATGAATCCGAGGTCAACCCGGAATTGTTCAATATCGTCATATGTATTTTTACTACAAAATACATTAGGTGAGTTTCATTTGCCTTTTTACCCTTTATATTTTTGGGCTGAGAATACATGCGCAATTTTTATAAATGTTTTACGAAATAGACACAAGTAATTGAAACTACATTATATGGGTTGAATGATCGAAGCCGAATATGCCCCTTTTGCTTGGTAACCTATGAATTAGTAAACCGATCTACTAATTGACGTGAATCCTAAAGATAGATCTATTGGGCCTAACGAACCCCATCCAAAGTACCAGATGCTTTAGTACTTCGAATTCGTTTTTATCATGTCCGAAGGATTTCCCGGAATGATAGGGGATATTCTTATATGCATCTTGTTAATGTCGGTTACCAGGTGTTCAATCCATATGAATGATTATTTTGTCTCTATGCATGGGACGTATATTTATGAGAACTGAAAATGAAATCTTGTGGTCTATTAAAAATTATGAAATGATTATTTATGATAAACTAATGAACTCACCAACCTTTTGGTTGACACTTTAAAGCATGTTTATTCTCAGGTATGAAAGAAATCTTCCGCTGTGCATTTGCTCATATTAGAGATATTACTCGGAGTCATTCATGACATATTTCAAAAAACGTTACATTCGAGTCATCGAGTTCATCAATATTATTATTAAGTCGATTATAGTCGGATATATTATGAAAGAGTATGCATGCCTTCAACTTTCGATGTAAACAAAAGTTTGTCTTTTAAAAACGAATGCAATGTTTGTAAAATGTATCATATAGAGGTCAAGTACCTCGCGATGTAACCAACTATTATGAATCATTTGTAATCGAAATGGACTTCGTCCAGATGGATTAGGAAGGGTCGCTTCAGTTGGTATCAGAGCTTGTATAACGCCGTCCATGTGTGGCGGGTCAGTCGTAAAGGAGGTTCTCACAGTGTTACCTGTGACGAAGCATTAGCTCTTACTCCTTGTGATCCCTTACGAGGGTTGACAGTAGCTGAGAGGCAGGCCCTAAAATCAGTATCTGAGGTACATTCAGTGGTCACCAGGCGGTTAGCTGGGAAGGCACTAGGTGGGACGGTGGTTGTCCCCACTGTATCTTCAGTTAGTATCAGAGTGGAGGTCTTAGCGAACCAGGTCTTGCATTAGTGAGTCTAACTGATAGTCGTTAGGATGCATTAGTGAGTCTGGACTTCGACCGTGTCTGCATGTCAAAAGTTTTGCTTATCATTTCTAGTCAAAATTCATCTGCTTATCCTCCTTAGGAAATTACCTGCTTATCATCTTAGTCTAGACACATCTTACTGCATTGATTGCATAAATAGTGTATAGACAAAACTCATATCTTAGCGTATCCGCTAATTCATATCTTAGCATATCTATTACTGTAAACTCTGCCTCACATACTCCGTATATTCCTCCGTAACTTATGGGATTTTAGTATTATATATGCATATGTAACTTATGTATTGCAGGGTACTAATCTACATCCTATAATCTGTTTCTTATTGAAAATCCTTCAGCTGATCATACGAGATGAATCCCTCAACCAGTTCGAGTCCCTCAGATTCCGATGGATATTTCGATAGTTATTCCGATATGGATTTCCACTCGAACTCCGAAAGCAGTATAACCTGAATGAATCAACCAATCAGTCATTCTCAATTCATCTGATGGGTTCATAGTCGACTTAGTCCATGGAGACGCGAAGAAGGCGATCCTTTCCATCAACCAAATTCACCTCTTGGTGAAGAACCTGAAGCACTTACCGGCGAACCTGTCCGAAACACCATTTTCACACTCATTTCCAGGATACCACACAATGATATTATGATATCAAAAATTCTAAAACTTTATTCATTCGCTCGTTTCTACCGACAATCATTCTGGAGTAATAAGTCAACGAGCTTCGAGCCCGAGTTGTAGCCTAGGAAAATATGGTGCAATACGTTCCAGCTTCAGCAACATCACCGGCACCAGTAGTACCATCAATAACAGCATCATTACCATCAACAATCCATGCCTCAATATCACCATCTGTACTTCGAGTATGATCTTCGTTCTACATATCGTTCTACCTCATTTATCTTCGTTCGACATGGCGAATATGTAATCTCTAAAGTTTTAGAGATTATTTATTCTAGTTCCAACCAAAAACTAAATGAGTTTAATATTATGTTAACTCATTAAATCCATGATTACATCTGAAGAAAATATATATGTATATATGTTTTCATAAAGATTGTAATTAAAAATTCTTTTGTACAAACTGTTAATGGTGAAAATATTTTTAACGGGTAGGTAATACCCGAGGAATATTTAGATATTACATTAATAAGTTACATTGTACGTTCTTCAAATCTGATTCAACATTCATTTACTATCCTACTTACATCCACAGATATACAAATCCGTTCACCGCAGAATAACCATTTTCATTCAATTTCATATTTGGATTTTGACCTATCAGAATCCGACAAGTGGCATAATGAAGAAAACATTGGACAAAATAAAATTTGTTAGAAACAAACAAATTAACTATGAAAAATTTTGTTAAGAATCCACGCTAACAAAATCCTAGCTAACTGTTCCTAGCTAACTGTTAATTCCTTATTGTACATTTAATTATCGCAATTTATTTTATTGCAATTTAATTCTCGCAATTTTATTTATTATCATTTACATTCTGTTATTTAGTTTACGCACTTTATTTATCGTCATTTAATTTCTGTTATTTATTTTACGCACTGTAAATATCGGGACACGTATACAAGGTTTTGACATATCATATCGACGCATATATATATATATATATATATATATATATATATATATATATATATATATATATATATATATATATATTATTTGGAATAACCATAGACACTCTATATGCAGTAATGATCGAGTTCTCTATACAGGGTTGAGGTTGATTCTATAATAATATATATACTTTGAGTTGTGATCGAGTCTGAGACATGTACACGGGTCACGATACGTATTAATTAATTCGAATATTATATATTAAATTATATATGAATTATTGAACTGTTAATTGTGGATTACCGACTGTGGACTAATGACATTGGACAATTAAAATGAATTAAAATATTGATTATAACATATGAAACTAAATAATTCTTCAAGTTTGCCACTTGATTTCGTCTTAAACATCATTTGTATCTTCACGATTACATTCTGCGTTCAAACCTTTCATGATTCTTGAAAACACCTCAATCGAGAGGATGAACCAACCGCACTTCATTTACGGGAGAAAAGATTGATGCATATAGTTATGCACCTGAAAACACTCGGAACCTGAGTAAACGTTTAACACGTAGCTGTACTAATTCCTTTAGCGTTATTATTACCGAAAATAACTTTGCATCTGCTGTTCGAGATAGCCAGTTTTGTCACAGCTCCAGCAAGTCAACTTCGACTTTTCAATCGTATTAGCTTGTTATAACCCTGATATATAAGTTGTCTTTTCGCCTTCGTTATCGGGGAACTGTTTAAATCCCACCACATTAACAGTAAACGTACCAGCAACTTCACTACTCTTTGGCGAAAGTCACTTCGACAAATCACTATATTTACTCATTAATACCCTATCATATACTCATCCGCGTTTTGTAACGATAATTGCCATACCAAATACCGAGAATCAGCAATCAGTATTTTGAAATCTCGCAGCATATCTACATCAACAGTTATATGTAAACATATAACATTTATCTTTTAGAATTATGATCTTCCATTCTGAAATTCTGAAAAGCACCCAGTCTACCAATCAATACCACAAATTTTGAAAAAGCTGAATACAGCAACAGAAACTATACACGACCTTAACCGTTGAAAGTTTAATGATAAAGCATGGAGTATTGGAAACACCCAATAGAAAATTTAGTACCGAAAAGCGGATTATGCGAAACTATGAAGGAAGCCGTGGACAAATCACAAAGAATAAGTTTGACTTCAAAGAATCTAAATGAATCAATGAATGCTGAAGTCTTTAGCGAATATCTTGCTCCTTACTCTAAACCCTTGCGGACAATAGTCTTCATCATACTCTGATCTTAGATATTTAAAAATATTATCGTATCTTTCATTATAAATATCCTTCATATTTCTGAAGATATTTTTATAAGTATTCTTATCTAAAATCATTAATCTCTTCGTGATATCAGTGTTACATCATATAGAAACTGTTAGTTTCTATATTCTGTAAACTTTCGAGTTTAAGATATGAATGTTATTGAAGTAATGTTGGGAATTGATGCATGAGTTAGTATAATATAATGACACTTGATCAATGTAATTATATTACAGTAAGTCATGCTGAGTTCCTAATGGGACGTGATGATTCACAAATCATAACATCATCATGTGCCATGTTACATAACTCTTTCATTCTGCTTAACTTCTGAACATATCAAGAAAATATATTCTTGATAGTTCTATTCTCAGTGATTCTGGTAATTTGAAAAATCAAATCGTGCTATTAAGTTCTTTCTAGTTTAGAACATTAAGTTCATTCGAAACTCCATACTTACGAATTCTGGACCGTTGTTCGCTTTACTAGAGGTCGAGAGGATAATAAAAATGCAAAGAGATCCAAAATATAAGAGAAAATATAAAGCCCAATTACAACACATAAGTTACGAACCATGGATATTAATACGGATAGCAATATAAAGACACAGTATAATTAAGAATAGTATCACCCCAAGGTAATAGTAGAAGTAAACAATTTCTTCTGATGGAATATTGAAAAGAAGAATGACAGAAATGATAATTAGAAAAATATCAAGGATTAGAACTGGATTAAGCATTTTCATAATCTTTTGGATGTATGAACTAAGAAAGTATAGGAATGGTGAGAATAATGGAATGGAAGAGCTTAATTTATAGTGGAAATATCAGACAGAGTAATCAAGGCAGATCACCGTATTTAATTATAGAGATCTTAATTTCCTTACTCGCCGAAGAATCAAATCTTTTAGATTTCGAATATTTTCTTTAAATCCCTTGAATTCCGGAATTCAACCCTGACTCTGTCAAAAGTTAAGATGAATCTTTACTTTCCTATTTCACTCTTTGGAGATAGCTTCATTCATACTCTTCGAATAATCGAATTATTTTTATCCATATTACTCAATGATGTTAAAACTCAATTTATCAACTCATATTCGTCATGAAAACATTTTTATTGTTAGCCATGACCTCCTCACTCAAATTTCGGGACGAAATTTCTTTAACGGGTAGGTACTGTGATGTAACGTCCTCCCAATAGGGTATGGAAGGAACGTCACTAATATCAAAACATACCAACATATTATAAATAACGAGAATAATACTAAATGATGAATTTAACTTTAATGAGTACGCAGCGGAAAATGAAATGTCGTTATAATGACATGAATAACAATAACGTAAATGTTCACATGTAGAAGTAATAAATGCGATATCTCTTGATCCTATGTCCAAGTAGCATCACATAAGCAGTAAGTATAAGAGCTTGAATCAAACAGCACCTGAGACAAAACATGCTAAAGTGTCAACCAAAAAGGTTGAATGAAGTTCATAGGTTTAACAAAAAGTTTGACCGTTGTTTTAGACCACAAGATTTAATTTGTAAAGTTAATCTCCCGCAGGATCAAAAAGTTATGCCAATGCGTGATATTTAGACTAAACATTCAAGTTTGCCCCATGACAAGTTGTGTCTGTCCTTGTCGGTTTAATTTCATTATCAAGTAATACAAAGACTTAGTCAAATGTATCGGGGACGTTACTCCCGATAGGCCTACCCCTAATAATTAAGCATGCAGCAGCAATTAAAAATATCACTGTAGGGACTTAGTTGGACATAGCCGGGTATAGCATAGTTTAACAGTTTGGTACTTGTGTCTAAATTGTAAAAAGTAAAAACAGCATGTGTCTCACCCCAAGTAAAGTAAGTAAGTTTGCTAGCAATAAAGAGGGGCTATGAATTCACCTTAGTAAGTAGAGAGAGAGTTATTCCTCGGAATAAAGAGTTGAACGAGTGAGCAGGAAAGTCAACCTATTGACATTTAAGAGTAGTTAAGTGTTTTGTCCAAGTTTAAGTTTAAGTATGTGTTTAAGTATAGTTTGTTTTACTAAGTTTCTATTCCTAGTAAGTTACTATTTTTATAAAGTTTCCATTTTTAGAAAGTTTCTTATTTTACTAAGTTTCTAGAGAGTTTCTACTTTTATCAGTGTTTTCCATTTTAGGATACTTGCCGTATTAGATAAGCTTCCAATCACCCCTTTCTCTTCGAATGGCTAATTTAGATCTAGGGGCTTGAGCCATAGGACCCTTTAAATCGGAAATCCAAACCCTCTGCCTAGAATCTCATAGAAACCATTCGTCAAGAAAGTTCGAAGATCTATACATCTCTAATACATATCCCAAAATGTTTTTATGTTACAATATAAGTAGTAGGTTATAGGTGCTAGTAATAGTAATAGTAATAGTAATAGTGTATACATGTTATTTATTTTATTTTTAATTGCATATAATTTATAACATTATTTACATGTTTCGGTAAAAATAATAACCGAAGTAAAAAGTAAAAAGTAAAAAGTAAAAAAAATAAAAAGTAAGAAAAGAATACTTACTAGTAGTAATTCTTCAAAGAGAGAATGAGAGAAATTTTGGTGTGAGTTTGAATGAGAAATGAGGGGTATTTATACTTGAAAAAATTAGGTAAAAAGAATAAAATAATTAAAAGAAAAAGAAATATTTTAATTCTTAATGGGATTTTAAAATTAAAAAGTATTAAATGTTAGGTCATGGGATAATGCACAAAATAAAATAATAAAAGTAGTTTTTCCATTACAATTTTTAATTAAAAAGTAATTTATTTATTTATTTATTTATTTTTTTCATTTATTTGAAGGATTTTTTTTATATAAATAAACAAATTGATTTAATGCTTTTCTAAGAATATTTGTCAATAATATTTTATTTTATTTTATTTTATTTTTTTATTTAATTAATAAATACAAATTTTGCATAAAAATAATAAATAATTCGGTATTTTGTATTTTTAATAATAATTATGATTTTAATTATTAAACTATAGTTTTAGTAAGTTTGTAAATATTATTACATTTATATATAATTGGATTTATTATATAGTTAAATATATAATACATTAACTAAATAATAAAAGTGATACAAAGTTTATATACTTAGTTAAATTATGTCAAATTATATAAATTAATAATATATTATTTATTTAAGCGTACATTGTTGACTAAAAATTACTATTCGGTCAATATTTAATTGTATATAACAACCCTTAATACATAGTCAGATATATAACCCTAGGGTTAATTCAGTAATTTAGAAGTCAAAAAGTGAGGGTTGTTACAGTACCTCCCTGTTAATAAAAACTTCGTCCCGAAGTTTTAGGTAGACTTCTCGGATGCATCCGCGGTTGAGAAGAGATGGGGATATTTCTGTTTCATTTGGTCTTCACGTTCCCAGGTATACTCGGGGCCACGTCGTGAATTCCAACGGATCTTAACAATAGGTATGGTGCTTTGTTTTAGGCGTTTAGCAGATCGGTCCATGACTTCTACGGGTTCCTCTATGAAGTGCATTTTATCATCAATGCGAATGTCATCTAAAGGAATAACGAGAGTGTCATCAGCGAGACACTTTTTGAGATTCGAGACATGAAATACGTCGTGTACGCTGCTAAGTTCAGCAGGTAATTCTAATCGATAAGCCATGGGTCCGATCCTTTCAGTAATCTTGAAGGGTCCAACAAAACGCGAACTTAGTTTGCTTCGTTTACCAAAACGAACGACGCCTTTCCAAGGGGATACTTTCAACATGACTTTGTCACCAACTTGGAATTCCAAATCTTTCCGACCTTTATTAGCATAGCTCTTCTGTCGGCTGCGGGCAGTTTCTATTCGTTTCTTAATCTGAACTATCTTTTCGGTTGTCTCGTGTATGATTTCAGGACCAGTTAACTGTCTGTCCTCTAATTCATCCCAACACAGTGGGGATCTACATTTTCGTACGTATAAGGCCTCAAAAGGTGCAGCCTTAATACTTGAGTGGTAACTATTATTGTAAGAGAATTCAACCAAAGGCAAATGTCTATCTCAGCCTTTGCCGAAGTTGATAACACAAGCGCAAAGCATATCTTCCAATGTTTGAATGGTTCGTTCACTTTGACCATTGGTTTGCGAATGATAAGCAGTACTCATGTCGAGTTGAGTTCCACGAGCAGTTTGTAAGGATTTCTAGAATCTAGAAGTGAATCTACTGTCGCGATCGGATACGATTGATATAGGAACACCATGACGAGAGATAATTTCTTTGATATACAGTTGTGACAATCTCTCCATCTTGTCGGTATCCTTGATCGGTAAGAAACGAGCAGATTTAGTAAGACGATCTACTATGACCCATATAGTATCATTGTCACTAGAAGTATTGGGAAATTTAGTAATAAAGTCCATAGCGATACATTCCCACTTCCACTGCGGAATATCGGGTTGTGTCAACAGATCATAAGGCTTTTGATGTTCAGCCTTGACTTTCAAACAAGTGAGACACTTACTAACATAAGTAGCAATGTCGGCTTTCATATTAGGCCACCAGTAGAATTCCTTCACATCGTGGTACATCTTACTGGAACCCAGATGAATAGAATACCTAGTCTTATGCGCTTCATCCAAGACTAGTTCACGGAGATTACCGAAGCGAGGAACCCAAATTCTATTGCTAAAGTACCGTGTACCATTAGCTTTCACTTGGAGTTGGTTCTCGAAACCGATAGGTCCTTCACCTTCGATAAGTGTTGGTTTAATAGCTTCCAGTTGAGCTTCGCAGATTCGTGATATAAGATTTGATTTGATTTTCAGGTTTAAGGCACGAACACATTTAACATCGTCTTTTCAACTGAGAGCATCGGTAACTACGTTTGCCTTTCCAGGATGATATTCCAACTTACAGTCATAATCGTTCAATAACTCGAGCCATCGGCTTTGCCTCATATTCAGCTGTTTTTGATCAAAGATGTGTCGAAGACTTTTATGGTCAGTCTACACCGTAAACTGGGTACCATATAGATAATGTCTCCATATCTTTAATGCAAATACCACGTCACCTAACTCAAGGTCCTGTGTGGTATAGTTCTCCTCGTGTTTCTTCAACTGTCTAGATGCGTAGGCAATAACCTTTTCACGTTGCATTAAAACACAACCAAAGCCTTGCTTTGAGGCATCGCAGTAAACAACAAAATCGTCAGTACCTTCAGGTAAAGATAGAATCAGGGCTGTGGTCAACTTCTCTTTCAGAATCTTGAAAGCAGATTCCTGTTCTTCGGACCACTCAAACTTCTTCCCTTTTTGAGTTAGCTTCGTAAGAGGTTTGGCAAGAAGGGAAAAATCCTTTATGAATCTCCGATAATAACCGGCAAGTCCCAAAAATTGACGAATATGCTTCGCATTCTTTGGTATCTCCCAGTTCTGGATAGCGGTAATCTTAGCTGGATCGACATGTATTCCATTACTATCAACAACGTGTCCGAGGAATTGTACGGTTTTGAGCCAAAACTCGCACTTAGAAAACTTAGCGTAGAGTTGTTCCTTTCGTAAGAGTTCAAGAATCACGCGCAGATGTTGCTCATGTTCTTTCTCACTCTTGGAGTAGATCAAAATGTCATCAATGAAAACAATGACGAATTTATCGAGATAAGGTTTGCAGACATGGTTCATGAGATCCATGAAAATGGCAGGAGCATTGGTCAAACCAAAAGGCATGACACAGAATTCATAGTGCCCATAACGAGTGCGAAAAGCAGTCTTCGGAATAGCAGATTCCTTAACTCTAAGTTGGTGATATCCGGACCTCAAATGAATCTTTGAATAAACAATTGACCCTTGAAGTTGGTCGAATAGATCATCAATACGTGGCAACGGATAACGGTTCTTGATAGTAAGCTTGCTAAGTTTGCAGTAATCAATGCACATCCTTAACGTACCATCCTTCTTTTTAACAAATAGAATAGGAGCTCCCCATGGGGACGAGCTTGGACGAATGAAACCTTTATCCAATAGTTCTTGGAGCTGGTTGGAAAGTTCCTTCATTTCAGAAGGTGCTAAATAGTATGGTGCTTTAGCAATAGGAGCAGCACCGGGAGCTAAATCAATTTGAAATTCAACTTGTCGAGGAGGTGGAAGACCAGGAAGATCTTCGGGAAACACATCGGGAAAGTCTTTAACCACTGGTACATCTTCGATACACTTCTCTTTCGATTCGATCATCTTAACGTGGGCTAGAATAGCTGGATAACCTTTTATAAGGTGTTTGCGGGTTTTAATATAGGAGATAATATTGAGATTGGAACCACTCTTTTCACCTTGGATGATAAGAGTCTCTCCATTTCCCAATGGAACATGAATGGTTTTATCGTAACATATGATGGCAACTCTCAATGGACGTAACCAGTCCATTCCAACTACGACGTCAAAACTTCCGAGCTCGACCGGCAAAAGGTCTATCTTAAATTCTTTATCGGCTAAGATTAAGTTGCAGTTTTTATAGATTTTATCGACTTGCATGACCTTTCCATTGGCTACTTCTACTAATCTTTTAGTTTCTAAGGGTTGAGGCTTTTCAGCAAATAGGGTACAAAAATCACTAGACACGTAACTTCTGTCTGCACCAGTATCGAATAAAATAGTTGCATAGAAATTATTGACAAGATACGTACCCGTGATAACTTCATCTTCATCTCGGGCTTCAGCAGCAGTAATAACAAACGCACGACCCTTCGCAGCAGTAGCATTAGCTCCAGTAGCGGGATTATTTTTCTTCTTAGGACAATTCGGACTAATGTGTCCCTTCTCTCCACAAGTATAACATGTAGGAGGAGCTTTGGCCGAAACAATAGCCTTATCCTTCGGAGGAGTCTTACACGTCTTAGCAACGTGTCCCACTTTCTTACACAACGCACAAACCACAGTACACTTCCCCGGGTGATACCTCTCACAATGAATACAGAAAGGATAAGTACCCTTATAATTCGACCTTGTACCATCCGCAGGCTTCTTATTATCATTCTGAGCCGAACCTTGAGATGGCTCAAACTTCCTCTTACCATCATTACCCTTGGTTTCAACTTGCTTATTGGTCGACGCCCTTCATCTCTTGGCCAACATGAGATTTTGTGCCATGAGAATCACAGCATCCAAAGTAACCTTCTTAGCAGCAATAACATTCCCTTGAACATCCTCGGGAAGACCTTCAATATACCGCTCAATTCTTCTAGCTTCAGTAGGAAACATTTCAGGACATAGAGTAGAAAGCTCCAGATAACGATTGGTATAGTTCTCAATGTCAGTACCCTTGACCTTGAGTTCCCAGAACTCGGCTTCAAGTTTCTGAACTTGACTTCGAGGACAGAATTTGTTGACCATCATGCTTTTGAGTTCATCCCATGGAATTGCATTAGCATTATCAATTCCTACGGACTTGGCATGAGCAGTCCACCAAGTTAAAGCATTGCCACCCAATGAGCTAGTGGCATACTTTACTCGATCATTATCACCACAGTTGCAAATACGGAAAATAGATTCCATCTTCTCGAACCAACGGACTAGTTCGACAGCTTCTTCAGTCCCCTTAAATGCAGGAGGATGACAGTTTGAAAAATCCTTGTAGGAACAAGGTTTCAGTTGAGTATTAGCATGATTAGCGTGGGCGTTGCCTTGGGCGGCAGCGAGTAACTGTTGGAATTGTTCAGTAGTTAACACAACATTGTTAACGGTAGGTGCAGCTGAACGAACCATGATGTCACTACATAAAAGTGAACATATGTTTGATAAGTTTAACAAGTTATAAGTTTGAGCAATCACAAGTATGAATAAAATAAAGTATTGATATCGCATGATATTAATAAAACACTTTATATTATTAGAACGAGGCATTAAATAAGCCTTTATTACACGATTTGAAAATAGAAATAGTTTAAGGCATAGCCTTTACATAGACAAGGAATTGGAAATATAATCTAGGAAATATTAAGATTGAAGTAATCTTCATATTTCTTCTTCTCATCCTCCACCTTCTTCATAAACTCATCAACTTTCTCGTTCCTCGCCTTTTGTTTCTCATGCAGGAACTCGAGATTATCTTAAAGGTTAGAAACTTCATTGTTGATTACATGGTACGTGTGGTCCCTTATAGAAAGTTGATTATTCACGCAGTTTTCCTCCATCTTCAATCTAAGGTCAACATCTTCTCTTAGGTAGGAGAGAGATTGCTTCCCCCATCGGGTATTTCTATCACCTTAATACTTCACCAACTTTATCTCTTTCTTTAGTTCAGCATTTTCCTCCATGATCTTCTTGATCGCTAGGTCTTTTTCCTTCATTTGAAAATCGATCCTTGCAATATGGCGAATTAGGTCATCGGTAGTTTTTCGCAGATTCATGAGTACTTCATCGTAGAAAGGAGATCGGGATCTTTTCTTTGACGGCTCAGTTTCTTCAAGACATTTCCTCTTGTCTTTATTCCTCGGGGTTGGATAGTATTCAGGAGACCCATGTAACTTTAGAGTAGTATTTGGGCTATAATTTGGTGAGGGAGGACCACCAAAGCCATAAGGTGGACTTTGGACTGGTCTTTCTGTGGAAGACCTTTCAGTATCTTTTTCGGTTGGCTTGAAAAGATTCATTTTGGTCGTTTGATGATAATTAGACATCCTAACATTAGGAAGGATATTTTGATTAGAATCTTTAAGTCAAGTTTATTAAAGCATAATTTTTAAGATTATGGGGCAATCCTAAGTGCTTTAATTCTAAGGCAGGAAAGGTTATAGTTTCCTAGATTGCTAGGGCACCCTAGCTAACAAGTAAGGCACACATAAAAATGCAATCCCGATTCTCTATAACAGCCTGGTTAAGCTCTGATACCAATCTGTAACGTCCTCCCAATAGGGTCTGGAAGGAACGTCACTAATATCAAAACATACCAACATATTATAAATAACGAGAACAATACTAAATGATGAATTTAACTTTAATGAGTACGCAGCGGAAAATGAAATGTCGTTACAATGACATGAATAACAATAACGTAAATGTTCACATGCTGAAGTAATAAATGCGATATCTCTTGATCCTATGTCCAAGTAGCATCACATAAGCAGTAAGTATAAGAGCTTGAATCAAACAGCACCTGAGACAAAACATGCTAAAGTGTCAACCAAAAAGGTTGAGTGAAGTTCATAGGTTTAACAAAAAGTTTGACCGTTGTTTTAGACCACAAGATTTAATTTGTAAAGTTGATCTCCCGCAGGATCAAAAAGTTATGCCAATGCGTGATATTTAGACTAAACATTCAAGTTTGCCCCATGACAAGTTGTGTCTGTCCTTGTCGGTTTAATTTCATTATCAAGTAATACAAAGACTTAGTCAAATGTATCGGGGACGTTACTCCTGATAGGCCTACCCCCAATAATTAAGCATGCAGCAGCAATTAAAAATATCACTGTAGGGACTTAGTCGGACATAGCCGGGTATAGCATAGTTTAATAGTTTGGTACTTGTGTCTAAATTGTAAAAAGTAAAAACAGCATGTGTCTCACCCCAAGTAAAGTAAGTAAGTTTTCTAGCAATAAAGAGGGGCTATGAATTCACCTTAGTAAGTAGAGAGAGGGTTATTCCTCGGAATAAAGAGTTGAACGAGTGAGCAGGAAAGTCAACCTATTGACATTTAAGAGTAGTTAAGTGTTTTGCCCAAGTTTAAGTTTAAGTATGTGTTTAAGTATAGTTTGTTTTACTAAGTTTCTATTCCTAGTAAGTTACTATTTTTATAAAGTTTCCATTTTTAGAAAATTTCTTATTTTACTAAGTTTCTAGAGAGTTTCTACTTTTATCAGTGTTTTCCATTTTAGGATACTTGCCGTATTAGATAAGCTTCCAATCACCCCTTTCCATTCGAATGGCTAATTTAGATCTAGGGGCTTGAGCCATAGGACCCTTTAAATCGAAAATCCAAACCCTCTGCCTAGAATCTCATAGAAACCATTCGTCAAGAAAGTTCGAAGATCTATACATCTCTAATACATATCCCAAAATGTTTTTATGTTACAATATAAGTAGTAGGTTATAGGTGCTAGTAATAGTAATAGTAATAGTGTAAACATGTTATTTATTTTATTTTTAATTGCATATAATTTATAACATTATTTACATGTTTCGGTAAAAATAATAACCGAAGTAAAAAGTAAAAAGTAAAAAGTAAAAAAAGTAAAAAGTAAAAAGTAAAAAAAATAAAAAGTAAGAAAAGAATACTTACTAGTAGTAATTCTTCAAAGAGAGAATGAGAAAAATTTTGGTGTGAGTTTGAATGAGAAATGAGGGGTATTTATACTTGAAAAAATTAGGTAAAAAGAATAAAATAATTAAAAGAAAAAGAAATATTTTAATTCTTAATGGGATTTTAAAATTAAAAAGTATTAAATGTTAGGTCATGGGATAATGCACAAAATAAAATAATAAAAGTAGTTTTTCCATTACAATTTTTAATTAAAAAGTACTTTATTTATTTATTTATTTATTTATTTATTTATTTTTTTCATTTATTTTAAGGATTTTTTTTAAATAAATAAACAAATTGATTTAATGCTTTTCTAAGAATATTTGTCAATAATATTTTATTTTATTTTATTTTATTTTTTTTGTTTAATTAATAAATACAAATTTTGCATAAAAATAATAAATAATTCGCTATTTTGTATTTTTAATAATAATTATGATTTTAATTATTAAACTATAGTTTTAGTAAGTTTGTAAATATTATTACATTTATATATAATTGGATTTATTATATAGTTAAATATATAATACATTAACTAAATAATAAAAGGGATACAAAGTTTATATACTTAGTTAAATTATGTCAAATTATATAAATTAATAATATATTATTTATTTAAGCGTACATTGTTGACTAAAAATTACTATTCGGTCAATATTTAATTGTATATAACAACCCTTAATACATATAGTCAGATATATAACTATAGGGTTAATTCAGTAATTTAGAAGTCGAAAAGTGAGGGTTGTTACATGTGATGACCCGGGAATTTCCGACCAAATTTAAACTTGAATCTTATATGGTTTCGACACGATAAGCAAAGTCTGTAATGTTGAAGTCTCAAAAACTTTGAACTATGTTTATATATATACATTTGACCTTTGACTATTCCCGACGATTCACGAACAAATGTGTATATATATATATATATATATATATATATATATATATATATATATATATATATATATGAGGGTATTGAAAATAATAAAATATAAATGAATCACTAGAATTAAAATGTAAAAGTAATAAATAGAATAATTAAGTTCTATTAGAATAAAAACATAAATATATATATATGATATAAATCTATATATGAATTCTATTTATCACTATTATATTGTAAAATATATGATATATAAATATTAAATATTCAATAAATATAATTATATCATATATAATATGATTAATAAATTACAATGCAATTACAAGTTGAATATAGTTGTTAGACTAAAATAATTAACAATACTTTCATTAAATTATAATATTAATATTTGTATTATAAATATTAATAATTTAAAATATAAAATATATATAAATATGTAAAAATTTGATATATACAAGTATTATTAATATTATTATCATTATTACTGCTATTGTTATTATTATTAGCTTCATTATTATTAATAAAATCAATATTAAAAACTAATGTTTATATAATTAATATTACTTTGTTTCTCTATATAAGTAATATATATATATATATATATATATATATATATATATATATATATATATATATATATATATATATATATATATATATATATATATATATAATGATGCAAATACTGATATAGTTATATATAATTACATATACATACATATAATATAGAATTATATAAACAGATACTGATATATAAAAAAAAATACGGATACAATATATGTATATAATATGGTTTACACATAATAGAATATAGGAAGATTTCATATTCTGTTTCCCGTCAATTTTCACACTGTGGTAGATTGCTAATCCTGTCTACAAATGGTACTGAACGAATCTTAAGCCCTAACACAAACAAAATCTGTTTAGAGTCATTTTCACTTTTTAATTTTTATATTATTTTCGTTGTACCTGATTTATACAAACTGACGACATATATTGCTATAGAACAAATGAATTAATCAGAGTCATTGTCTCACCTAATCAACTACACATTCTAAATATCAATTTTCACTTGAATCTGTTTTAATTGATTGTATTTTAAACCGAAAAAAGCAAGAACACGCCATGTACCTCTGTTCTTGACTCCCTCAATCAAAACCCGGTTTTTAAATCAATTCTTAAAATGTATAAATGCAGTTCCATTTGAAAACTTCTAATCAATCTATCTGGAAAGTTTCCAATTCCAATTTTGAGTATCGAGTGAGAATTTTTGAAGTCAAACTTAGATTTTAAAAAGTCAAACGAGTTATTTATAAAGGAATTCGAATTCGTTATGAGGTTTATGATTCAATTGATAATTTCTAAAGCTTCCATAAACGATTCCAAACACAATTCATGTTGAAAGTTTTAATTAAAAACATCTAAAAACCAAAAACTCAATTTTTGTTCATCTTCTTTGTTCCGTCGAGCAGGTACTGAATTTTTTTATTTTATTTTATTTTTTTTCTCAAACAATATAATTACTTAATAGTTATTAATCATTATTATTTTGGAGTGTAAAAAAAAATCATTTTTATGATGATTTGAATTTGGCCGAGGGAATTATCAAACAAGGAAGATGAAGTTGAAATAAAATAGATACGGGTTAAATTCTTTTCACTTGGAGTTATAATCAGAAAAATGGTAACAGATCAGCTGGTTAGAGGGGTGTATGGGTATTCAAAGGGTCGCGGGTTCGAGTCCCGTCTTGGGCAGTTTAATTCTTTTTAATGCTACAAAGGTATAACTTAATATTATTATTATTCCTATTATTATTATTATTATTGTTATTATTATTATTATCGTTATTATTATTATTATTATTATTATTATTATTATTATTATTATTATTATTATTATTATTATTATTATTATTATTATTATTATTATTATTGTCATTGTTATTGTTATAGTTATTGTTATGATTATTGTTATTATTATGTATTATAATTATTATTACTACTAATATCATAAGTATATGTATAAACTTTAGGGACCATATTATCATTAATATTAATAAGTATCATTAATATTATTATTATTAATATAGTATTAATATCATTATTAGGATTATGATTATTATTTTTATTATTATCATTAATATTTCTATCATTTTATGAATGATAACATTATTATTAGTATTTTTACGAGTATTGTAATTATTATTAGTAATACAATTATCATTATAAGTATCATGATCAGTATTATTATTATTACCATTAGAAGTATGATTATTTATATTATAATAAGTGTTATTAATATGTAATTACTAAAATCATTATGATAAGCATTAATAACCGAAAAATTTATATTTTACAATTATTATTATAAATATCATTATTAATATCATTAATATAATTATTAACAATAATACCTTATTTAGTAATATTAAGTCTTATGATTATTATCATTTTTATCGTAGTATTACTAAAATTACTATTTCTAACAAACAAATGATATATACATATAAAAAATACATTTAATACATATAACATAATGAAAAGTAATATTTTATATAACAAAATAAATATATGAAACATATATATTATTAATATAAAAAGTATATGACTAATAAATGTATATATATATATATATATATATATATATATATTATTTGATTACAACTATGTATATTAATAAATATACAAATGATATAGGTTCGTGAATCCGAGGTCAACCCGGAATTGTTCAATATCGTCATATGTATTTTTACTACAAAATACATTAGGTGAGTTTCATTTGCCTTTTTACCCTTTATATTTTTGGGCTGAGAATACATGCGCAATTTTTATAAATGTTTTACGAAATAGACACAAGTAATTGAAACTACATTATATGGGATGAATGATCGAAGCCGAATATGCCCCTTTTGCTTGGTAACCTATGAATTAGTAAACCGATCTACTAATTGACGCGAATCATAAAGATAGATCAATTGGGCCTAACGAACCCCATCCAAAGTACCGGATGCTTTTGTACTTCGAATTCGTTTTTATCATGTCCGAAGGATTTCCCGGAATGATAGGGGATATTCTTATATGCATCTTGTTAATGTCGGTTACCAGGTGTTCAATCCATATGAATGATTATTTTGTCTCAATGCATGGGACGTATATTTATGAGAACTGAAAATGAAATCTTGTGGTCTATTAAAAATTATGAAATGATTATTTATGATAAACTAATGAACTCACCAACTTTTTGGTTGACACTTTAAAGCATGTTTATTCTCAGGTATGAAAGAAATCTTCCGCTGTGCATTTGCTCATATTAGAGATATTACTTGGAGTCATTCATGACATATTTCAAAAAACGTTGCATTCGAGTCATCGAGTTCATCAAGATTATTATTAAGTCGATTATAGTCGGATATATTATGAAAGAGTATGCATGCCGTCAACTTTCGATGTAAACGAAAGTTTGTCTTTTAAAAACGAATGCAATGTTTGTAAAATGTATCATATAGATGTCAAGTACCTAGCGATGTAACCAACTATTGTGAATCGTTTGTAATCGATATGGACTTCGTCCGGATGGATTAGGAAGGGTCGCTTCAGGAACGTTCTGAGAACCGATATATTTATTTGGTATAATGCCACTTGGGTCTTTTAAACTAGTTTGGATCGAGCTTTGTTGGGCCGTGACCTATGTATCTATTGTCGATTGGGTTGTTAGGATTCAGTTTCCTTTGAGCCACATAAATCAAGTCCATCATTTAATATAATGAGGATATTATACTCGTTAAAGATGTGAACGATGGCAGTGGAGTAATGGTTCATTATTCCTGCTCGAGTTTATGTTAATTTTTTTGTTGCTGTATGATTCTGATGATGATATAAGATGATAGATATTATATGATTATGATGAGTGACGTTGGTTCATGATAATGATAATGGCGATGGTATGATATAGATAGTGCTTAAATGATGATGATGAAACTGTGTTAAAGATAATAGATGATAGTTAATGATATATGATTGATAAAATTTTGGGGACGATTTACACATGATGAATAAGGAACTGTGATAATACGGGACAAATAGAATTAGGTGGTGGTATTATTCAGAAAAACAGAAAGACAGACCAGATCAGTAGTTAAGGATATTATCGGGTTAGTGGGATGTCGCGGGTTCAAACCCGAACTTGGGCATTTTTCTTAGGACTACTTCTTTGAGGTAGTTTACTTATTACTCATTATTATTATTATTATTATTATTATTATTATTATTATTATTATTATTATTATTATTATTATTATTATTATTATTATTATTATTATTATCATTATTTTTATCATTATTATTTTTTATTATCATTTTTATTATTTCTAACACTAATATTATTATTTTTATCATTATTATTATTAGTATTATTAAATTATTAATATATCAAATAAAGATTTTCTGTATAAAAATATATTATTTCCATAAAACATAACTATATTAATATGTTTGTAATAAATATTAATTATCTATTTAATGTATATAAAAATAAATATAGTTAAATTAGTTATTAATGAAACGTACAAGTTACTAAAATAAAAATTAATAATAATACCTAAAATTGTTCGATTACCATTATATGTGTTAATATACATATAAATGATATAGGTTCGTGAATCCGAGGCCAACCTTGCATTGTTCAGTTCCGTCGTATGCATATTTTTACTACAAAATATCGTATAGTGAGTTCATTTGCTCCCTTTTACTCTTTACATTATTGGGACTGAGAATACATGTGCTGTTTTTACAACTACTTTATTAAATGCCTTTGAAATCTATATTTTTGGACTTAGATGCTTTTATAAATGTTTGACGAGATAGACACAAGCAAAACATTCCTCGAATGAATTATTATACAGACAGAAGTTCTGTAGATTATTATTGAATTAGTTGGACATTATAATTGCCACTAATTGTTGTGAATATTTTCCCCTGATTATTATTGTTTAGTAACCTAAGAATTAGAAACGGGTATGGCCCTAATTCACGCGAATCCTAAGGGTAGCTACCGGGTTTAACACCCCCACCCAGAATGTTCACTAGACGGAAGAGCTAGTGGGCGTGGTGTTTAATACTTCGAAGTTTATATATTATACAGACGAGATGTTCTGTTTTGGGGATATTATTGATGCGCATTATATGTTAAGGTCGGTTACCATGTTGAGCAATGAAATCAAATTGAATGTTATGTATCGAGAGAATGATTTTTATACACAGGTTATGTGTATTATTTTTGTGCACGAGATATGTGTACGGTTATTTAAAAATCGCGAAGTAACCTACGGGGGAGAAAAGGATACGAACCTACTCTGCTAAGCATTATGAAAAATGGTTTTGTACACGAGATAGGTGTACTGTATTTAAATCTTGTGGTCTATCAAAATGATGAATTTTATTGTTTATGATAAACTTATGAACTCACCAACCTTTTGGTTGACACTTGAAAGCATGTTTATTCTCAGGTATGAAAGAAATCTTCTGCTGTGCAATTGCTCATTTTAGAGATATTACTTGGAGTCATTCATGACATATTTCAAAAGACGTTGCATTCGAGTCGTTGAAGTTAACAAGATTATTATTATTAAGTCATTGATAGTTTGATATATTATGAAATGGTATGCATGCCTGTCAACTTTCGTTGAAATGAAAGTTTGTCTTTTAAAAACGAATGCAATGTTTGTAAAATGTATCATATAGAGGTCAGAACCTCGCGATGTATTCAACTATTGTGAATCGTTTATAATCGATATGAACGTGTCATTAAATATTCCTCGGGTGTTACCTACCCGTTAAAATATTTTTTTTACCATTAACAGTGTGTACAAAAGAATTTTTAATTACACTCTTTATGAAAACATATATACATATATATTTTCTTCAGATGTAATCATGGATTTAATGAGTTAATATGATATTAAACTCATTTGATTTTTCGTTAGAACAAGAATATATAATCTCTAAAACATTAGAAATTACATAATCGTCATGTCGAACAAAGATAAATGATGTAGAACGTCATGTAGAACGAAGATAATCGATGTAGGACATCATGTAGTATGATGATTATGCTAGAGGTACAGACTGTGAGTTTGAGGCGTGTAGTGTTGAGGCTTGTGTTGCGGATGTTGTTGTTGGTGGTACTGGTGTTGATGTTGGTGGTGCTGTTGGTGCTGGTGATATTGCTGAAGCTGGCAAATTTTGCACCATATTCTCCAAATTGATTACTCGAGCGCGGGGCTCGTTGACTTCTTCCATTATTCCGGAATGATTGTCGGTCGAAACGAGCGGGTGAATAAGATTTAAAATTTGAGATAGTATATAATCGTGATGAGATACTCCGAAAATGAGAGAGAAAATGGTATTACGAACAGGTTCGACAGTAAGTGCTTCAGGTTCATTGCCAAGAGGGCAATAAGGTGGGTGGAAGGGATCACCTTCTTCTTGTCTCCAGTGATTAAGTAGGCTACGAACCCATCCCCAATTCATTCAGAATAGATGATGGCTAATTGGTTGATCCATTCCAGTCACACTGCTTTCGGAGCTCGAGTGAAACTCCATATCGGAATCCTAGGGACTTAAACTAGTGGCGAGTTCCATTTCGTACGATTGAATAAAGAATTTTCGATATGAAATGATTTTCGGCTATCGGGTGGTATTCTAATTATATAGAACATCTATATTTATAGAATAAAATATTTCGTAGATTACAGAAGAATTTACGGAATATGTCAGGCAAAGTTTACAGTAACAGATACGCTAAGATATGAATTAGCAAATACACTAAGATATGAATTTTGTCTATACACTATTCATGCAATCAATGCAGTAAGATGTGTCTAGACTAAGATTGATAAGCAAGTGATTCCCTAAGAATGATAAGCAGATAATTTTCGACACGAAATGATAAGCAAAACTTTTGACATGCAACTAAGGTCGAAGTCCAGACTCACTAATGCATCTTAACAACTACCAGTTAGACGCACTAATGCAAGACCTAGTTAGCTAAGACCACCGCTCTGATACCAACTGAAATGACCTGTTCATACCGATTATAAACGATTCACAATAGTTGATTTCATTGCGAGGTATTTGACCTCTATATGATACATTTTACAAACATTGCATTCGTTTTTAAAAGACAAACTTTCTTTACATCGAAAGTTGACGACATGCATACCATTTCATAATACATCCAACTATAATTAACTTAAAAATAATCTTGATGAACTCAACGACTTGAATGTAACGTCTTTTAAAATATGCCATTAATGACTCCAATTAATATCTCTAAATGAGAAAATGCACAGTGGAAGATTTCTTTCATACCTGAGAATAAACATGCTTTCAAGTGTCAACCTAAAGATTGGTGAGTTCATTAGTTTATCATAAATAATCATTTCCAATAATATAATAGACCACAAGATACTCATATTTAGAAAGCAATCTGTGCAGGTCTACTCCTGCTATAAAATCATTCATATGAAGAACATCGGAACCTTTCAAAACAACTCACCAATGGTAGCTAATGCGTCGTGCAATGTAAAATCATCTAACCGTGGTAGTTAATACAATATAATTTCAATAACGGTAGCTAATGCATCGTGCAATGCAAAAATTTCTCATCGTAAATAATTTTACAACGGTAGCTAATGCATCGTGCAATGCAAAATTTTCTGACCGACGGTAGCTAAAACGGTAGCTAATGCATCGTGCAATGCAAAATCATCTCACCGTTACTAACTACTAAATCGAACCATTTTGGTAGCTAATGCGTCGTGCAATGCAAAATCATCTCACTGATGATAGCTAAAATGGTATCTAATGCGTCGTGCAATGCAAAATCATCTCACCGTTACTAACTACTAAATCGAACCATTTCGGTAGCTAATGCGTTGTGCAATGCAAAATCATCTCACCGATGGTCGATAATACAATCTTTATAGAAATCGAACCTCTGAATCCAAATAATTCTATCATAGAATGTAGTTTTGAATACTTGTGTCTATTTCTTCAATCATTTATAAAAAAACAGTTCATGTATTTTCAGTTCAAAAATATATCTCAAAAGCTTTTAATAAAACAGTTATAAAAACAGTGCATGTATTCTCAGTCCTAAAAATGTAAAGAGTAAAAGGGAATCAAATGAACTCACAATCTAATATTTTGTAGTAAAAATATTCATACTACGAAACTGAACAATGCAGGGTTGGCCTCGGATTCACGAACCTATATCATTTGTATATATATATATATATATATATATATATATATATAATAAAACAAATAATCGTAATCAAACAAGTGTATACATATTATTTTATGTATTACGATTCATTCTTATATATATAATTTTATTAATACTTATATTACATTATTATACTTATTTGATATTTAATTAAGGTTATTAGTTAAAGCGAAATTTTTATGTAGTTTTAGTATACTTTATAAATATATATATATATATATATATATATATATATATATATATATATATATATATATATATATATATATATATATATATCTTCTGTTTTGTAAAATTATTATTTGTAGTAATACTAGTTTAAGGATAATAATACTGATAGTAGTAACTTTAATACAAATGGTAATTTTACTAATAATGATAAAGTAAAAATAATAGTTTTAGAAAAAAAAAATAGTATGTTTAGTAGTAACGGTAAATTTAATAATAATTATCGTTTTAATAGAAATTTTAATAATCATATAATTAATAATACTAAAATTAATGTTAAATGGTACTTCTAATACTAATATCAATAATAATAATAATACTTAATGATATTAATGATAATAATAACTATACATATGATAATAATGCTAATATTAATGATACTAATAACAATTTGCATAATAATACTAATAATACTTTATAATCATACTTAGTAATAACTATAATGATATTAATATTAATTATATTATTGAAAGTAGTAATAATAATAATATCTCTATAATACTAACTAATAACAATAAATGATAATAATAATAAGTAGTAGTAGTAGTAGTAATAATAATAATAATAATAATAATAATAATAATAATAATAATAATAATAATAATAATAATAATAATAATAATAATAATAATAATAATAATAATAATAATAATAATAATAATAATAAAAGAAAATGAGACTACCTTAAAAGAAGCTTTTAAAAAAAATAACTGTCCAAGCCTAGAATCGAACCCGAGACCCCTCGATAACCAACTCAGCACCCTAACCATTTGAACCAATCCATTTTTCTGTTTGTATTACGAACCCAAATATATTTACCTCGTTTCTAATTAGTTTTCTATTCTTTCTTCTTCTCAATCACAAGGTCGACTAGAAACAACTCACAACACCTCTAATATTTTGATTTAGTATTTATACTGAAACAGAAACAACCTTCATTGGTGTTGAATTTATTAAAACTGAAATTTAAAAAAAAATTATTACAGCAGACATGAACACTTCGCTTATGAACTTGAAATCAACTTTGAGTTTTTAGAACATTTTGGATCAAGACTTCTACATGAAAAAGGTTATAATTCATACATTAAAACTTCTGAGATCAATAATTGGGTTTAAATCTCAACGGATATCTCTAATTTGATCGAAGAAAAATGTTTGACTTTTTATACCAAAAACTTTGACTCAGAAATTCTAACTCGATATAAAGAATTAGAAGTTGGGATTTTGCAGAAAGTTTATTTGATGGATTTCTAACACGACTGCACTTTTAGATTTTGAAATTGATTTCATAATCACTCAAATTGAAAATTGAAAGTAAGAACAGGGTACCTCCTGTGTTCTTCAACTTTCTTGATTTAATTCAATTGAAAAATTGCAGTAACTGTGTTTATTTGATAATGACGATGTGTAAGTGAAAGTCTTCCTCAAATAAGTGTGTAATTCACTCGATTATAAAGTCAATTGATTTACAGTCACAACGTTCAAAAAATAAAATAAAATAAAATAAAATCGGTCATGACTTTCAACTAATTTGTACGATGGATTAAGATGTTTATCAATTTGAGAGACAGAAACAAAAATCACATATGGTTTGATGGCAACCAGGATCTGAATTGTACGATTTCTCTATTCTATATAATATATATATATATATATATATATATATATATATATATATATATATATATATATATATATATATATATATATATATATATATATATATATATATATATATATATATATATATATATATATATATATATATATATATATATATATATATATATATATATATATATATATATATATATATATATATATATATATATATATATATATTTAATTTTAATAACTAATAATTATTAATAATAATAATAATTACATTTATAATAAAAATAAATAATAATGTTACTAGTAGTAAAAAAAATAATTATAATAATTTAATTATAAATGATCATAATAATATATAGTATTATTTTCTATTAACAATAACTATAAGAATAATAATGATATTACTAATAATAATACTATTAATAATAATATGATAGTATAGTTAATTACAATAATGATAATCATAATAACACTAACAAATTACATATGACAATGTTTCATATTAAAATTTTAATGAAACTAATAATAATGATATTTAATAATAACAAAATGATAACAATTAATGATAATAATCATAATACTATATTAATTAAAATAATTATTTATATTATTAATGATGATAATTTTATTAGTAATAATACTGTAACAATTTATATATATCAAGTTTCATATTTATATGTTATATTGATAATAATTTTGATATTAATATTGAAAATAATAATAATATTACTATAACATTTATTTCTAACTTGTAATTACATTTAATATATTATTATTAAAATTTATTAATTTTATCATATTTACTAGTTATCTAATGTATAGAATATTTAATATTTATATATTTTATGTATTTTACAATATAGATGTAATATTAATTGTATATAGAAGTCATATATATATATATATATATTTATTTCAATAACAACTTAATTATTTTATATATTATTATGTATTTTAATTCAAATGATTAAAGTATACTTTATTAATTTTTAAAATACTATATACATACTTATATATATATATATATATATATATATATATATATATATATATATATATATATACACCCAATTGTTCGTGAATCGTCGGGAATAGGAAAAGGTCAAATGTATATATATATAAACACAGTTCAAAGTTTTAGATTTATAATATTACAGACTTTGTTTATCGTGTCAGAAACATATAAAGATTAAGTTTAAATTTGGTCAGAAATTTTCGAGTCATCACAGTTTGTCCCAAATATTTTTTTAAACGAGACCTCGAAATCCTTCAATTTTGCCTTTTTCAATTTTAACCATTTTGAATTTCATTAATATTATTCCTTTGTGTATGCATGACTTAGCATTGTACATATTGTTTTAAGGCGCATTATTACACTCGCAATGTAATTATGTATAACGCATATAAATTTGAAACTAATGTCACTTCATAAAAAAAGCTTTTTAATCATTAATGTAGAGACCCGTCCTAATCCACCTGGACGAAATCTCCAACATTTGGTTCCATTGCGAGGTACTGACTTCTATATGCCATGAATGACTCCAAGTAATATCTTTAAATTGAGTAAATGCACAGCGGAAGATTTCTTTCGTACCTGAGAATAAACATGCTTTAAAGTGTCAACCAAAAGGTTGGTGAGTTCATTAGTTTATAATAATCAATCATTTTCAATAATATAATAGACCACAAGATACTCATAATTAGAAAACAATCTGTGCAGGTCTATTCCTGCTGTAAAATCATTCAAATGAAGAACACCGGAACCTTTCTGACAACTATCCAACAGTAGCTAATGCGTAGTACAATGACAAAATCATCTCACCGTGGTAGTTAATACAATATAATTCTTACAACGGGGGCTAATGCGTACGCAATGCAAAATCATCCCTCCGAGGGTAGCTGAAACGGGGGTTAATGCGTACGCAATGCAAAATCATCCCTCCGTTACCAACTACAAAGTCGACTATAATACAATACAAAACATCGGAGGCTAGTGCGTGCGTGCAATGCAAAATCATCCCGCCGATGGTAGTTAAAATGGGAGCTAATGCGTACGCAATGCAAAATCATCTCTCCGTTATCTACTAAATTGAACCTCTGAATCCAAATAATTCTATCATAGAATGTAGTTTTGAATATTTGTGCCTATTTCGTCAATCATTTATAAAAGCAGTTCATGTATTCTCAGTTCAAAAATATATCTCAAAGGCATTTAGGAAACAGTTATAAAAAAACAGCGCATGTATTCTCAGTCCCAAAAATGTAAAGAGTAAAAGGGAATCAAATGAACTCACAATACTGTATTTTGTAGTAAAAATACATATGACGACATTGAACAATGCAGGGTTGGCCTCGGATTCACGAACCTAAATCATTTGTATATTTATTAATATACATAGTTGTAATCGAACAAATTTATATATAAATTTATTAGTTATATCCTTTTTATATTAATAATATATATATATGTTTCTTATATTCATTTTGTTTAAAAAATATTAATCTTCGTTATGTTATCTGTATTAAATATAATTTTAGTATATATATATATATATATATATATATATATATATATATATATATTTATATCCTTTTTATATTAATAATATATATATGTTTCTTATATTCATTTTGTTATAAAAATATTAATCTTCGTTATGTTATATGTATTAAATATATTTTTAGTATATATATATATATATATATATATATATATATATATATATCATTAGTATATTGATAATAATAGTAGTAGTCAAAATAATATTAATAGTGGTAAAAATGATAATAATTATAATACTTAATATTAAAATCAAAATGTTAATGATTCTATTAGTGATAATAATAATGATATTAATAATACTAAGTTGTATTATAATAACAATGTTAACAATAAATATAATAATTTTTGTAATTCCTTTAAGTTATAAGTTAATTGAATTTTTTTATTAATTTTCATAATGATATTTATCCAAAAATTTTTATATTTATAGCTTTAACAATATTATTAAAACCTTTATAGTCATAATGATCATAATCTTCGTGTTAAATTTCTAAAATAATGACTATAGTTTTCTTACAACATTAATTCGTAATCGAAATCATAATTTTTACTTGTATTCGTATAATTATAATCAATTTCTATAATCTTTATCATATCATCTTTTATTATACATTTACGTCATTAACATGTTTCATATCCTTGAAATCATAATAATGATATAATACTAACAATAATAATACAATAATACTAACACTAATAATAATAATATTAGTTATGATAATACTAATAAATTTTTAATGTTAATACTAGTAATAATAAAGATAATAATATGAATTACATTAGTAATAATAATGATTATGTTATTAACATTAGTAATAATAATAGTTATCATCACATATCAATAATTAATAATAATACTACCAATAATAATAATAATTATAATTATAATACTTATAATAATAATTAGAATACTAAATATAACAATAACAATAATAATTATAATTACAATCATAATAATAATAAAACCAATAATAATAATGATAATAATAATAAGTTGATAATGGAACTACCTTTAAGGCTCAAAAAAAAAAATATCAAACTGCCCAAGCCGGGACTCGAACCCGAGACCTCCCGCTTATACGCAAACCCCCTAACCACGGCTCCATTTATGTTTTTCTCAAAGATATAGCATCCCAGTTGTATTTATCTATACCCTATATGTTTCCCTTTACCTCTCCTTCTTCTCAAACCGTACTCGACTAGAGATCAAATCCCTTCACTTAACAAAATTTAAACTATTTTTAGGATTTATTAACAGCCAACAACTACCACCATTTGACCTAAATTAATTAAAATAGAAAAAAAAATCTAAAGAAAATAGCTGTAACATACACGATGAACACCATATAAACTCAAATTCTGATTTTGAAATTAAGAGTGTTTTAGACCGAAGTTTCTACATAAAATAGTTTCTAAATTGCTCATAGAATCTTCCTAGATCATCAATTGATCAAGAAACATTAATACGAACTTGAATTTCTTCATGAACTGATCGTTTGCCTTTTTTTATAAAAACTTTGACTCCAAAATTAATCCTTGATTTTGCGAATTAGGATTTGAAAATTTGCAGATAGTTTCACTATAAGATTCATAACATATCTGCATTTTTAGATTTTAACAAAAGATTTGAATTCGTGTTTTGGCTGAAAAGATGAGCGTACAGGGTGTCGAGCTATGTTTTTGCTTTTTCTGAGTAATTTGATCAGTAAAACGATTTGATAGTGAATGTATTTGATAAGAGTAATAACGTACTGACTGAATTTCCTAGTAACACAGAGTAATTGCCAATTTTATAATGAATTGGTCGTCCTGTATTTATTTTTAAAAAAAATTTACGAACAGACATGGAATATAGCAGGTGGATTTGATTTAACAGAATTTGGATTGTATTGCTTTTAATGTCAACAATTAGAAACAGCAATTTACCAATCAAATACAGTTTGAAAACGAGTTAAAACAGATTCGATCATTTATATAAATACAATTACTATTAATAATTAATAAATTTAAATATATTAATAATAATAATAATAATAATAATAATAATAATAATACTAATAATAATAAATAATACTAATAATAATACTAATAATAATTATATTAACAATTTTTATAATAATAATAGATGAGAATAATGATATTAAAAAAAATGGTGATAATAATATTAATCATAATGCAAATAATAATACTAATTATATTATACTAATAATAATAATATAACAATTTATGTATATCAAATATCATAATTGTATATCTCTTATATTTATATATTTACATTTATAGATTTTAATTAACCTTATTAATAAATGTAAATATAATAATAATACTTTTAATATTATAACTAATAGTAATACAAATATAATAGTAATAATAATAATATTATTACTAATGATAATGACGTTAATTACTATAAAGTATACAACAATAATATTATTATTAATAATAATAATAATACTAATACTATATCAATTATATATATATATATATATATATATATATATATATATATATATATATATATATATATATATATATATATATATATCATTGTCCATATTTATATATTATCTATTGATAATAATAACTTATCTAATACTGTTTTTAATAATAAAAATATTAATATCATTAATGGTACAAATAATATTATTAGTTATAATAATTTAACAACTTCTACTTATCAAATTTCATATGAATAAATATACTTGATATAATAATATTAATGATACAAATGTTATTATTACTATTAATAATAATATTAATGAAATTAATGATAATAATATTAATATAGTAATTATAATTTTAGCTTGTAATTACCTTTAATATATTACCATTTATTATACTATATCTATATACACATCAATGTTCGTGAATCGCCGAGCACAGTCAAAGGGTAATTGAATATATGAACATCATTCCAAAATTTTCTAGACTCAACATTACATACTTTGCTTATCGTATCGAAATCATATAAAGATTAAGTTTAAATTTAGTCGAAAATTCCCGGGTCGTCACAGTACCTACCCGTTAAAGAAATTTCATCCCGAAATTTGAGTGAGGTGGTCATGGCTAACAATAAAAAATGTTTTCATGATGAATATGAGTTGATAAATAAAGTTTTATCATCATTGAGTAATGTGGATAAAACAATTTGATTATTCGAAGAGTACGAATGAAGCTATCACAAAAGAATGAAATGAGTAAATGCAGTTTTGACTTAACCGGTGAAGTAGTCACGGTTGAATTTCCGGATTTAAAGGAATTTAAAAGAAAATCTTTGGAAATCTATATGATCTGATTCTTCGGCGATTAAGGAAATCAGAATCTCTCTAATTAAATGTGGAGATCTGCCTTGATTACACTGTCTGGTATTTCCATTATAAATTAAACTCTTCCGTTCCATTATTGTCACCATTCCTATACTTTCTTTCTTAGTTCATACATTCAAAAGATTATGAAAATGTTTAATCCATTTCTAATCCCTGATATTTTTCAAATTATCATTTCTGTCATCCTTCTTTTCAATCTTCCACCAGCAAAATTTGTTTACTTCTACTATTGCCTTGAGGTGATACTATTCTTAATTATACCGTGTCTTTATATTGCTATTCGTATTAATATCCATGGTTTGTAACCTCCGTGTTGTTTTTGGGCTTTATATGTTCTCTTATATTTTGGAGCTCTTTGCCTTTTTATTCTCTTCTCGACCTATAGTAAAGCGAGTAATGGTCCAGAATTCGTAGGTATGGAGTTCGGGATGAACATAGCTAATGTTCTAAGAAGGAAATTTTAATAGTACAACATGCCTCGTTAAATTATCAGAATTCAAGGGAAAGATAGAACTATCAAGAAAATATCTTCTTGATATGTTTATAGATTAGATAGAATGTAAGAGTCATGTAACATGGCACTTGATGACGTTATGGTCTGTGAATCATCACGTTCCATTAGAAACTCAGCATGACTTACTGTAATATAATCACTTTGATCAAGTGTCATTATATTATACTAACTCATGCTTTAGTTCCCCAAAACTTCTTCAAAAACATTCATAATTTAAACTTGAAGGTTTACAGAATATAGAAACTATACAGTTTCCTTTATGATGTAAAACTGATAAAGCGAGAAAATAGATGATTTGGGATAAGAATATTTATGAAGATATCTTCAGAAATATTGAGGATATTAATATTGAAAAATACGACAATATCTTAGAATTTTAGAATCAAATTGTGATGAAGAAATTCATTCACAATGATTTAGAGCGATTAAGGAGCAAGGTATTCGCTAAAGATTTAATCAAAAACAGAATCATCAGTATTCTTTATGTACAAGTTTAGTCCTTATGATTTGTTCAGAGTTTCGGAATGAGAGATCATAATTCTAAGAGATAAATGTCATATGTATATATAACTTTTGATGTAGAAACGCTGCGAGATTCAAAATACTGATTACTGATTTCCCTATACTTGGTATGGCAATTCTCGTTACAAGATGCCGATGAGTTCATGATAGGACTTCAATAGATAAATATAGTGATTTGTGAGAGATTTAAGCCAAGGAGCAACGAGGTTGCTGGTACGTTTAATGCTAATGTGGTGGATTATAAATGGTTCTCCGGTAACGTTGATGAAAGGTAAACTTATATATCAAGGTTATAATAGAGTTTATTCAAACGAAAAGTCGATGTTGGTTTGCTGGAGCTGTGACAAAATTCGCTACTTTGAAAAGGGATTATCAAGTTATTTTGGGTAATAATAACACTAAGGAATTAGCACAACTACATGTTAAACGTTTACTCAGTTTCCGAGAGTTTTTTAGATGCATAACTATATGCATCAATCTTTTCTTTCGTAGATGAAGTGCGGTTTGTTCATCCTCTAGTTTGAGGTGTTTTCCAGAATCATTAAAGGTTTGAACGCAGATCGTAATCGTAAAGATACAAATGAAGTTTAGGATGAAATCAAGTGAAAAACTTGAAGAATTGTTTAGTTTCATATGTTATAATCAATATTTTAATTCATTTTAATTGTCCAATGTTATTAGTCCACAGTCGATAGTCCACAGTTAACAGTCCAATAATTCATATATAGTTTTATATATTATTCAAATTAATTAATACGTATCGTGACCCGTGTACATGTCTCAGACTCGATCATAACTCAAAGTATATATATTATTGTAGAATCAACCTCAACCCTGTATAGCTAACTCCGGCATTACTGCATATAGAGTGTCTATGGTTATTCCAAATAATATATACAGATGCGTCGATATGATATGTCAAAACATTGTATACGTGTTCCGATATTTAAAGTGCGTAAAATAAATAACAGAAATTAAATGACGATAAATAAAATTGCGAGAATTTAAATTGAAATAAATAAATTGCTATAATTAAATTGCGATAAATAAATTGCTATAATTAAAAACTAATACGGAAGTAACAGTTAACTAGGAACAGTTAGCTAGGATTTTGGTAGCGTGGATTCTTAACAAATTTTTTTCTCATAATTAATTCGTTTGTTTCTAACAAATTTTATTTTTGTACAATGTTTTCTTCATTATGCCACTTGTTGGATTCTGGTAAGTCAAAATCCAAATATGAAATTTGAATGAAAATGGTTATTCTGTGGTGAACGAATTCATATATCTGTGGATGTAAGTAGGATAGTAAATGACTGTTGAATCACATTCGAAGAATGTACAGTGTAAGTTATTAATGTGAAATCTAAATATTCCTCGGGTATTACCTACCCGTTAAAATATTTTCATCATTAACAGTTTGTACAAAAGAATTTTTTTAATTACAATCTTTATGAAAACATATATACACATATATTTTCTTCAGATGTAATACAGATTTAATGAGTTAATATAATATTAATCTCATTTGTTTTACTGTTAGAACTGGAATACATAATCTCTAAAACATTAGAGATTACATAATCGTCATGTCGAACGAAGATAAATGATGTAGAATGTCATGTAGAATGATGATTATGCTCGAGGTACAGATTGTGATGTTGAAGCGTGTGTTGTTGATGGTACTGGTATTGATGTTGGTGGTACTGTTGGTTCCGTTGATGTTGCTGAAGCTGGTACGTTTTGCACCATATTTGTTTTTTTCAAGGCTACAACTCGGGCGCGTAGTTCGTTGACTTATTACTCCGGGATGATTGTCGGTAAGAACGGGCGAATGAATAAGGTTTAGAATCTGAGTTATGATATAGTCGTGGTGAGATATTCGGGAAATGAGGGTGAAAATGGTGTTACGAACAGGTTCGCCGGTAAGTGCTTCGGTTTCTTGCCAAGAGGTCAATGTGGTGGATGGAAAGTATCGCCTTCTTCTCGTCTCCATTGATTAAGTCGACTACAAACTCATCAGATGAATTGGGGATGGCTGATTGGTTGATTCATTCTGATGACACTACTTTCGGAGCTTAGGTGAACATCCATGTCGGAATAGCTGTCGGAATAACTATCGAAATAGCTATCAGAATCTGAGGGACTCAAACTGGTTGAGGGATTAATCTCGTATGATCAGATGAAGGATTTTCGATAAGAAATAGATTATAGGATGTAGATTAGTACCCTGCAATACATAATTTACATATGTTTATATAATACTAAAGTACCATAAGTTACGGAGGAATCTACGGAAGCTGTCAGGCAAAGGTAACAATAACAGATACGCTAAGATGTGAATTTATCTATACACTGTCTGTGCAATAGAGGTAGTAAGACGTGTCTAGACTTTAAGGATGATAAGCAATTAATTTTCGACACTAAATGATAAGCAAAACTTTTGACATGCAGACACGGTCGAAGTCCAGACCCACTAATACATCTAAACAACTATCAATTAGATACACTAATGCAAGACCTGGTTCGCTAAGACCACTGCTCTGATACCACCTGAAAGACAGTTGGGGACAACCACCATCACACCTAGTGCCTTAACTATCCGGCGACCACTGAGTGTACTTCAGATACTGATTTTAGGGCCTGCCTCCCTGCTACTGCCAACCCTCGTAAGGGATCACAAGGAGTAAGAGCCAATGCTTCGACACATGTCACACTGTGAGAACCTCCTTTACGACTAACCCACCACACATGGACGCGATTATACTAGCTCTGATACCACCTATAGAGACCCGTCCTAATCCACCTGGACGAAATCTCCAACATTTGGTTCCATTGCGAGGTACTGACTTCTATATGCCATGAATGACTCCAAGTAATATCTTTAAATTGAGCAAATGCACAGCGGAAAATTTCTTTCGTACCTGAGAATAAACATGCTTTAAAGTGTCAACCAAAAGGTTGGTGAGTTCGTTAGTTTATAATAATCAATCATTTTCAATAATATAATAGACCACAAGATACTCATAATTAGAAAACAATCTGTGCAGGTCTATTCCTGCTGTAAAATCATTCAAATGAAGAACACCGGAACCTTTCCAACAACTCACCAATGGTAGCTAATGCGTAGTGCAATGATAAAATCATCTCACCGTGGTAGTTAATACAATATAATTCTTACAACGGGGGCTAATGCGTACGCAATGCAAAATCATCCCTCCGAGGGTAGCTGAAACGGGGGTTAATGCGTACGCAATGCAAAATCATCCCTCCGTTACCAACTACAAAGTTGACTATAATACAATACAAAACATCGGGGGCTAGTGCGTGCGTGCAATGCAAAATCATCCCGATGGTAGTTAAAACGGGAGCTAATGCTTACGTAATGCAAAATCATCTCTCTGTTAACTACTAATTCGAACCTCTGAATCCAAATAATTCTATCATAGAATGTAGTTTTGAATATTTGTGTATATTTCATCAATCATTTATAAAAGCAGTTCATGTATTCTCAGTTCAAAAATATATCTCAAAGGCATTTAGGAAACAGTTATAAAAACAGCGCATGTATTCTCAGTCCCAAAAATGTAAAGAGTAAAAGGGAATCAAATGAACTCACAATACTGTATTTTATAGTAAAAATACATATGACGACATTGAACAATGCAGGGTTGGCCTCGGATTCACGAACCTATATCATTTGTATATTTATTAATATACATAGTTGTAATCGAACAAATTTATATATAAATTTATTAGTTATATCCTTTTTATATTAATAATATATATATATATATATGTTTCTTATATTCATTTTGTTATAAAAATATTAATCTTGGTTATGTTATATGTATTATATATATATATATATATATATATATATATATATATATATATATATATATATATATATATATATATATATATATATATATCATTATTGTATTGATAATAATAGTAGTAGTCAAAATAATATTAATAGTAGTAAAAATGATAATAATTATAATACTTAATATTAAAATAATAATGTTAATAATTCTATTAGTGATAATAATAATGATATTAATAATACTAAGTTGTATTATAATAAAAATGTTAACAATAAATATAATAATTTTTGTAATTCCTTTAAGTTATAAATTAATTGAATTTTTTTTATTATTTTTCATAATGATATTTATCTAAAATATTTTATATTTATAGCTTTAACAATATTATTAAAACCTTTATAGTCATAATGATCATAATCTTTGTGTTAAATTTCTAAAATAATGACTATTGTTTTCTTACAACATTAATTCGTAATCTAAATCATAATTTTTACTTGTATTCGTATAATTATAATCAATATCTATAATCTTTATCATATCATCTTTTATTATACATTTACGTCATTAACATGTTTCATATCCTTGAAATCATAATAATGATATAATACTAACAATAATAATACAATAATACTAACACTAATAATAATAATATTAGTTATGATAATACTAATAAAATTTTAATGTTAATACTAGTAATAGTAAAGATAATAATATGAATTACATTAGTAATAATAATGATTATGTTATTAACATTAGTAATAATAATAGTTATCATCACAATATCAATAATTAATAATAATACTACTACCAATAATAATAATAACAATTATAATATTTATAATAATAATTAAAATACTAAATATAACAATAAAAATAATAATTATAATTACAATCATAATAATAATAAAACCAATAATAATAATGATAATAATAATAAGTTGATAATGGAACTACCTTTAAGGCTAAAAAAAAAAAATATCAAACTGCCCAAGCCGGGACTCGAACCCAAGACCTCCCGCTTATATGCAAAGCCCCTAACCACGGCTCCATTTCTGTTTTTCTCAAAGATATAGCATCCCAGTTGTAATTATCTATACCCTATCTGTTTCCCTTTACCTCTCATTCTTCTCAAACCGTACTCGACCAGAGATCAAATCCCTTCACTTAACAAATTTTAAACTATTTTTAGGATTTATTAACAACCAACAACTACTACCATTTGACCTAAATTAATTAAAACAGAAAAAAAATCTAAAGAAAATAGCTGTAACATACACGATGAACACCATATAAACTCAAATTCCGATTTTGAAATTAAGAGTGTTTTAGACCGAAGTTTCTACATAAAATAGTTTCTAAATTGCTCATAGAATCTTACCAAATCATCAATTGATCAAGAAACATTAATACGAACTCGAATTTCTTCATGAACTGATCGTTTGACTTTTTTTTTATAAAAACTTTGACTCCAAAATTAATCCTTGATTTTGTAAATTAGGATTTGAAAATTTGCAGATAGTTTCACTATAAGATTCATAACATATCTGCATTTTTAGATTTTGACAAAAGATTTGAATTCGTGTTTTGGCTGAAAAGATGAGCGTACAGGGTGTCGAGCTATGTTCTTGCTTTTTTTGAGTAATTTGATAAGTAAAACGATTTGATAGTGAATGTATTTGTTAAGAGTAATAACGTACTGACTGAATTTCCTAGTAACACAGAGTAATTGCCGATTTTATAATGAATTGGTCGTCCTGTATTTATTTTTAAAATTTTTTTACGAACAGACAAGGAATATAGCAGGTGGATTTGATTTAACAGAATTTGGATTGTATTGTTTTTAATGTCAACAATTAGAAACAGAAATTTACCAATCAAATACAGTTTGAAAATGAGTTAAAACAGATTCGATCGTTTATATAAATATAATTACTATTAATAATTAATAAATTTAAATATATTAATAATAATAATAATAATAAATAATAATAATAATAATAATAATACTAATAATAATTATACTAACAATATTTATAATAATACTAGATAAGAATAATGATATTAAAAAAAATGGTGATAATAATATTAATCATAATGCAAATAATAATACTAATTATATTATACCAATAATAATAATATAACAATTTATGTATATCAAATATCATAATTGTATATATCTTATATTTATATATTTACATTTATAGATTTTAACTAGTTTTCGAACCCTGGCTTCGCGCCGGAGTTCGATTTTTAATTTATTTTATTGTGTTTAGTTACGTAGCCTACGAGTGTAAAATCAACATATATGAATAGTACCCTAAATATTTAGCATTTTTTTAAAAGTGTCCGTTTTGCGTATAGTTAGTGACATTGTGTTCATAAAATTATTTCGAGTTTAAGGATGGTGTCAGAAAAATTTAACTCGTTGCAAGCAAGAAAATATGACCTGTTGAATATTTGAGTGGAGTTTATTTAAGATATTTTATGAAAATTTTGATTTGACGCTTTAACCCCCTGTGTTGGGGGTCGATTTTAATTTTTGAACAAAGTGTGGGGGGCTTGTGTGGTGTTACTTGAAAGAAAAAAGGGAAAAGGAAAAAAAAGGTGAAAAGATGAAAATACCCCTGGTACTATTCATAAGTTTTGTCTAATAGTTAATATGGTAATTTATGAAAATTTTGATTTTACGCTTTAACCCCCTGTGTTGGGGGTCGATTTTAATTTTTGAACAAAGTGTGGGGGGCTTGTGTGGTGTTACTTGAAAGAAAGAAGGGGAAAAAAGGTGAAAAGACGAAAATACCCCTGGTACTATTCATAAGTTTTGTCTAATAGTTAATATGGTAATTAACCTTATTAATAAATGTAAATATAATAATAATACTTTTAATATTATAACTAATAGTAATACAAATATAATAGTAATAATAATAATATTTATTACTAATGATAATGACGTTAATTACTATAAAGTATACAACAATAATATTAATAATAATAATAATAATAATAATAATAATAATAATAATAATACTATATCAATATATATATATATATATATATATATATATATATATATATATATATATATATCATTATCCATATTTATATATTATCTATTGATAATAATAACTTATCTAATACTGCTTTTAATAATAAAAATATTAATATCATTAATGGTACAAATAATATTATTAGTTATAATAATTTAACAACTTCTACTTATTAAATTTCATATGAATAAATATACATGATATAATAATATTAATGATACAAATGTTAATATTACTATTAATAATAATATTAATGAAATTAATGATAATAATATTAATATAGTAATTATAATTTTAGCTTGTAATTACCTTTAATATATTACCATTTATTATACTATAACTATATACACATCAATGTTCGTGAATCGTCGAGCACAGTCAAAGGGTAATTGAATATATGAACAATTTTTCAAAATTTTCTAGACTCAACACTACATACTTTGCTTATCGTATCAGAAATTCCCGGGTCGTCACAGTACCTACCCGTTAAAGAAATTTCATCCCGAAATTTGAGTGAGGTGGTCATGGCTAACAATAAAAAATGTTTTCATGATGAATATGAGTTGATAAATAAAGTTTTATCATCATTGAGTAATGTGGATAAAACAATTTGATTATTCGAAGAGTACGAATGAAGCTATCACAAAAAAATGAAATGAGTAAATGCAGTTTTGACTTAACCGGTGAAGTAGTCACGGTTGAATTTCCGAATTTAAAGGAATTTAAAAGAAAATCTTTGGAAATCTATATGATCTGATTCTTCGACGATTAAGGAAATCAGAATCTCTCTAATTAAATGTGAAGATCTGCCATGATTACTCTGTCTGGTATTTCCATTATAAATTAAACTCTTCCGTTCCATTATTGTCACCATTCCTATACTTTCTTTATTAGTTCATACATTCAAAAGATTATGAAAATATTTAATCCATTTCTAATCCCTGATATTTTTCAAATTATCATTTCTGTCTTCCTTCTTTTCAATCTTCCACCAGCAAAATCTGTTTATTACTATTGACTTGGGGTGATACTATTCTTAATTATACCGTGTCTTTATATTGCTATTCGTATTAATATCCATGGTTTGTAACCTCCGTGTTGTTTTTGGGCTTTATATTTTCTCTTATATTTTGGAGCTCTTTGCCTTTTTATTCTCTTCTCGACCTATAGTAAAGCGAGTAATGGTCCAGAATTCGTAGGTATGGAGTTCGGGATGAACATAGCTAATGTTCTAAGAAGGAAATTTTAATAGTACAACATGACTCGTCAAATTATCAGAATTCAAGGGAAAGATAGAACTATCAAGAAAATATGTTCTTGATATGTTTATAGATTAGATAGAATGTAAGCGTCGTGTAACATGACACATGATGACGTTATGGTCTGTGAATCATCAAGTTCCATTAGAAACTCAACATGACTTACTGTAATATAATCACGTTGATCAAGTGTCATTATTATACTAACTCATGCTTCAGTTCCCAACACTGCTTCAAAAAAATTCACAATTTAAAGTCGAAGGTTTACAGAATATAGAAACTATACAGTTTCCTTTATGATGTAATACTGATAACGCGAGAAAATAGATGATTTGGGATAAGAATATTTATGAAGATATCTTCAGAAATATTGAGGATATTAATATTGAAAAATACGACAATATCTTAGAATTTTAGAATCAAATTATGATGAAGAAATTCATTCACGATGATTTAGAACGATTAAGGAGCAAGGTATTCGCTAAAGATTTCATCAGAAACATAATCATCAGGATTCTTTATGTACAAGTTTAGTCCTTGTGATTTGTTCAGAGTTTCAGAATGAGAGATCATAATTCTAAGAGATAAATGTCATATGTATATATAACTTTTGATGTAGAAACTCTACGAGATTCAAAATACTGATTGCTGATTTCCCGATACTTGGTATGGCAATTCTCGTTACAAGATGCCGATGAGTTCATCATAGGACTTCAATAGATAAATATAGTGATTTATCGGAGAGATTTAAGCCAAGGAGCAACGAGGTTGCTGGTACGTTTAATGCGAATGTGGTGGATTATAAACGGTTCTCCGGTAACGTTGACAAAAGGTAAACTTATATATCAAGGTTATAATAGAGTTTATTCGAACGAAAAGTCGATGTTGGTTTGCTAGAGCTGTGACAAAATTTGCTACTTTGAAAAGGGATTATCAAGTTATTTTAGGTAATAATAACACTAAGGAATTAGCACAGCTACGTGTTAAACATTTACGCAGTTTCCGAGAGTTTTTCAGATGCATAACTATATGCATCAATCTTTTCTTCCGTAGATGAAGTGCAGCTGGTTCATCCTCTAGTTTGAGGTGTTTTCCAGAATCATGAAAGGTTTGAACGCAGATTGTAATCGTCAAGATACAAATGAAGTTTAGGATGAAATCAAGTGGCAAACTTGAAGAATTGTTTAGTTTCATATGTTATAATCAATATTTTAATTTATTTTAATTGTCCAATGTTATTAGTCCACAGTCGATAGTCCACAGTTAACAGTCCAATAATTCATATATAGTTTTATATATTATTCGAATTAATTAATATGTATCGTGACCGTGTACATGTCTCAGACTCGATCACAACTCAAAGTATATATATTATTATAGAATCAACTTCAACCCTGTATAGCTAACTCCAGCATTACTGCATATAGAGTGTCTATGGTTATTCCAAATAATATATACAGATGCGTCGATATGATATGTCAAAACATTGTATACCTGTCCCGATATTTAAAGTGCGTAAAATAAATATCAGAAATTAAATGACGATAAATAAAATTGCGAGAATTTAAATTGCGATAAATAAATTGCTATAATTAAATTGCGATAATTAAAATGTAATACAGAAGTAACAGTTAACTAGGAACAGTTAGCTAGGATTTTGTTAGCGTGGATTCTTAACAAATTTTTTTCTCATAATTAATTCGTTTGTTTCTAACAAATTTTATTTTTGTACAGTGTTTTCTTCATTATGCCACTTGTTGGATTCTGGTAAGTCAAAATCCAAATATGAAATTTGAATGAAAATGGTTATTTTGTGGTGAACGAATTCATATATCTGTGGATGTAAGTAGGATAGTAAATGACTGTTGAATCAGATTCGAAGAATGTACAGTGTAACTTATTAATGTGAAATTTAAATATTCCTCGGGTATTACCTACCCGTTAAAATATTTTCATCATTAACAGTTTGTACGAAAGAATTTTTTTAATTACAATCTTTATGAAAACATATATACACATATATTTTCTTCAGATGTAATACAGATTTAATGAGTTAATATAATATTAATCTCATTTGTTTTACCGTTAGAACGAGAATACATATATTAAACACGTTTTTTTAAATCATTTGTATCCGCCGCCAGATGGAGTACCATTTGGCGGAGAATAACCTTCGGTTTCAGATTTTGCTGAAATTCTCAAGATCACCCTAAAACGGCTGAACGAGTAAAACTCTCTGAACGTGCTTGGTCGTCTTGATTCCGAAAAATTCATCTTTCCTCAAAAAATCACACCACACACCAAACACCACCGACGGTTCGTGGTGCTTGGTGTTTTGTGTCTTTGGCTAAAATGTTAGATCGATCGTATCTTTTGACTCGTAGCTACGATTTAGTCAACGTTTTTTTTAAATCGTGTATTTATTTGGGATCTATTCATTGGCAAACTGCCGTAGCCGGTTTATCCCATATATATTTCGAAACGAGACCTCAAAAGCCTTCAATTTTGCCTTTTTTCGATTTTGACCGTTATGAATTTCATTCATATTATTCCTTTGTGTATGCATGACTTAGCATGGTACATATTGTTTTAAGGCCTATTATTTCACTCGCAATGTAATTATGTATAATGCACATAAATTTGAATCTAATGTCACTTCATTAAACACGCTCTTTTAAAATTATTAATATGTGCCGTCAGATGGAATACCATTTGGAGGCGTATAACCTTCGATTTTAGATTGTGGTGAAATTCTCAAGATCACCTTAAAACGACCCTAACATCAAGACTCCTGGATAGTGTCTTGCATTCGAGGTCACCAGGATGCAGAAAAAGACATTTTACTCATTTTTAATGTTCTCTTTGAACGTTTTCAATTTATATCGTATTATTAGTTTTTTGTATGCATGACTTAGAATGGTATATATCGTTTTAAGGCCTATTATATCACTCGCAATGTAATTATGTGTAACAGATATTCATTGGCAAACTGCCGTTAGAACGAGAATACATATCTTAAACACGTTTTTTTAAATCATTAGTATGCGCCGCCAGATGGAGTACCATTTGGCGGCGCATAACCTTCGGTTTCAGATCGTGCTGAAATTCTCAAGATCACCTTAAAACGGCCGAACGAGCAAGACTCTCTGAACATGTTTTCCATTCGAGATCGTCTAGATTCCGAAAAAGACATCTTTCCTCACAAAATCGAATCACACACTAAATACCACCGACGGTTCGTGGTGCTTGGTGTTTTGTTTCTTTGGCCATAATGTTAGATCTATCGTATCGTTTGACTCGTAGCTCTGATTTAGTCACCGTTTTTTTTAAATCGTGTATTTTTTTGGGATCTATCATTGGCAAACTACCGTAGGCGGTTTGTCCCAATATTTTTCGAAACGAGACCTTGAAAGCCTTCAATTATGCCTTTTTCGATTTTGACCGTTTTGAATTTCATTCATATTATTCCTTTGTGTATGCATGACTTAGCATGGTACATATTGTTTTAAGGCATGTATGCATGACTTAGCATGGTACATATTGTTTTAAGGCCTATTATTTCACTCGCAATGTAACTATGTATAATACATATAAATTTGAATCTAATGTCACTTCAGTAAACACGCTTTTTTTAAATCATTAATATGCGCCGCCAGATGGAGTACCATTTGGCGGCGCATAACCTTCGATTTCAGGTTGTGCTGAAATTCTCGAGGTCACCCTAAAACGACCCTAAAATCAAGACTCCTGGATAGTGTCTTGACAATCGAGGTCGTCAGGATCCCGAAAAAAGACATTTTACTCATTTTTAATGTTCTCTTTGAACGTTTTCAATTTATATCGTATTATTAGTTTTGTGTATGCATGACTTAGAATGGTATATATCGTTTTAAGGCCTATTATTCCACTCGCAATGTAATCATGTATAACGGATATATAGTTGAATCTAATGTCAATTCATTAAACACGTTTTTCTAAATCATTGGTATGCGCCGCCAGCTGGAGTACCATTTGGCGGCACATAACCTTCGGTTTCAGATTGTGCTGAAATTCTCTAGATCACCCTAAAAAGGCCGAACGAGCAAGACTCTCTGAACTTGCTTGCCATTTGAGGTGGTCTAGATTCGGAAAAAGATATCTTTCCGCCCAAAATCGCACCACGCACCAAACACCACCGACGGTTTGTGGTGCCTAGTGTTTTGTGTCTTTGGCCAAAATGTTAGATCTATCATATCTTTTGACTCGTAGCTTTGATTTAGTCACCATAATTTTTAAATCGTGTATTTTTTCTGGATCTATCCATTGGCAAAATGCCGTAGGCGGTTTTTCTCAAATATTTTTTGAAACGAGATCTCGAAATCCTTCAATTTTGCCTTTTTTTGATTTTGACCATTTTGAATTTCATTCATATTATTCCTTTTATATATGCATGACTTAGCATGGTGCATATTGTTTTAAGGCATATTATTTCACTCGCAATGTAATTATGTATAACAAATATCAATTTGAATCTAATGTCAACTCATTAAACACACTTTTTTAAATCATTAATATGCGCCACCAGATGGAGTACCTTTTGGCGGCGCATAACCTTCGATTTCAGATTGTGCTGAAATTCTCGAGATCACCCTAAAATGACCTTAACAACAAGACTCTTGGATAGTGATAGTTAAAGCTAAGGGGTATAAAATACTATTAAATTTTACAAGGAAATACTATTAAATACGATACAATTTTACACAAGATATTTATTTATTTATTGAATGGATATACTTAAACCTTGCTACAACACTTATAGGCAGTGTACCTAATCGTACAGTAGTGTAGTTTTTAGTAAGTCCGGTTCGTTCCACAGGGAAAATCTTTTAATCAAAGCTTAACGCTATATTAGTTTAATTTATAAAAATACAAATATATATATAAGTAATATTATTATTATAAAGGGGGTTTTTACCGTTAATTGACCGGTTTGTCGATTTTTAAAACTTTAGTCGCAGTTAAAACAAAATGTAAAATATTAAATAAATAAAAGACTTAATTTAAAGCGTAAAATAAATAACGATAATGAAATTTCGATAAATAAAAGTGCGATAATTAAAAAGTACGATAATTAAAAGTGCAATTAAATACAATAACAATAAAATAAAGTGCGATAATTACAAATGCAATTAAATATAAAATAAAGGAAATTAAATATGAAATAAAAGAATTATGCTTATTTAAACTTCCGTAATCATGATGTTTGACGTGTTGATTTTAGTTTTATGCCCATGGGTTAATTGTTCTTTGTCCTGGATTATTTAATATGTCCATACGGATTTGTCCATAATAGTCCATCAGTCATAAATATAAAGAGCGAAAGCCTTTGTCAAATTATTCTTATTCCCGAAGTCAAATATTCCAACTAATTGGGGATTCGAATTGTAACAAGGTTTTAATACTTTGTTTAATGAATACACCAGGTTATCGACTGCGTGTAAACCAAGGTTTTACTACTTTGTTAACAATTACACCAATTACCCTTGAATGTAATTCACCCCTGTTTCAACAAGTCTATTAACTATTAATCAAGTTCCGTGTCCGGTAAAATGAATAATTATTGGTATTTATAGATATCCCGCCCACCGTACCCAGTCAAGCGTATGTGGTTATATATAAATACGTCGAATTATAAGTTTGTATATTAAATTAACAAGGTATTGTTTAGTTAATATAAAACCCATTAATAGCCCATAGTCTAATTTCCACAAGTGTCGTTCTTTTATCCAAACCCCAATTATGGTACAAAGCCCAATTACCCAATTTTAGTAATTAGCCCAACATCATGATTACTTCGGTATTAAATAAGCATAATAATAACTTAGCTACAAGACATTAATGAAAATAATATAAACATAACTTACAATGATTAAAAATAGCGTAGCGTTACACGGATATAATTTTGACTTACACCCTGACAACATTCGCTAACATACCCTTATTATTAGGATTTAAAATTAAAATTAAAATTAAAATATAAATATAAATATTTACGTATACATATATAGAGAGAGATTGATTTTTTTTGATATTTTTACTCGTCGAACTGCGTTGCTTTTATAGGCTGTTTCAAAATTGGGGGCTCCGCGAGTCGCGGCCCATTTGGACTTCGAACTCCGCAAGTCGCGGAGTTCCATTTTACAGCTCACTCACCTTTGGCTCTTTGTTTGCTGACGATTATATAAATAAATATAATATATAAATAATTTTAGTAATTATTTAAATATTATATTATATTTATGTGCATAGTTGACTTGTAATTTTTAGTCCGTTGCGTCGAGCGTTGAGAGTTGACTCTGGTCCCGGTTCCGAATTTTCGAACGTCCTTGCAAATAATTTAATATCTTGTACTTTGCATTTTGAATCTTGTACTCTTGTAATTTTGAGACGTTTCTTATCAATAATTGGAACCTCATTGATTGTATTTTGTACTTTTGAGCTTTTTGGTCGTTTGCGTCTCCAATATCTATCTTTTGTCTTCACCTTTTATTATTTAAACGAATATCACTTGTAAATAGAACAATTGCAACTAAAAGCTTGTCTTTCTCGAGGAATAATGCTATGAAATATATGTTCATTTTTAGCATTATCAAATATTCCCACAATTGAGCGTTGCTTGTCCTCAAGCAATATAGTCTTGAAATACTAGAATCACTTCTTTATTCTTCACACTTTGTACATCAGTGATTTCTATACGGCGGTATAAACAATGGTAATAACGATATGGTTTACAGTCCCACATGACTATAAAATTTAGATCCATTAAGGAAATTGGATCTTTATGAAAACATTTGATCTTTTGAAAATTTTAATCTAGCTTTTACCCTAGATAAGTTTTTCGGAATAACCCTTCACCGGTGTTTGCAAAATATTTTTGTGGGTTTGGTGGGTTTCAGATTTGAAAATTTTAGCTCAAAACTTGCGGTTTTGTGTCACCCACTTGCTAACCTTGTATTAGGAAAGCAACACGTCCAGTATACTTGCTCCGTATATTACCTTTCGGTAAACTACCGTCCGGTTGTAAAGGAAAGCGTTGAACAAGCAACTGTTCAGGCAATGTCCCCTGACATGCTTTTAATTATGGTCTATAACGTGTCAGACGCAATTACTATCCTTGGTAGGAGCAATAGTAAAGCTCACCCTTATGATTTTTCGGTGTGGCACAAGGTCCTGTCTTCGACCATGCTATGCAACCACCGTTCTTACGGTTGACACCCGATTTGGTTCAGGTGACCTAATGAATTCCAGGTGAATTCCTAGGATTTTACGTTCAATGGTAATGAACGCATTGAAAATGGGTTTTCAGAAAACAAATTGGTTTATAATTTGATCAAAATATTTTCTCGTTCAAGCTCGAGTTTAGATATCATTGAATTTCATGAGTTTGAATTTCTCAATCTTTAAGGTCAATCTCTAGGATTGAGTAATATCAGTCTTAAAAGCTGATTTTTGATCTTTAAGGAGATTATCCTTTCTGGGGATCTGATTCATTAGTCTTATCCAGCTAATTTGCACGGCGCCCTCCCCATTTTACAAGACAGATCCTCTCATGGTTAGGATAAGTCTGACCACTTGGCGACCCTGTTTAATGCTGAGGTCCGTGGATTTCCTGCTGATTTTAGTGATGACTTTTCTAGATTTTTCGTCAACCTACAGCTGGTCTGGACGACAACTTCCTGACCTAAATCAAGAAGCGCATTTCTTTTTCGAAAGACTTTACTTCCTTTTAATGATGGAATTGATTCATCGTGTAGATCCATCTCTTCTTTTCTTTCATCGGGTAAAACAGTTTAGTTTAGTCCAAAGCAAAAGTATTTTCAGTTATTTGTTACAGAAATATGTGACATATGTTTAAAATATCTTGGTAAATTTTTCCACACTTGGCTTTTATTTTCCTTTTTATTGTCCTCTATTCCATTTTAAATGAATTTTAACATTTTGGTTTTGTTTCTCAATTTATGTCCTTTCCGAGGTAACAATAATTTCGGTGTTAAAACCTAGTTTTATCGTTCATAAATATGTATAAACATGATTTTGAGTTCATTTAATTGAAAATTTTGAAAAATTTTACTAGAATTGGGTAGTCAGTATATAAGACTAGGGCTGTTCTTTATTATCAGAGAGTACTAGATTCTAATACAACTACTACTTTACTAGTATTTCTAATGGTAACCAAGTGTATAAAGTAAAAATTTTAAAATCCGAAAGAATTTAACCCCTTCCCACACTTAAGATCTTGCAATGCCCTCATTTGCAAGAAATCAGTAACAATTTAAATTATTGAGGGTGATTAGCGTAGAAATGATTAAATTTTACCAAAGTTTCCAAACATATTTGTGTTTGTGTTGAATGATAAATGGTGCACATCATTTGTTCATTCCGTCTTGTTGTTATTTCACATATATTTTGCATCTTGTCATCAAAATTAGTTGCTTTTGCTGAACTTAATGCCAGTCTTTGAAAATGCGTTGTTTTACCCTGTTGTGTACATAAGATAAACTGCAAACATATTTACATATTTTTGAAGTTTGGTATATTACCCCACATTCAAAAATTATTAAAATCTAATAATAAAAGTTAGAAAATTATAAAAACTATTACAATATTAACATAAGTATTAAATGTATTACAAATAATAAAATAAATAAAACTAAGTAGACTAGGGATGATACTGATACCAGTAGGGGTTCCATGCATAACCGTATGTGTTATAGAATGCTTCGGCTGGGTTATACGTAGGATACGGTGGTTGCATCTCTATAGACCAGGGAGGAAATATGGGAGTTGGAGTAGGAATATAGTTTCTACCTATATGTTGGCAATAAGCTATGATTTGGTTTTGATGAACTTGCCAATCTTCAAATGCTCTATGTCTAGCATTTTCATACTCTTGTGAAGCTATAAACCTTTGCATTTCTGTCATTTCATTTCCTCCTCCCACATTACCTGGCTGTTGGTTTCTCTCAACCTGTGGATGTCTACCATTATAACGTACTGCGACATTATTTCGCCTCTTCAAAACTTTAGCACCATGGTATATATTTAAACCAATTGTATCGTGGGGTTCTGGTTCTTCGATTAATAATCCCCCCGACTTATATCCACACCGAGATATTCAGCAATCAAAGTAATAAATATACCACCTCCTATTATGCTATGCGGTCTCATCCCCCTAACCATAGCTGATTGATAAGGCTAAAAAGGAACATATATTTCATAGCAATATCCCTCCTAAATAATAGGTTTCATATGTAATTGTATTATATTTTCATTGTAATTGTTTAAATAAATAAGTGCGAAGACAAAAGGCGAAAACGAAGATTTGAAGACACAAACGTCCAAAAAGCTCAAATGTACAAGACACAATTCAAAAGGTTCAATTTATGGATGAAAAACATCTAAAAATGACAAGAGTACAAGTTACAAAACGCAAAGTACAAGATATAAATTGTACGCAAGGACGTTCGAAAATCCGGAACCGGGACATGAGTCAACTCTCAACGCTCGACGCAACGGACCAAAAATTACAAGTCAACTATGCACAAGAATATAATATAATATATAAATAATTATATTAATTATTTATATTTTATATTTATATATTTATTATGTCGACAAGCTAGGAGCCAAAAGTTTGTGAGCTGGATTTTCAAACTCCACGACTCGCGGAGTTTGCAGGCATAAAACTCCACGACTCGCGGAGCTGTCAGAAATCAAAATGCCTATAAAAGGCCATGCATTCGTTCGATTTTAATATATAAAAAATATATAAATAAATAATAATAATAATAATAATACTAAATAATAAATAAATATATAATATATATATATATATATATATATATATATATATATATATATATATATATATATATAGTATAGGGTAGTTTTATATTAGATTAGTTCGGGTTATGTAAAGGTTATTTTTACGGGTTTTAAAGTCGGAGCTCTGTCCGTGTACCACTACGCGATAAATAATCAATGTAAGCTATGTTCTCCTTTTTAAATTAATGTCTCGTAGCTAAGTTATTATTATGCTTATTTAATCCGAAGTAATCATGATGTTGGGCTAATTACTAAAATTGGGTAATTGGGCTTTGTACCATAATTGGGGTTTGGACAAAAGAACGACACTTGTGGAAATTAGACTATGGGCTATTAATGGGCTTTATATTTGTTTAACTAAATGATAGTTTGTTAATTTTAATATAAAGATTTACAATTGGACGTACCCATAAATAACCATATACACTCGATTAGATACGATGGGCGGGGTATTTATATGTACGAATAATCGTTCATTTTACCGGACACGGGAATGGATTAATAGTCACTAGAATTATTAAAACAGGGGTGAAATTATGTACAAGGACACTTGGCATAATTGATAACAAAGTATTAAAACATTGGGTTACACGCAGTTGATAACCTGGTGTAATTATTAAACAAAGTATTAAAACCTTGTTATAGTTTAAGTCCCCAATTAGTTGGAATATTTGACTTCGGGTATAAGGATAATTTGATGAGGATACTCGCACTTTATATTTATGACTGATGGACTGTTATGGACAAAAACCAGACGGACATATTGAATAATCCAGGACAAAGGACAATTAACCCATGGGCATAAAACTAAAATCAACACGTCAAACATCATGATTACGAAAGTTTAAATAAGCCTAATATATTTCATTTTTCCTCGTACTTTTATTTATTGTCATTTTAATTATTGTTATTTATTTTATATTGTTATTTAAATACTGTCATTTACTATACGCTTCGCTTAAAATATAAATCGACAAACCGGTCATTAAACGGTAAACCCACTTTTATATATTATTATATATAATTATATATATTTTGTACAAATATAGTTGTTTAAAAATATAGTGTGCAATAAGCCCGCTCCCTGTGGAACGAACCGGACTTACTAAAAACTATACTACTCTACGATTAGGTACACTGCCTATAGTGTTGTAGCAAGGTTTAGGTATATCTCATTTGTAAATAAATAATTAAAAATTGTCTAAAATTGTAGCATATTTAATAGTATTTCCTAGTAAAAATATAAACTATTTCATACCCCCACGCTACGACATCAAGTTTTTGGCGCCGCTGCCGGGGACTCGGCGAAACGCTATATTTTTAATTTATTTTTGTATAAATATATTTTTATATATTTTTAGAAAAATAATATAAAATTAAAAAAAAAAAACGTTTTTTTCAAACTCCACGACTCGCGGAGTTTGCAGGCTTAAAACTCCACGACTCGCGGAGCCGCCCTGACGCGCTGACAGAAACCCTATTTTCGCTTTAATTACCGAGTAATATTATTTATTATTATTTTTAAACCCTAATTACTTTATTAGTTTAATATAATTAGTTTTAATTTTTAATTAAATTGTATTTTAATTATAATTAGTTTTATTATATATAAAAATTAATACTTTTATAAAATAAATATAAAAATAATATTTTTTATAAAATTAGTAATTTTATCATTTTTGTATCTTTTTAATTATTTAATCGTAATATTTGTATTTTTATCATTCATATCTAGTTTTAAGCTTAGTATTTTGCCGTAGCTTATTTTTATTTCTAGATTTTTAGGCTTTGCCGTAAAATCCCTTAAGTGCTTATTCCTTAGACTAAGATTTAGGTGCTTTAGAATTTTGCGACACCGTTTTTCGCGCTATCTTTCTTACTTTTATTTTTCGACGTTTTTCGACACGCACTCTTTTTCTTTCTTATTTCTCGACACGCTAGTTTTTAGGACTTAGAAATTTTCTCTATTTCTTATCTAATATCTCAAACGGAAAGAAAAATTATTTAAGTGGTTAAATTAATGGACGTTGACAATTTTCTGCTTCGTAGTAATAGTTGGATTTGTTAGTGGCTGAGTTGTGAGCTTCCGATTTAAAGGGTTCTGGCTCCCTGCTGCATCTTTTGGCTATTCGAAACGTGGGCAAAAGCAGAAAAGTCTATTAATTGGACAACTTATATAAGTTTTTCTATTTTTATAACTAATAGGATAATTAGTAAATGTATCACATTGTAGCTAAAATTTGGCCATCGCAATAAAATGAAAATTTTTGAAAACAAGGCTATGGAAACTCTTTTTGATATCCAAAATCAATTAAATCAATACTCTCAAACGGGTGTTGATGACAATTCGTTCGGTCAATCTTGGATCACGAATGACGAAACAATAACTGGTTGTGAAATCTGTGGAGATTATCACTCAACATGGGAATGTTATTATTACGTTCCTATGGAAAATTACGCACCTACGGAACCTGAATCGAATGATTATGAAGAATACAATTCAAATTGGGATTATTGCCAAGAATATTTCCAAACTCAACAACCAGTAGACGAGAAAAATTACGTGTCTGAAAATTTATTAGACAATATGAAAATTAAACTCGGAGAACTCAATGCTCAAAATGAACAAATGAGAGAATTTGTAAACCGGCAAGCTGAAACTCTATCAGACTACACACCTGTTGATCTGAGGAGTATTGTGCAAGAAAATCTCATATCATCGAATTTTGATGAATTCGAGAGCTCCGAAATCACCAACTATCCCGATGATACTTTTTATTCAGCTTTACCAATTTCACAACATATCGACACATTAGCCTCTACCGACGAAATCAACGATCCATCAATGGATGAAGAAGAAGAAGTAAGGGTGACAAATTGGTACTCTTGGAAAAACGATAACGTTGAAAATTTTACCCCCGAGACCAAAATGGTGAGACCAATAAGTACCATTAATGAAGAAGAATTTGCTTTAATCCCGAAATTCACCATTCCACAACCTTCCAACCCAATATTCTCAATAGACGAGTCATCCACCGGAAATGAACTACGAGCTGTAATAGATAATGACACCTCGAATTTCACCCAATTGGGTAATAGAGGTGAAACCTTTGATCCCAAGAATAAACGGAAGGAAATGTTAGGAATTATCCACCCTATAGAAATATGTATGTCGGTGTATATCGATCCATTTGACCAAGAACCAGAAAAGAGACATATCCATTTACTAAAAGCTACACTTAAAAAAGAATTAAGTAGTGACGATCGGGTGAGTCTTAGCTTTAAACCTATTGATATATTATACACCACCCGAGATGTAAATAACTGGCTCACTATTCTAATTCGTGGAACTTATTCTACCGACTTCACATGTCATCAGCTAAGTATGGGGAAGTCTAACCCCACTTAACGTTAAATTAGGGGTTCGGGTTAGTGCATAACTCGTTAATAAAAATGCATGATTAGGGTAAAAGACGCTTTTTCAAATATTAGTAAACAGTTCAGAAAAGCAGCCGTTTTTGAAAAAAAAAAAGCATGTGTGATAAAACAAGAAGGAATGAACGATGAGGCGCGTCATCTATCATTCGACAAGCTTTGTAATTACAAACTGGGTATTTTCAATCACTTTTCTACACTAATCACCCTCATGAATTTATAATTAGAGTCTGATTTCATGCAAATGAGGGCATTGCATTATCTCAAGTGTGGGGAAGGGTTATAAATTCTCTCGGGTTTATACTTGGTTTATTTGCCAAATTTTATGAAAATTTGAAAAAATTTCAACTAAATGAATTTAAAATCATGTTTATATATATTTATGAACGGTGAAAACTAGGTGTTAATACCGAAATTATCGTTACCTCGGAAAGGACATAAATTGAGAAACACCCTAAAACGATTGAATTCATTTAAAATGGAATAAAGGAGAATAAAAAGGCAAAGAAAGAAACTAAGTGTGGGGAGAATGTGCCAAGTTATTCAATTAAAAACTATCTATCACATGTTTCTGTAAAGTTTATTGCAGGTGCTTTTGTTTTGGACTAAATTAACTATTTTACCCGATGAAAGAAAAGATGGATCTACACGATGAATCAATTCCATCATTAAGAGGAAGTAAAGTCTTCCGAAAAAGACACGCGCTTCTTGATTTAGGTCAAGAAGTTGTCGTCCAGACCAGCTGTAGGTTGACGAAAAATCTAGAAAAGTCATCTCTAAAATCAGCAGGAAATCCACGGACCTCAGCATCAAACAGGGTCGCCGAGTGGTCAGATTTATCCTAACCATGAGAAAGATTTATCTCGTACAACGGGGGGCACCGTGCAAATTAGCTTGATAAGACTAATGAACCAGATCCCCAGAAAGGATAATCTCCTTAAAGATTAAAAATTAGCTTTTAAGCCTGATATTACTCAATCCTTGAGATTGACCTTAAAGATTGAGAATTACATACTCATGGAATTCAATGATATCTAAACTCGAGCTTGAACGAGAAAATATTTTGATCAAAATTAAAACCGATTTGTTTTCTGAAAACCTATTTTCAATGCGTTCATTACCATTGAACGTAAAATCCTAGGAATTCACCTGGAATTCATTAGGTCACCTGAACCAAATCGGGTGTCAACCGTAAGAACGGTGGTTGCATAGCATGGTCGAAGACAGGACCTTGTGCCAGACCAAAAAATTATAAGGGTGAGCTTTACTATTGCTCCTACCAAGGATAGTAATTGCGTCCGACACGTTATAGACCATAATTAAAAGCATGTCAGGGGACATTGCCTTAACAGTTGCTTGTTCAACGCTTTCCTTTACAACCGGACGGTAGTTTACCGAAAGGTAATATACGGAGCAAGTATACTGGACGTGTTGCTTTCCTAATACAAGGTTAGCAAGTGGGTGACACAAAACCATAAGTTTTGAGCTAAAATTTTCAAATCTGAAACCCACAAAACCCACAAAAATATTTTGCAACACCGGTGAAGGGTTATTCCGGAAAACTTGTCTAGGGTAAAAGCTAGATTGAATTTTCAAAAGATCAAATGTTTTCATAAAGATCCAATTTCCTAACGGATCTAAATTTTCATAGTCATGTGGGACTGTACACCGCCTTTCAAATGTGCACTTTGCTTTGGAAACCGAAAGTAAATCGGCTATTTGATTTCAAGTGTCGTTGACCTAAACCCGAGGCAACTGTGGATGACACACCCACCTTTAACCATGGTTCTATCGTTACTATCATTGTTTATATCACCATATCAAAATCACTGATGTACAAAGTGTGATGAATAAAAAAGTGATTCATGTATGTTTTTATTTCAAGTTCTGTATTGCTTGAGGACAAGCAATGCTCAAGTGTGGGGATATTTGATAAGGCTAAAAAGGAACATATATTTCATAGCAATATCCCTCTTAAATAATAGGTTTCATATGTAATTGTATTATATTTTCATTGTAATTGTTTAAATAAATAAGTGCGAAGACAAAAGGCGAAAACGAAGATTTGAAGATACAAACGTCCAAAAAGCTCAAATGTACAAGACACAATTCAAAAGGTTCAATTTATGGATGAAAAACATCTAAAAATGACAAGAGTACAAGTTACAAAACGCAAAGTACAAGATATAAAATTGTACGCAAGGACGTTCGAAAATCCGGAACCGGGACATGAGTCAACTCTCAATGCTCGACGCAACGGACCAAAAATTACAAGTCAACTATGCACAAGAATATAATATAATATATAAATAATTATATTTATATATTTATTATGTCGACAAGCTAGGAGCCAAAAGTTTGTGAGCTGGATTTTCAAACTCCACGACTCGCGGAGTTTGCAGGCATAAAACTCCACGACTCGCGGAGCTGTCAGAAATCAAAATGCCTATAAAAGGCCATGCATTCGTTCGATTTTAATATATAAAAAATATATAAATAAATAATAATAATACTAAATAATAAATAAATATATAATATATATATATATATATATATATATATATATATATATATATATATATATATATATATATATATATATATATATATATATATAGTACATGGTAGTTTTATATTAGATTAGTTCGGGTTATGTAAAGGTTATTTTTACGGGTTTTAAAGTCGGAGCTCTGTCCGTGTACCACTACGCGATAAATAATCAATGTAAGCTATGTTCTCCTTTTTAAATTAATGTCTCGTAGCTAAGTTATTATTATGCTTATTTAATCCGAAGTAATCATGATGTTGGGCTAATTACTAAAATTGGGTAATTGGGCTTTGTACCATAATTGGGGTTTGGACAAAAGAACGACACTTGTGGAAATTAGACTATGTGCTATTAATGAGCTTTATATTTGTTTAACTAAATGATAGTTTGTTAATTTTAATATAAAGATTTACAATTGGACGTACCCATAAATAACCATATACACTCGATCGGATACGATGGGCGGGGTATTTATATGTACGAATAATCGTTCATTTTACCGGACACGGGAATGGATTAATAGTCACTAGAATTATTAAAACAGGGGTGAAATTATGTACAAGGACACTTGGCATAATTGATAACAAAGTATTAAAACATTGGGTTACACGCAGTCGATAACCTGGTGTAATTATTAAATAAAGTATTAAAACCTTGTTACAGTTTAAGTCCCCAATTAGTTGGAATATTTGACTTCGGGTATAAGGATAATTTGATGAGGATACTCGCACTTTATATTTATGACTGATGGACTGTTATGGACAAAAACCAGACGGACATATTGAATAATCCAAGACAAAGGACAATTAACCCATGGGCATAAAACTAAAATCAACACGTCAAACATCATGATTACGGAAGTTTAAATAAGCCTAATATATTTCATTTTTCCTCGTACTTTTATTTATTGTCATTTTAATTATTGTTATTTATTTTATATTGTTATTTAAATACTGTCATTTACTATACGCTTCGCTTAAAATATAAATCGACAAACCGGTCATTAAACGGTAAACCCACTTTTATATATTATTATATATAATTATATATATTTTGTACAAATATAGTTGTTTAAAAATATAGTGTGCAATAAGCCCGCTCCCTGTGGAACGAACCGGACTTACTAAAAACTATACTACTCTACGATTAGGTACACTGCCTATAGTGTTGTAGCAAGGTTTAGGTATATCTCATTTGTAAATAAATAATTAAAAATTGTCTAAAATTGTAGCATATTTAATAGTATTTCCTAGTAAAAATATAAACTATTTCATACCCCCACGCTACGACATCACTGATAAATAATAACCCACACAATAAGGTATACTTACAGCGCTTTGTGGGTCTCGAATACACATGTGGTAAAACAAATCCTGTTCATCTACCTTTTCCTTATTCTTACCTCTTTGTGTAATCGAATTAGCTAAAAACCTATGAATTACTCTTAATTCAGCTCTATCTATATCCAAATAAGAGTAATTTCCCCCTTTGAATCGGTGATGGCTAGTCATTTGAATCCATACACCATGCGTGTCAAAATTTTCGTCTATCTTCCTACCGTTCAATATCAACCCTCTACAATCGGCAGATGCTAACTCCTCAGGCGTATATATACGTAAAGCCTGAGCCATGTCTAGTAAAGACATGTGGCGCATCGAACCTCCTAACAAAAATCTAATAAAAGATCGATCGGTTAAACTAGCTACCCGATCATTTATTTCTATACTACACAACAATTCTTCACACCATACTTTATATACAGGTCTACGCATGTTGAATAAACGTACCCAATCGTTAAAAGTAGAATTACCATACCTCTGTGTAAGTAATTCCCTAATTGGCTAGGTCAATTCTACAGCTTCTAACGGTCCCTATTCTATGACCCTAGGTACTTCAACATCTTTAGAATGAAGAGTATGCAAGCCCCTTTGGTATTTTGGATAATCTTTCCAACGTCTGTCAAATCTCAAGTTCGGGTGCAAATTTTCCGAGTGCATATCAGAAAATGTCATAACTGGATGAGGTATATCTTGTTTGTAGTAGTTATCCACCTCCTGTTGTTCTGCATTCTCAGCAGGAGCATTGCGAGCTTGGGATGAAGATTCACCCCTTTCAGTCGTTTTTCTTGAGTAATTCTTTGATAGCATCCTTCTCAACATGATTTTGTGAAAGATTTGATGAAAAATGGCCAAAAATTACGAATTTCGTGTGTGTTTTTCGGGTGTTTTTCGCAGTTTGGAGTGTGGTTGTGGGTGGACTGATCAGTTCTTTACGTTTTTATTTTTTTCTGTAATTTAGTCTCTCCGCGAGTCGCGGCATTTGGCCAATGCAAACTCCGCGAGTCACGGTGTTTTTTTTAATGTTTTTGGCATACTTTAATTCAATAAGATTAAAAATAATGATAATAAAAGTTCTCGTCCCTCCCTCGGGTAAAGCAATTTCGGTTCAAAGACCTAGTCTTCAACTTACGACGAATTTTAAAAATCAAATTTTTAACTTAGCGAAATAAAGTAATTTTTTTGTTTTTAAATTCACACCAAACTTAAATTTAAAATATGCATAAAATTAAAAATTCACACCAAACTTAAATAAAAATTCATATTATAAATTCACACCAAACTTATATTATATTTTTGTTTTTATACATACAAAATTATATTAAAAAGATTAATTTTTCAAATATTTACAATTTTAAATATATTGATTTTACAAAGTTCAAAATATTAATTTAATATTTATATATTAATTTTAAAAACATTGTAAAAAAAAAATTAAAAATCTTTTTGGCTTTTATCCCACTTTAATCAATCAAATATTATCAAAAATATGCGCCCCTCTTTTCGGTAAAGTAATTTCGGTTCCATGACCTAATTTAACTCATGACGAATTTTTGAAATATTTTGGGTTGATTGATTAAAGATATTTATACCTTAAGAATAAACGTTAAATTTCGCAGTGATGTAATAAATTTTTGTATGATATTAATAATTTCGGTCGCCAAACCTAATTTTATTCAATACCAATTTAATACTTTATAGCGAATAAATTAGCGTTTATTATCAAAAGGTTAAAAATAAAAATAAAAAATAAAATAAAAACTGTACAGACTTACCTGTGAGATAGTATTCTTAGTGATACGATCTATCCCACTCATAAGATAGTCGGTTTAATTGGTTTTCCATAGCTACATAGGCGTAACCTCGAGCATTCAGTGTTTTTTCTTCTAAACATATGAACGGTCCGTCTCTGCATAAAGTAACAAATTCGGTGTTTGAATAGGTTTGATTATTTGAACATTTACCTCCATGTGACCATTTTCCGCATTTGTGACATTTTTCAAGGTGTCGTGCTCTTCTTTTCGCTGCGGATTTTGATTTTCCTTTACCAAATTGTAACTTATTATCTTCGCATCTGGATTCTTTTCTTACTCCGTCCAATCTTTCTCTTATTACTGATACTAGTTCACTCGAAAGTGTGTCATTATTACATTTAGTGATCAAAGCGTGTAGTATTAGACCATGGTTTAGTTCACAGGAAGTCTTCATTTCGTAAAAACCAAAAAAAATAAAAATTCAGAATGGGGGGAGAAGACTAGTTCTTTAGTGTCTGCCAGGGAAAGACCATTCGAGTTCCATTTTCGAGAACTACACGAAAACAGAAAATCTAACTCTAACAGAAATACATAAACCTCCCTATACTTAGTTGAAACTGTGATTAACATTATTTTCAATTGAATCATCAACAACTTGTATATCTTTGACTTTTACTTCAATCCATTTGTTGATTTCCTCCGTAACTTTCACAAATTCAACTAACATCGCCTTTTCTTTTGACGATAAATTGGATATTAATCAGTTATATAACTTAAAGTTTCCTTTAATCTTAGCATCGTGAATCCGTTTATAAAGTTTCTTCGTTGAACTGTTAAAAATGGGTTCATCTAATTTCGTATCATCAACGGCATTCTTTGTGATTGGATCATCATTAAGTGTTTCTTCATCTTCCCCACACTTATGCTTTTTTATTGGTCTAACAGTTTTGGTTGGTGGAGATCTAAACTTTCGGTTCACAAAGGTGATCGATGTATCACCATCCCTAAGTGTCATTCTACCTTCTATTACATCAATGAATGCCTCGGTGGTTGCTAAAAATGGGCGACCTAGAATTAGAGAAATATCAAGGTGTTCTTCCATATTAATTACTATGAAGTTTGCAACAAAGGTCAAACTTCCCAAGTTAACAAGTAAATTATTTGCTATTCCAACCGGGTGTTTAATGGTTTGGTCAAATGATTGAACACCTATTTTGGTTGGTTTTAATTTACCCATGCCTAATCTTTTGTATAAGGAAAGAGGCATAATATTTGCACTTGCTCCTAAATCTACGAGTCCATTATATACAGCACCATCATTAAGCAAGCAAGGAATGATAAATTCACCCGGGTCTCCTGCTTTAGTAAGTCGAGTTGGTTTGTAAACCTTTTTCTGGTGTTCTTTCCTTGGTTCTTTCACTTCTATTTGAATTTCTTGTTCACATTTTTCTTCATTTCTTAGAATGGGAGGTTTGTATAAGAATTCTTCTTCATCACTCAAATTTGAATCCTCCTTATATTCTAATTTTGATTTTTCATATGTTGTTGATAACATATTTATGTTTTCATTTTGAAGGTTTTCTTGGGTGGTGAAATTATGATTAACTTCATTGACAACTTCCATCAGACCATGTATGTAATGTTTAACTCTGTGACCATTAACTTTAAATTCAATCCCATTTGAATTTATTAATTCTATCGTTTCCTATGGGAAAACTCTTTTGACTATGAATGGTCCAGACCATCTTGATTTCAATTTTCCATGAAATAGCTTGAATCGTGAATTGAAAAGAAGAACTCTGTCTCCTTCTTTAAATTCTTTTGAACTTCTGATTCTTTTATCATGCCATTTCTTCGTTCTTTCTTTATAGATTAACGAATTTTTGTATGCTTCATGTCTTGATTCTTCTAATTCGTTTAGTTGACTTAATCGTAGACGTCCAGCTTCATGTAAATCAAGATTACATGTCTTCAAAGCCCAAAATGCTTTGTGTTCAATTTCTACTGGAAGATGACATGCGTTTCCGTAAACGAGTTTAAAAGGTGTGGTTCCAATTGGAGTTTTGTAGGCTGTTCTAAAAGCCCAGAGTGCATCTTCCAACTTAATGGACCATTCCTTTGGATTTGATCCTACGGTTTTCTCTAGAATACGTTTTAAAGCTCAGTTGGTATTTTCAACTTGTCCACTTGTCTGTGGATGATAAGCGGTGGAGATTTTATGAGTTACTCCATATCTTTTAAGAACTTTCTCAAGTTGATTATTACAGAAATGAGTTCCCCGATCACTTATTAAAGCTTTCGGTGTTCCAAACCTTGCAAAAAGACGTTTTAAAAAGTTGACTACAACTCGTGCATCGTTAGTTGGGAGAGCTTGTGCTTTCGCCCATTTAGATACATAATCAATGGCTACGAGAATATAGAGATTATTATGAGATTTTGGAAATGGACCCATAAAGTCAATACCCCAAATGTCAAATACTTCACATACTTGAATGACATTTTCTGGCATTTCATCACGTTGACTTATTTTTCCGACCCTTTGACAAGCATCACAGGATTTGCAAAGAAGGTGTGCGTCTTTGTAAATTGTAGGCCAATAGAATCCAGCATCGTAAACTTTTCTTGCTGTTAGTTGAGGCCCATAATGCCCTCCTGTTGGTCCTGTGTGACAATGATTTAAGATTTGATTGGCTTCATCTCCGAATACACATCGGCGTATTATTCCATCTGGACAACTTTTAAACAAATGTGGATCTTCCCAGAAATAGTGTTTTATATCACTGAAGAATTTCTTTCGTTTTTGGTACGATAATACTTTTTCAAGGAATCCACATACTAAGTAGTTTGCATAGTCTGCAAACCATGGAATTTCATTATAATCTATCTTCAATAGATATTCATCAGGAAAGTTGTCTTGTATGGCCGATTCATTTAGAACTTCTAATTCGGGATTTTCAAGACGAGAAAGATGATCGGCGGCGAGATTTTCTGCTCCTCTTTTATCTCGGATTTCAATATCGAATTCTTGTAAGAGTAAGATCCAACGGATTAATCTTGGTTTGGCATCTTGTTTCGAAAATAGGTATCTAAGAGCAGAATGGTCGGTATAGACCACCGTTTTTGCTAGAACGAGATATGAACGAAATTTGTCAAAAGCAAAGACAATAGCAAGGAGTTCTTTTTCAGTAGTTGTATAATTTGTTTGTGCTCCTTGTAACGTCTTAGACTAGCATAATATATAGGTTGAAATCGTTTTTCAATCCTTTGTCCTAAAACGGCTCCCATTGCAAAATCACTTGCATCGCACATTAGTTCAAACGGTAGATTCCAATTTGGTGTTATCATGATCGGCGTATTAGTGAGTTTCTCTTTAAGAATATTAAAAGATTTGATACATTCATCTGAAAAGATGAATGGAGCATCCTTTTCTAGGAGTTTATTAATAGGAGTGGCAATTTTAAAAAAATCTTTTATGAAACGTCGGTAAAAACCGGCATGCCCTAGAAAACTCCTAACTCCTCTACCATTGGTGGGATGTGGAAGTTTAGCAATTACATCTACTTTAGCTCTATCCACTTCAATTCCTTCTTTTGAAATGTTATGTCCAAGAACGATGCCTTCTTTAACCATGAAATGGCATTTCTCCCAATTAAGTACTAGATTTGATTGTTCGCATCTAATAAGCATTCGTTCCAGATTAACTAGACATGATTCAAATGTATCACCGAAGACTGAAAAGTCATCCATGAAAACTTCCATGCATTCTTCTATCATGTGAAAAATTTCCATCATGCACCTTTGAAAGGTTGCAGGGGCGTTGCAAAGTCCAAATGGCATGCGTTTGTAAGCAAAAGTACCATAAGGGCATGTGAATGTGGTTTTCTCTTGGTCTTCGGGTGCTATTGGAATTTGAAAATATCCGGAAAATCCATCAAGAAAGCAATAGTAACTATTTCCGGCTAATCTTTCCAACATTTGATCAATGAAAGGTAAGGGAAAGTGATCTTTTCTGGTGGTGTCATTTAATTTTCTATTATCAATACACACACGCCATCCTGTTATAGTCCTAGTAGGAATAAGCTCATTTTTCTCATTTGTAATAACAGTCATGCCACCCTTCTTAGGCACGCATTGAACTGGGCTTACCCATGGACTATCAGAAATTGGATAAATTAAACCTGCATCAAGCAGTTTAATAATCTCCTTCTTAACTACATCTTGCATATTAGGATTTAGTCTTCGTTGGCGTTGCACATACGTTTTATGACCTTCTTCTATAAGGATTTTATGTGTGCAATACGAAGGACTTATTCCTTTAATATCATGAATCTTCCATGCAATGGCTGGTTTATGAGTTTTCAACACAGAAATGAGTTGTGATTTCTCATTTTCAGTAAGAGAAGACGATATTATTACAGGTAATTCAGATTCACCATGTAAATAAGCGTATTCCAAATGGTTTGGAAGTGGCTTTAACTCTAATTTCGGAGGTTCTTCTATCGATGATTTATATCGATATCTGTCTTCTTCTTTTAGCATTTGAATTTCTTCTGTTGTTGGTTCATATCCATTAGCTATTAGTGTAGCTAACATTTCAGCTTCATCAATTGGTTCATTACCTTCTCCTAAAGAACATTCTCCCGTTCCTTGTAATTCTGGAAATTCTTCTAATAATTCTGCATGTGAGTCTATAGTTTGAATATAATAACATGTATCATCTGCAGATTGCGGTTGTTGCATTGCTCTATCAACTGAAAAGGTAACACTCTCATCCTCTATACTTAGGGTCAATTTTTTTACCAAACACGTCTATCATTGCTTTAGCCGTGTTTAAGAATGGTCTTCCTAATATGAGAGGAACTTGAGAATCTTCTTCCATGTCTAGAACAACAAAATCTACTGGAAATACTAAAGTACCAACTTTAACTAGCATGTTCTCCATTATCCCTCTAGGATATTTTATTGATCGATCGGCTAGTTGTATACTTATTCTTGTTGGTTTCAATTCTCCAAGGTCTAGTTTAGCGTATAATGAATACGGCATTAAATTTATACTAGCACCTAAGTCTGCCAATGCTTCTATTGAACTAAGACTACCCAGAAAATATGGAATTGTGAAACTTCCTGGATCAGATAATTTTTCTGGTATCTTATTCAACAGCACTGCTGAACAATTAGCATTCATAGTAACGGCCGAGAGCTCTTCCATTTTCTTTCTATTTGATATTAGATCTTTCAAAAATTTAGCATATCTAGGCATTCCTGAAATTACATCAATGAAAGGAAGATTGACATTTATCTGTTTAAACATATCCAAGAATTTGGATTGCTCGGCTTCAAGTTTCTCTTTCTTCATTTTACTCGGGTAAGGAAGTGGTGGTTGGTATGGTTTAACATAAGGTTTAGCCTTAACTGTGTTATCTTCATTAACCTTTTCAACTACCGGTTCTTTTTCCTTATCTTGTTCAGGTTGTGGTTCTTGTGGAGTAGGAATAGCTTCATCAGAAGTTACATGTATTTCAGGTGGTTTAAGTGTTGTACCACTTCTTGTGGTAATAGCTTTAGCTATTTCATTTCGGGGGTTTGCATTTGTATCACTAGGTAAACTTCCCTGTTTTCTTTCACCTATTAACCTTGCTAGGTTACTTACTTCTTGTTTCAAATTTTGAATAGAAGCTTGTTGTTTTCTAAATGCTTGAGCATTTTGTTCATTAGTTTGTTTCTGGGATGTGAAAAACTGCGTTTGAGTTTCAACTAGCTTCGTCATCATATCTTCTAAATTCGGCTTTTTATCATCGATTTGTGGTGGTTTGTTTTGAAAATTAGGTCTTTGCTGATTGTAAGTATTGTTAGATACTTGTTGATTGCTAGGACCTTGTTTGTTGTTGTATGGAATATTTTGATTATAATTCTGGTTTTGATTGTAAATCGGTCTTGGTGGTTGATAATTATTCTGATAATTATTTCCAGGCCTTTGATTTAGATATGAAATATTCTCACTTTGTTCCATTGTTAATTCAATACTGAGACAATCTTTTGTCAAATGTGGTCCTCCACACTGCTCACAACTAATTCGTATTGAGTGAATATCTTTAGTCATCTTTTCCATTCGTCTCTCGACAGCATCTATCTTTGCGGAAATGGAATCTAAGTCATGGCTAGAATCGGCTCTAGCTGCTTTAGATGATCTAACGATATCTTTTTCTTGGTGCCACTCATGTGAGTGGGAAGCAGTGTTATCAATAATTTTATAAGCATCAGTTTCGGTTTTCTTCATAATGGAACCACCAGCTGCAATATCTATGTCTTTCCTTGTAGTGATGTCGCATCCTTGGTAGAATATTTGTACTATTTGACAGGTATCTAAACCATGTTACGGACATCCTCTTAATAACTTTCCAAATCTTGTCCACGCCTCATATAGAGTTTCATTTGGCTTCTGTGTGAACGTAACAATTTCTCCTTGAAGTCTTACGGCTTTAGATGCCGGAAAGAATTGTTTAAGAAAATTTTCAACTAAAACGTCCCATGTATCAATCACCCCTTCAGGTAACGATTCCAACCAATCTTTGGCTTCTCCCTTTAAAGTCCAGGGAAATAACATGAGATATATCTGTTCATCCTCAACTTCTCTTATTTTAAATAGAGTGCAGATCCTATTAAAGGTACGAAGATGTTCGTTTGGATCTTCCTTCGGCGCACCACCAAATTGGCATTGATTAGTCACCATATGTAGAATTTGTCCTTTGATTTCATAATCTGGCGCATTAATGTCAGGATGAGTAATTGCGTGACCTTGGCCAGTACGTTTAGCTCTCATTCGGTCTTCCATACTTAAAGGTTCTAGATTCTCCATAATTGAATTTGTTGAATCTGAATCACTAGAGGATTCTGATTTAATGGTTCGTTCCTCAACAATCTCTGTTTGAATGATTGGTGGTTCCGGAGGAAAATTTAATGGTTCAGGATCTATGAATCGTCCCTGAATATTCTCCGGATTCTCAATTGTGAGGTCGGGTTTAAAAAATGGATTATCGGAAATTTGAACTGAAGTACTTGGTTGACTGGATGACGATTCTAAAGAAAAATCAACGGCGGTAATATTTGCTAAATGTCTTGATCTAGTTACTGGTGGTGAACGTACAAAAGGTGGTGAACGTCTTGCTCGGTGCATTCACTGAATATCCTATTAGTTTTTAAAAGGAAAGAAAAATTATATAAGTTATCCAATTAATAGACTTTTCTGATTTTTTCCACGTTTCGAATAGCCAAAAGATGCAGCAGAGGGGCAGGATTCGTTTGGTCTCAATATAATTGAGGACTGTTTGGCTCCAATAACCCGGTCCACGTACAAATCCAACTATTACTACGAACCAGCAAATTTTGATGTCTATCAATTTAACCACTTAAAATAAATTTTCGTAATTTTAAGAAATTTAGATAAGAAGTAGAATAAAAATCTATGTCCTAAAAACTAGAATAGCGAGAAATAAGAAAGAAAAAGAGCGCGTCGAAAAATAAGGAAGAAAAAGAAAAGAGTTGAAAAATAAAAGGCATCGAAAAATAAGAAAGAAAAAGAGTGACTTATAAAACTTTAAAACACTCGACTAACCCAACCTTATTGCTATCACTAACTTAAAATTATAATCGCAAATTGAGATTACTAATTGGAATGATAATTGATACATAGGTAAAAGGCATCGCAAAATTCTAAAGCACCTAAATCTTAGTCTAAAGAAAAAGCACTTAAGAGATTTTACGGCAAAGCCTAAAAATCTAGAAGTAAAAATAACTATGGCAAAAACTAAGTTTAAAACTAAAAAAGAGACAAAATATAAAAATATACTAAAAGTTGTAAAAAGTACAATTTTTATAAAAATATTATTTTTATATTATTTATTTTATAAAACTATTAATTTTGTAATTTAAATAATCTAAATAAACTAAAATACAAATTAAATAAAAAGTAAAACTAAATAATATTAAAATCTAAACCTAATTAGGGTTTAAAATTAATTATAATTAATAATTATCCGTAATTAATGCGAATTAGGGCTTCTGTGTGGCCCGTGTCAGACGGCTCCGCGAGTCGCAGTGCCTCGTGGCTACAAACGCCGCAAGTCGCGGGGTTTGGAATTTCAGTTGACAGGCTGATTTAAATTCGACGTTTTACTTTTTTTTTTTTTTATATTTTCTGTTTAAATATTTAAATAAAATATTTATAAAAACTAAATAAAAACTTATGTTTTAAAAACTAAAATAAAAATAGAAATACTTTATAATAAAAATCTTAAAACTAGATTTATATATTTATTTATTTATTTATTTATTTTCGGTTTTTTAATTTTATGTTCTAAATAAACACAAAATATTTAAATAAAACTTATATTTTTATAAAATAAAAATAAAGAAACTTTATAAAACTTAAATATTTAATAAACTCTTAAAAATATTTATATTTTTGTTTTTCTTTTCTATGTTTTCGAATATTTAAAACGTATTTTTACAAAAACGTATTTTTATAAAAGTAAACTAAAAATAAAAATCTTTTTTTTAATATTTAGCGTTGCGCTTTCGGCGTTTAAGTTCCCCGGCAGCGGCGCCAAAAATACTTGATAGTCAAAGCTAAGGGGTATAAAATACTATTAAATTTTACAAGGAAATACTATTAAATACGATACAATTTTACACAAGATATTTATTTATTTATTGAATGGATATACTTAAACCTTGCTACAACACTTATAGGTAGTGTACCTAATCGTACAGTAGTGTAGTTTTTAGTAAGTCCGGTTCATTCCACAGGGAAAATCTTTTAATCAAAGCTTAACGCTATATTAGTTTAATTTATAAAAATACAAATATATATATAAGTAATATTATTATTATAAAGGGGGGTTTTTACCGTTTAATGACCGGTTTGTCGATTTTTAAAACTTTAGTCGCATTTAAAACAAAATGTAAAATATTAAATAAATAAAAGACTTAATTTAAAGCGTAAAATAAATAACGATAATGAAATTTCGATAAATAAAAGTGCGATAATTAAAAAGTACGATAATTAAAAGTGCAATTAAATACAATAACAATAAAATAAAGTGCGATAATTAGAAGTGCAATTAAATATAAAATAAAGGAAATTAAAAATGAAATAAAAGAATTATGCTTATTTAAACTTCCGTAATCATGATGTTTGAAGTGTTGATTTTAGTTTTATGCCCATGGGTTAATTGTTCTTTATCCTGGATTATTTAATATGTCCATACGGATTTGTCCATAATAGTCCATCAGTCATAAATATAAAGAGCGAAAGCCTTCATCAAATTATTCTTATTCGCGAAGTCAAATATTCCAACTAATTGGGGACTCGAATTGTAACAAGGTTTTAATACTTTGTTTAATGAATACACCAGGTTATCGACTGCGTGTAAACCAAGGTTTTACTACTTTGTTAACAATTACACCAATTACCCTTGAATGTAATTCACCCCTGTTTCAACAAGTCTATTAACTATTAATCCAGTTCCGTGTCCGGTAAAATGAATAATTATTGGTATTTATAGATATCCCGCCCACCGTACCCAGTCAAGCGTATGTGGTTATATATAAATACGTCGAATTATAAGTTTGTATATTAAATTAACAAGGTATTGTTTAGTTAATATAAAACCCATTAATAGCCCATAGTCTAATTTCCACAAGTGTCGTTCTTTTATCCAAACCCCAATTATGGTACAAAGCCCAATTACCCAATTTTAGTAATTAGCCCAACATCATGATTACTTCGGTATTAAATAAGCATAATAATAACTTAGCTACGGGACATTAATGAAAATAATATAAACATAACTTACGATGATTAAAAATAGCGTAGCATTACACGGACAGAATTTCGACTTACACCCTTACAACATTCGCTAACATACCCTTATTATTAGGATTTAAAATTAAAATTAAAATTAAAATATAAATATAAATATTTACGTATACATATATAGAGAGAGATTGATTTTTTTTTATATTTTTACTCATCGAACTGCGTTGCTTTTATAGGCTGTTTCAAAATTGGGGGCTCCGCGAGTCGCAGCCCATTTGGACTTCGAACTCCGCAAGTCGCGGAGTTCCATTTTACAACTCACTCACCTTTGGCTCTTTGTTTGCCGACGATTATATAAATAAATATAATATATAAATAATTTTAGTAATTATTTAAATATTATATTATATTTATGTGCATAGTTGACTTGTAATTTTTAGTCCGTTGCGTCGAGCGTTGAGAGTTGACTCTGGTCCCGGTTCCGGATTTTCGAACGTCCTTGCGAATAATTTAATATCTTGTACTTTGCGTTTTGAATCTTGTACTCTTGTAATTTTGAGACGTTTCTTATCAATAATTGGAACCTCATTGATTGTATTTTGTACTTTTGAGCTTTTTGGTCGTTTGCGTCTTCAATTCGTCGAATCTATCTTTTGTCTTCACCTTTTATTATTTAAACGAATATCACTTGTAAATAGAACAATTGCAACTAAAAGCTTGTCTTTCTTGAGGAATAATGCTATGAAATATATGTTCGTTTTTAGCATTATCAGATAGTGTCTTGACATTCGAGGTCGCCAGGATGCCAAAAAAATATATTTTACTCATTTTTAATGTTCTCTTTAAACGCTTTCAATTTATATCGTATTACTAGTTTTGTGTATGCATGACTTAGCATGGTATATATCGTTTTAAGGACTATTATTTCACTCGCAATGTAATTATATATAACGGGTATAAATTTGAATCTAATGTCACTCCATTAAACACGTTTTATAAATCATTAGTATGCGCTGCCAGATGGAGTACCATTTTGGCGGCGCATAATCTACGGTTTCAGATTGTGCTGAATTTCTCAAGATCACCCTAAAACGGCCGAACGAGCAAGATTCTCTGAACGTGCTTGCCATTCGAGGTCGTCTAGATTCCGAAAAGACATCTTTCCTTCCAAAATCGCACCACGTACCAAACACCACCGACAGTTCGTGGTGCTTGGTGTTTTGTGTCTTTGACCAAAATGTTAGATTTATCGTATCTTTTGACTCGTAGCTCCGATTTAGTCACCGTTTTTTTTAAATCGTGTATTTTTTCGGGATCTAAACGTTGGCAAACACCGTAGGAGGTTCGTCCCAATTATTTTTCGAAACGAGACCTCGAAAGCCTTCAATTTTAACTTTTTTCGATTTTGACTGTTTAGAATTTCATTCATATTATTCTTTTTATGTATGCATGACTTAGCATGGTTCATATTGTTTTAAGACCTATTATTTCACTTGCAATGTAATTATGTATAATGCATATAAATTTGAATATAATGTCACTTCATTAAATGCGCTTTTTTTAAATCATTAATACGCGCCGCCAGATGGAGTACCATTTGGCGGCACATAACCTTCGGTTTCAGATTGTGCTGAAATTCTCGAGTTTGCCCTAAAAAGACCCTAACATCAAGACTCCTAGATAGTGTCTTGACATTTGAGGTCGTCAGGATACTGAAAAAAGACATATTACTCATTTTTAATGTTCTCTTTGAACGTTTTCAATTTATATCGTATTATTAGTTTTTTGCATGCATGAGTTACCATGGTATATATCGTTTTAAGGCCTATTATTCCACTCGCAATGTAATTATGTATAACGGATATATATTTGAATCTAATGTCATTTCATTAAACACGTTTTTTTAAATCATTGGTATGCGCCGCCAGATAGAGTACTTTTTGGCGGCGCATAATCTTTGGTTTCAGATTGTGCTGAAATTCTCAAGATCACCCTAAAACGGTCGAACGAGCAAGACTCTCTGAAAGTGCTTGCCATTCGAGGTCATCTAGATTCTGAAAAAGACATCTTTCCTCGCAAAATCCCACCACGCACCAAACACCACCGATGGTTCGTGGTACTTGGTGTTTTGTGTCTTTGGCCAAAATGTTAGATCTATCATATCTTTTGACTCGTAGCTCTGATTTAGTCACCGTTTTTTTTAAATTGTGTATTTTTTCGGGATCTATCCGTTGGCAAGCTTCTGTTGGCGGTTTGTCCCAAATATTTTTTGAAATGAGACCTCGAAAGCCTTCAATTTTGCGTTTTTTCGAGTTTGACCGTTTTGAATTTCATTCATATTATTCCTTATGTGTATGCATGACTTAGCATGGTACATATTGTTTTAAGGCCTATTATTTCACTCGCAATGTAATTATATATAACGCATATAAATTTGAATCTAATGTCACTTCATTAAACACGCTTTTTTAAAATTATTAATATGCGCTGTCAGATGGAGTACCATTTGGCGGCGCAAAATCTTTAGTTTAAGATTGTGCTGAAATTCTCTCGATCACCCTAAAACGGTCGAACGATCAAGACTCTTTGAACGTGCTTGCCATTCGAGGTCGTCCAGATTTTGAAAAAGACATCTTTCCTCGCAAAATCCCACCACGCACCAAACATCACCGACGGTTCGTGGTGCTTGGTGTTTTGTGTCTTTGGCCAAAATGTTAGATCGATCGTATCTTTTGACTCGTAGCTCCGATTTAGTTAACGTTTTTTTTAAATCGTGTAATTATTCAGGATCTATCCATTGGCAAACTGCCGTAGACGGTTTTTCCCATATATATTTCGAAAAGAGACCTCGAAAGCCTTCAATTTTGCCCTTTTTCGATTTTGACCCTTTTGAATTTCATTCATATTATTCCTTTGTGTATGCATGACTTAGCATGGTACATATTGTTTTAAGGCCTATTATTTCAACCACAACGTAATTATATATAACGCATATAAATTTGAATCTAATGTAACTTCATTAAACACGCTATTTTAAAATTATTAATATGCGCCGTCAGATGGAGTACCATTTGGCGGTGCATAACCTTCGGTTTCAGATTGTGCTGAAATTCTCGAGATCACCCTAAAACGAACCTAACATCAAGTCTCCTGGATAGTGTCTTGACATTCGAGGTCGTCAGGATGCCGAAAAAAGACATTTTACACATTTTAATGTTCTCTTTGAACGTTTTCAATTTATATCGTATTATTATTTTTTGCATGCATGACTTAGCATGGTATATATCATTTTAAGGCCTATTATTCCACTCGCAATGTAATTATGTATAACGGATATATATTTGAATCTAATGTCATTTCATTAAACACGTTTTTTTAAATCATTCGTATGCGCCGCCAGATGGAGTACCATTTGGCGGCGCATAATCTTCGGTTTCAGATTGTGCTGAAATTCTCAAGATCACCCTAAAACGGTCGAACAAGCAAGACTCTCTGAACGTGCTTGCAATTCGAGGTCGTCTAGATTCCGAAAAAAACATCTTTCCTCGCAAAATCCCACCACGCACCAAACACCACCGACGGTTCATGGTGCTTGGTGTTTTGTGTCTTTGGCCAAAATGTTAGATCTATCGTATCTTTTGACTCGTAGCTCTGATTTAGTCACCGTTTTTTTACATTGTGTATTTTTTCGGGATCTATCCGTTGGAAAGCTGCCGTCGGCGGTTTGTTCAAAATATTTTTCGAAACGAGACCTCGAAAGCCTTCAATTTTGCCTTTTTTCGATTTTGACCATTTTGAATTTCATTTATATTATTCCTTATATGTATTCATGACTTAGCATGGTACATATTGTTTTAAGGCCTATTATTCCACTCGCAATGTAATTATGTATAAAGGATTTATATTTGAATCTAATGTCACTTCATTAAACACGTTTTTTTAAATCATTGGTATGCGCCGCCAGATAGAGTACCATTTGGCGGCGCATAACCTTCGGTTTTAGATTGTGCTGAAATTCTCTAGATCACCCTAAAACGGTCGAACGAGCAAGACTCTCTGAACGTACTTGCCATTCGAGGTGGTCTAGATTCTGAAAAAGACATCTTTCCTCCCAAAATCACACCACACACCAAACACCACCGACGGTTTATGGTGCTTGGTGTTTTGTGCCTTTAGCCAAAATATTAAATCTATCGTATCTTTTGACTCGTAGCTCTGATTTAGTCACCATTATTTTTTAAATCGTGTATTTTTTTCGGGATCTATCCATTGACAAACTACTGTAGGCGGTTTGTCCCAAATATTTTTCGAAATGATACCTCGAAAGCCTTCAATATTGCCTTTTTTCGATTTTGACCGTTTTGAATTTCATTCATATTATTCATTTTGTGTATGCATGACTTAGCATGGTACATATTGTTTTAAGGCCTATTATTTTACTCGTAATGTAATTATGTATAACGCGTATAAATTTTAATCTAATGTCACTTCATTAAACACGATTTTTTAAATCATTAATATGCACCGCCAGATGGAATACCAATTGGCGGCGCATAACCTTCGGTTTCAGATTGTGCTGAAATTTTCTCGATCACCCTAAAATGACAATAGCAACAAGACTCCTGGTTAGTGTCTTGACATTCGAGGTCGTCAGGATGCCGAAAAAAGACATTTTACTCATTTTTAATGTTCTCTTTGAACGTTTTCAATTTATATCGTAATATTAGTTTTGTGTATGCATGACTTAGCATGGTATATATCATTTTAAGGACTATTATTTCACTCACAATGTAATTATGTATAACGGGTATAAATTTGAATCTAATGTCACTCCATTAAACAAGTTTTTTTAAATCGTTAGTATGCGTTGCCAGATGGAGTACCATTTTGGCGGCACATAACCTTCGATTTCAGACTGTGCTGAAATTCTCAAGATCACCCTAAAACGGCCGAACAAGCAAGACTCTCTGAACATGCTTGCCATTTGAGGTCATCTAGATTCCAGAAAAGATATCTTTCCTTACAAAATCACACCACACAAACACCACCGACGGTTCATGGTGCTTGGTGTTTTGTGTCTTTGGCCAAAATGTTAGATCGATCGTATCTTTTGACTCGTAGCTACGATTTAGTCAACGTTTTTTTAAATCGTGTATTTATTTGGGATCTATTCATTGGCAAACTGCCGTAGCCGGTTTATCCCATATATATTTCGAAACGAGACCTCAAAAGCCTTCAATTTTGCCTTTTTTCGATTTTGACCGTTATGAATTTCATTCATATTATTCCTTTGTGTATGCATGACTTAGCATGGTACATATTGTTTTAAGGCATATTATTTCACTCGCAATGTAATTATGTATAACGCATATAAATTTGAATCAAATGTCACTTCATTAAACACGCTTTTTTAAAATTATTAATATGCGCCGTCAGATGGAGTACCATTTGGCGGCGCATAACCTTCGGTTTTAGATTGTGCTCAAATTCTTGAGATCACCCTAAAACGACCCTAACATCATGTCTCCTGGATAGTGTCTAGACATTCGAGGTCGTCAGGATGCCGAAAAAAGACATTTTACTCATTTTAATGTTCTCTTTGAACGTTTTCAATTTATATCGTATTATTAGTTTTGTGTATGCATGACTTAGCATGATATATATATCGTTTTAAGGCCTATTATTCCACTCGCAATGTAATTATGTATAACGGATATATATTTGAATCTAATGTCAATTCATTAAACACGTTTTTTAAATCATTGGTATGCGCCGCCAGATGTTGTACCATTTGGCGGCGCATAATCTTCGGTTTCAAATTGTGCTGAAATTCTCAAGATCACCCTAAAATGGTCAAACGAGCAAGACTGTCTGAACGTGCTTGCCATTCGAGGTCGTCTAGATTCTGAAAAAGACATCATTCCTCGCAAAATCCTACCACACACCAAACACCACCGACGGTTCGTGGTGCTTGGTGTTTTGTGTCTTTGGTCAAAATGTTAGATCTATCGTATCTTTTGACTCGTAGCTATGATTTAGTCACCGTTTTTTTAAATCGTATATTTTTTCGGGATCTATCCATTGGCAAACTACTGTTGGAGGTTTGTCCCAAATATTTTTCGAAACGAGACCTCGAAAGCCTTCAATTTTTCATTTTTTCGATTTTGACCGTTTTGAATTTCATTCATATTATTCCTTATGTGTATGCATGACTTAGCATGGTACATATTGTTTTAAGGCCTATTATACCACTCGCAATATAATTATGTATAAAGGACATATATTTGAATCTAATGTAACTTCATTAAACACGTTTTTTTAAATCATTTGTATGCGCCGCCAGATGGAGTACCATTTGGCGGCGCATAACATTTGGTTTTAGATTGTGCTGAAATTCTCTAGATCACCCTAAAACGGTCGAACGAGCCAGACTCTCTGAACGTGCTTGCCATTTGAGGTGGTCTAGATTCCGAAAAAGACATCTTTCCTCCCAAAATCGCACCACGCAACAAATACCACTGACGGTTTGTGGTGCTTGGTGTTTTGTGTCTTTAGCCAAAATGTTAGATCTATCATATCTTTTGACTCGTAGCTCTGATTTAGTCACCATTTTTTTTTAAATCTTGTATTTTTCTGGATCTATTTATTGGAAATTTGCCGTAGGCGGTTTGTCCCAAATATTTTTCGAAACAAGACCTCAAAAGCCTTTTTAAATTTTGCCTTTTTTCGATTTTACCGTTTTGAATTTCATTCATATTATTACTTTTGTGTATGCATGACTTTGCATGATACATATTGTTTTAAGGCATATTATTTTACTGGCAATGTAATTATGTATAACGCGTATAAATTTGAATCTAATATCACTTCATTAAACACACTTTTTTAAATCATTAATATGCGCCGCCAGATGGAGTACCTTTTGGCGGCGCATAACCTTCGGTTTCAGATTGTGCTGAAATTCTCGAGATCACCTTAAAACGACCCCAACAACAAGACTCCTGGAGAGTGTCTTGACATTCGAGATCGTCAGGATGCCGAAAAAAGACATTTTACTCATTTTTGATGTTCTCTTTGAACGTTTTCAATTTATATCGTATTATTTGTTTTGTTTATGCATGACTTAGCATGGTATATATCGTTTTAAGGACGAATATTTCACTCGCAATGTAATTATGTATAACAGGTATAAATTTGAATCTGATGTCACTCCATTAAACACGTTTTTTAAATCATTAGTATGTGCTGCCAGATAGAGTACCATTTTGGCGGCGTATAACCTTCGGTTTCAGATTGTGTTGATATTCTCAAGATCACCCTAAAACGACCGAACGAGCAAGACTATCTGAACGTGCTTGCCATTCGAGGTGGTCTAGATTTTGAAAAAGACATCTTTCCTCCCAAAATCACACCACACACCAAACACCACCGACGGTTTGTGGTGCTTGGTGTTTTGTGTCTTTAGCCAAAATGTTAAATCTATCGTATCTTTTGACTCGTAGCTCTGATTTAATCACCATTATTTTTTAAATCGTGTATTTTTTTCGGGATCTATCTATTGGTAAACTACTGTAGGCGGTTTATCCCAAATATTTTTTGAAACGAGACCTCGAAAGCCTTCAATATTGCCTTTTTTCGATTTTGACCGTTTTGAATTTCATTCATATTATTCCTTTTGTGTATGCATGACTTAGCATGGTACATACTGTTTTAAGGCCTATTATTTTACTCGCAATGTAATTATGTATAACGCGTATAAATTTTAATCTAATGTCACTTCATTAAACACGATTTTTTAAATCATTAATATGCACCGCCAGATGGAATACCAATTGGCGGTGAATAACCTTCAGTTTCAGGCTGTGCTAAAATTCTAAAGATCAACCAAAAACGACCCTAACATCATGACTCTAGATAGTATCTTGACATTCAAGGTCGTCAGGATGCCGAAAAAAGACATTTTACTCATTTTTAATGTTTTATTTGAACGTTTTCAATTTTTATCGTATTATTAGTTTTGTGTATGCATGACTTAGCATGGTATATATCGTTTTAAGGCCTATTATTTCACTCGCAATGTAATTATGTATAATGGATATAAATTTAAATCTAATGTAACTTAATGTCACTTCATTAAAGACGTTTTTTTTTAAATCATTAGTATGCGCTGCCAGATGGAGTATCATTTGACGGCGCATAACCTTCGGTTTCAGATTGTGCTGAAATTCTCAAGATCACCCGAACGAGCAAGACTCTTTGATCATGCTTGCCATTCAAGGTCGTCTAGATTCCGAAAAAGATTTCTTTCCTCACAAAATCACACCACGTACCAATCACCACCAATGGTTCGTGGTGCTTGGTGTTTTGTGTCTTTGGCCAAAATGTTAGATCGATTCTTTTGACTCGTAGCTCTGATTTAGTCACCGTTTTTTAAATCGTGTATTTATTCGGGATCTATTCATGGGAAAACTGCCGTAGATGGTTTGTGATTTGGCCGAAACGGACGGTTTTATTTGCACAGTGTCGCCAGGTCGCACGGCGTCAGAATCAGCCGATCAGGGTAGCGAACAATAGTTTTAAATTTATATTTAGCAGGACCTAAATCATACTACTCCTTATTATGAGTAAGGGAAGTATGACCTAGGGTCGTATTTTTATGATATCAGTAGAATCGAACCTATAAGTAAAGCTTAAGATATTCCTAATGTGAAGGAGTAGTGGTTTGTTACCTAATTTTGGGTTTTCTAATTTATAAGATAAAGTAAAGTAAATGTGATAAAATTTATAATTCAGGTAAAGTTAAAACAAGCACATGCTATGATTTCATCAGTTGTTTTGCCGAGATTATGGAATGCTGGCTTATGAACAGTTAGTGACCTTGTATTCATTACACTTTCCTAAACGCCCCTGTCATAAGACATGTCACTGGGTAATGCGATAGGCTTGAAGATTCTGAATAGACAGCAACGTCCCTTACCCCCGACACCCGTGCAGTCTGACTACAGTCATACACGTTCAGACGGCTCATCCAATTGAGCGACTCGGTTGGGTGACATATTAACATTCCACAAAGGTCTAAACTTTCTTAAGCGTAATAGAATACAGGGTTTGCCATATACGAGAGACGTGATGTGCTTTGATGCTTTCGTTAATGATTGAGTTTAAAAGATAGTGAAATGCCCCGTTCATATCGATTATAAACGTTACATAATAATTGATTTCATTGCGAGGTATTTGACCTCTAAATGATACATTTTACAAACATTGCATTCGTTTTTAAAAGACAAACTTTCATTTCATCGAAAGTTGACAGGCATGCATGCCATTTCATAATATATATCCAAACTATAGCTGACTTAATCTGTCATCTACTTAATAATAATCTTGATGAATTCAACGACTCGAATGCAACGTCTTTTGAAATATACCATGTATAACTCCAAGTAATATATTTTAAATGAGCAAATGCACAGCGGAAGATTTCTTTAATACCTTAGAATAAACATGCTTAAAAGTGTCAACCAAAAGGTTGGTGAGTTCAATAGTTTATCATAATCAACCATTTCCAATAATATAATAGACCACAAGATTCTAATATTTTGAAAACAATCTGTGCAGGTCTGCTCACTGTTGTAAAAATCATTCATACGATTAACACCTGGCAATCGACATTAAAAAAATGCATATAGAATATCCCTCGCATACCGCAATCGCAAATATGCTCACAGCATACAAACAATCCACTCTTTTAAATATGACGGTTGTGTACACGACACAAACAGGTCAAATCTTTTAAAGCTGGCGGTTGTATACTAAAATCGAAGTACTAAAGCAGTTCAAATTCTCTGACTAGGGCTTGTCAAGGCCCATAGATCTATCTTTAGGATTCACGTCAATTAGGGTTTCTGTTCCCTAATTCTTAGATTACCAGACTATAAAGGGGTGATATCCGGTGTATTCGTAACTCAATCATAAAATGTTTTTAAGAACTTGTGTCTATTTCGTCAAACATTTATAAAAATTAGCGCATGTATTCTCAGTCCCAAAAATATATATTGCAAAAGCATCTAAAAAGGGAGTAATGAAACTCACCATACTGTATTTTGTAGTAAATATGCATATGACGGCACTGAACAAGTGCAAGGTTGGCCTCGGATTCACGAACATATATTAAGTATGTATATATATATATATATATATATATATATATATATATATATATATATATATATATATATATATATATATATATATATATATATATATATATATATATTTATATAATGGTCAATATCTGTCTAACAATTAAGGTCGAGTCATAATGTACCACAATCCTAATGTTCGAGATCGATATGCAAAAGTCAACAAAAGTCAGTTTAACCCAAAATGACTTTCAAAATCTATACATATTTATTATATAACATAAATATAGTCATTTTATATATTTAAATATATTTATCAGATTTTTTTAAAGTAAATAACACAAGTCATATATTAATAAATAAAATTTATAATAAAATTTATATATGATAAAAATATACTTTTATATATCTCGAGTAATAAAATTTATATAGTTCACTCCAAAATCATAAAAATATAGTGGTATGTATTATTAATGTAATTATATTACGTGTGGTAAAAATATCTTTATATCACATATTTATTTGATAAAATAATATTGATAATAATAATAATGAGTAAAAGTTGTATTATTTTGTAATAATAATAATGATAATAATAATAACAATAATGTTATTAAAAGTATTTTAATATAAATAATAATGGTAATAATAATGATAATATTAATAATACTAATAAAATTGATAGTAACGATAATTTTAAACAAAACGATAGTTTTAAATTCTATACTTTTTAATGATAATATATTCTAATAAAAACGATAATTTTTAATAATAATAATAATTTTTAATAGAATGATAGTTTTAATAACAATGATAAATTTTAAATGATAATTGATAGTATCGATACTTTAATATTAGTAAAAAAAATAATATAATTTATCTTAATAATAATATTTACTATATATATAATTATCATAATAAGAATAGTAATAATAATAAGTTATAAAAATAATTCTATCAAAAATGATACTTTTTAATAATAATTATCCTAATATGACAATAATGATAATATTTTATAATAAAAATGATATTTCTATTAGAAATGATAATTTTAATAAAAGTGCTAATTTTAATATTAATGATACTTTTAATAATAATAATGATAAAAATAATAAAATGATAGTTTTTATAAAAATGTTAATTTTTAATAATAACGATAATTTCAGTCATAATATCAATGTTAATAATAATAATAATAATAATAATAATAATAATAATAATAATAATAATAATAATAATAATAATAATAATAATAATAATAATAATAATAACCTTTAGTGATAATAACGATAGTATTAATAATAACAATAACAATTTTAATGATAATACTTATATTGATAACGATAATGATAATAATAATAATAATTATTAGATAATAATAATAACGATAACTATAACAACGATAGTAGTAATAATAATAATAATAATAATAATAATAATAATAATAATAATAATAATAATAATATAATTAATAATAATTCAGTTGACCATAACTTTTAATTCGTTCATCGAAATCACACAATTTCTAAAAGAAAAGTTATTAATTTTTCATCAGCTTTCCAACAACATGCATATCATATACATTATATCAGTAGCATATGTATCAAATTCGTGATTCATCATAAACTATCTAACGATGAAATTAAGCATACAAGCATGCATAATCATATATACTCGAGCACTAGTCAGGGATACACTATTAATATATCAAAGATAACATATGAATGCTCACATATCAATATTGCAGGAAAGTACGTAGACGCAACGGAGATGATAAACGCTAGGTTGACCTCCCAAGCTATACCCCCGAACCATACTCATAACCTCCATAGCTATAACCCATAATTTCCTTACCTCTATCCCTCTAGAAAAACCCATTTTGAAAACACGCGAGCAGAACCTCGTCGTAACATTTTATGTATAAATAATAATAGTACTACTACTACTACTACTAATAATAAGATTAATAATAAAATTAATCTTAATAATAATAATAATAATATAAATAAATAAATGTATACGGAGTAATATTGATAGATGAATGAGTGTGTGTGACCGAATGTGTGACAACCCTCACTTTTTCCTTCTTGAAATGACTATTATACCCTTAGGGTTTCACTTGAGTGTTCTGAGTATTTGATTTAGGGTTGTTATGAAAGGACTGCTTCTAATCCATCCGGACGAAGTCCATATCGATTATAAATGAATCGCAATAGTTGGTTACATTGCGAGGTACTTGACCTCTATATGATACATTTTACAAACGTTGCATTTGTTTTTAAAAGACAACTTTTCATTACATCAATAGTTGGCAGGCATGTGTACCATTTCATAGTATCCAAATGACCTAATCTGTCATTCATTTAATAATAATCTCTAATGAACTTCAATGACTCGAATGCAAAGTTTTTTTTTAAAAAAATGGCATGAATGGCCCCAAGTATTATCCTTATTACGAGCTAATGCACAGCGGAAGTTTTCTTTAATTCCTGAGAATAAACATGCTTTAAAACGTCAACATAAAGTTGGTGAGATATAGGTTTAATGCTAGCAGCGTTATAACTATGAACCACAAGATTTAATATTCATAAATGTTTAAATAAAATATTCTAAGTTGTTGAGCACTTGATAACCATACTTAACATTTAATCAACGTCGTATATTCCCTTTATTATGAAATCTTACTACACCGTACCAAGTGTAGTCACCGAAACGAAGTACTGTGCAACCGTTGAATACTGGTCGTCCAGTCCGGTTGTGGTTGTCAGGCCCGATAGATCTATCAACAGGATTCGCGTTTACAATACCTCATGTAAATAGTAGTTACCAAGTTATAGGGAAGTATACCACTGGTACAACTCAACGTAGAATATATTTTTAGTCACTTGTGTCCATAACGTAAATCATAAAATGCATGTATTCTCATCCCGAAATATTTAGAGTTTAAAAGTGGGACTATATACTCACCATACTGTATTTTGTAGTAAAAATACATATAACATCATTGAACAAGTGTAGGGTTAGCCTCGGATTCACGAACCTATATCATTTATATATATATATATATATATATATATATATATATATATATATATATATATATATATATATATATATATATATATATATATATATATATATATATATATCACATATCATGGTAATCGAAAAAGTTTACATATTATTATTGATATAGTTGTTATTTTAATAAATTATATGTTCCATTAGTAACTTAATTAGATATATTTATTAAATAGATAACTAATATTTATTACAAAAAAAATCTCAATATAGTTATGTTTTATGTTAATAAGATATTTTTATATAAAAAAAATCTTTATTTGATATATTAGTAATACTAATAGTAATAATGATAAAAATAATACTAATTATGATAATAATCATGATAAAACAAGATAATTTTAATAAGAATGTTAGTTTTAATAATAGTACTAATTTTAATAAAAATGGTAATTTAAAAATAATGATACTTTTAGTATTAATAATAATAATGATAATAATAATAATAATAATGATAATGATAATAATAATGATAATAATAATAATAATAATAATAAGTAATAATAATTGTTAATTAAAGTTATGATAATTATTATTATACTTATAATAATAACAATAATTAGTAATAATAATAATAATAATAACAATAAATATGATAATAATAAGTTTTAAAAATAAATACTCCCCTTGTTTATACCAAACACGCCTTAACCGTTCCTCCGTTTCCTATTTTCTGTTATTATACCCAATTTATATTTATATAACTCGATATTTTATGTATTCTTCTTCATCTCCATCCATTTCAGACCACCAGGGATCCATTTATCATTACAAACTCTTAAATGTATTAAATTAGTATTAGAATTAATTACAGAAAACATTAGTGATTAACCAGATTAATTGAAACAGAAAATATTAAAAAAAAAACGCTGAAACAGAAGAAAAAGAAAAAAATATAAAACGCGTTAGAACTAATACTTTGATTTTGATTTCTGTAAGGTTTTAGCCAAAACTTATAACACCAAACATGTTTCAAATCCTTGTTAGAAACTAAAGGAATCGTTAATTTCATATAAAACATCAAACTGAACTTTAATTTCTCCAAGAACAGAAACGTTTAACTTTTTAAAACATAGGTTTGACTTACAAATTCGATCTTGATATTAGGATTTGAGTTTTGAGACTTTGCAGAAAGATTCAATAGAGGATTCCTAATCTATCTGTATTTATATATTTTGAAATTTAATTCGAAATCAAATTTTGACACAAATTGTAAATAACAGAGATACTCGATGAAGAAGAAAAAAAAATAAATAATCTGTTTCTCAAAATACAATGGGCCGATTGATTTAATGGGGATAAAGATCGACCAGTTCTCATGAGTAAGCAGAAATTCAAAGAAAAAAATGTATCCCTGATAATGATATATTCATAATTATCTGATTGTATATATATTATAAATATTAATAATTAAATAAATATAAATATATTAATAATAATACTACTTTTAATAAAAATAAAAATAATAATATTAATTACAAAAATAATGCCCTTTTTATTAATAATATAGTTAATATTAATATTACTAATCATAATTCATAATAATATTAATGATAACAATAATAAGTTTGTATCTTAACAATACTTATAATAATTGATATAATCTTTGTAATAATAATCATATTGTAACTAGTTACATGTATCAATCTTATATCTATATATTATTATTTTAATAATATTAATAATACTGATATTAATACTTATTTTTAATATTTATATATATATAAAAATAAATATAATAACTATATTCTATTTTGTAACTACATGTATTAATATTACATTTTATCAGTTATGTAATACCATTGAATATTCAATATTTTTACATATAATGGTATTCATTCAATCAGTAATTTGTGTGTCTCAATCATATATATTATATATATACATCTATTACCACATATTTAATTATATTTTAAATGTTAAATAATATTTTAATTATATAAATATATTGAAGCAAATATTCTCAAATAAAATATTAAATACTTTTATTAACATTAACGATTTATGTAAATTTAGTTTATTCTCGATATTTAACTAAACAATTTAATAACGAAATCACATGATAGTTCGTTAATATAATTAATTTATAATATATAATTAATTACATGTTTAGTTATTTATATATATATACATTTCTATTTACAATTAAAAGTTCGTGAATCATCGAATATCATCACTGGGTAACAGATTTCATGAATATAGTTTTCGAGGTTTTCGAGACTCAATATTACAGATTTTGCTTATCATGTCAGATACATATAAAGATTAGGTTTAAATTTGGTCGGAAATTTCTGGGTCGTCACAGTACCTACCCGTTAAAGAAATTTCATCCCGAAATTTGAGTGAGGTCGTCATGGCTAACAATAAAAATATTTTTATGACGAATATGAGTTGATAATTAGAGTTTTATCATTATTGATTAATATAGATAAAACGATTCGATAATGTGAAGTGTACCAGTGAAGCTATCACAGAAGAGTGAAAAGTTCCGTCTTAACTTTTGACGTAGTCATGGTGGATTTCCAGAATTCAAGGGATTTAAAAGAAAATCTTGGAAATCTATAGAATTTGATTCTTCGAAGTTTATGGAAAATTAGGATCCTTTTTAATTAATGCGATTATCTGTCTTGATTGCTTTGTCCAGTATCTTCTTTATAAATGAACTTCTTTTGTTCCATTATTTTCACCACTTCCATTCTTTCTTTTTCGACCCATACTTTCAAACGATTGTGAAAATGCTTAATCCAGTTCTGATCCTTATCCTCATTCTTACTATCACAACCATCATTCTCCTTCTCCAAATTTCACCAGAGGAGTCTGCTTATTTCTATTTTGCTCTTGGGGTTATAGTGCTTTTAATCCTCCCGTGTCTTTATGTCACGATTTGTAATTTTGGAGTTATTATTGAGCTTTATATTCTTCATTATTTTTCGGAGCTTCATGCTTTCGTTTTCTCTTCCCGACTTCGAGTCAAGCGAGTAATGGTCCGTAATTCGTAGGTATGAGATTCGGAATGAACATAGCTAATGCTCTAAGAAAGAAATGGTAATGATACGATTTTGATTTGTCAAATTACCAGAATATCCTGGAAAAGACCGAATCATCAAGAGAATATTTTCTTGATATATTTAGAGATTAGATAGAATGTAAGAGTCGTGTGAATGGGACATGATAACGGTACTGGGAATCATCATGTTTCATTAAAAACTTAACATGACTTACTGTAATATAATGACGTTGATCAAGTGTCATTATATTATACTAATTCATGCTTCAGTTCCCAACACTACTTCAAAACATTCATATTTTAAATTCGGAGGTTTTCAGAATTTAGAAACTAACACAGTTTCTTTTATGTTGTAACGCAGATATTACGGAGAGAGATATTACGGAGAGATACATGATCTCAGATAAGAATACTTATGAAAATATCCTCAGAAATATCGAGGATATTTATAATGAAAGGCACGATGATATCTTAGATTTTCTATCATCGATGGATGATGAAGAAAATTTGTCTGTGAAGGTTTAGAATGAGGAGTAAGGTGTTTGCTAATGATTTCAGCAGACACTGAATCATTTGGATTCTTTGAAGATAGATTCAGTCTTTGTGATTTATTCACAGCCTCTTTCATACTTTGCTCAATCCGCTTTCCAGTTCCAAACCTTCTCTTTTTCTCTGCTTCACCACCATACCATTCTTTATCATCAAACTTTTGACCGTTAAATTCATTTACAGTTTTTGCTGCTTCATCAGCATTTCGAGAACTAGTTCGCAGTTGGGATGTTTTTCAGAAACTTCACATTCGAGGTGTGTAACTTTGATAGACGTTATATGTATATATAACTTATGGAAGTAGAAACACTGCGAGATTCTAAAATACTGATTGCTAATTTTTCAGTAATTGGTATGGCAATTTGTTGCAAGATGTAGATGAGTAACAAATAGGGTTTCAATGAATAAGTATGGTGATTTCTCGGAGAAGCTTACGTTGAAGGTTAATGAAGTTGTTGATAAGTTTACTGCTAATGTGGCGAAATATAAAAGGTTCCCCGGTAATGATGGCGAAAGGGCAACGTATCCAACGAGATTATAGTACGACTAATCCGACTGAAAAGTCAAAATTAACTTGTTGGAGCTGTGACAAAATTTGGCTACTTTGAAAAGGAATCGTAAGGTTGTTTTTGCTAATAAATGCTAAAGGATTCGATGCGGGTACGTGTTAAACTATGACTTTGGGTTCGAGAGTTTTTCAGGTGCATAACTATATACATAAATCTTTCCTTCCGTAGATGAAGTGCGGCTGGTTCATCCTTCCGATCGAGGTGTTTTAAAAAAAATCATGAAAGATTTGAACGCGAATTGTAACTGTCGAGGTACAAATGAGGTTTAAGATGAAATCAAGTGGCAAACTTGAAGAATTGTTTAGTTTCATATGTTATAATCAATATTTTAATTCATTTTAATTGTCCAAAGTTAGCAGTCCAATAGTTCAATTGTCCAATAGTCTAATATATTTATATATAATTTAATATATAATATTCGAATTAATTAATACGTATCGTGACCCGTGTACCGGTCTCAGTATTGATCACAACTCAAACCATATATATGTTTTGGAATCAACCTCAACCCTGTATAGCCAACTCCAACATTCACATATAGAGTGTCTATGGTTGTTCCGAAATATATATATAGATGGGTCGATATGATAGGTCAAAACCTTGTATACGTGTCCCGTTATTTATAGTGCGTAAAATAAATAAATATATATCATGACCCGTGTATAACGTATTGTCTCAGAATTAATCCGACATATTGTGTACATGTGTCCCGATTTAAAGTGTGTAAAAGTAAATAACAGAAATTAAATGACGATAAATAAAATTGCGATAATTAAATTGCGATAAATAAAATGTAACCAGTTAGCTAGGAACAGTTAGCGTGAAATCTTAACAAAATTCATCATAGTTAATTTGTTTGTTTCTAACACTTTTTATTTTGTCCAATGTTTTCTTCGTTATGCCACTTGTTGAATTCTGATAGGTCAAAATCTAAATATGTAATTTGAATGGAAATGGTTGTTCTGTGGTGAACGAATACGTATATCGGTAGTTGTAAATAGGATAGTAAATGACTGTTGATTCAGATTCGAAGAATGTACAGTGTAACTTATTAATGTGAAATCTAAATATTCCTCGGGTACTAACTACCCGTTAAAATATTTTCATCATTAACAGTTTGTACGAAAGAATTTTTAATCACAATCTTTATGAAAATATACATACATTTATATTTTTTCAGATGTAATTATGGATTTAATGAGTCATTAAGGTATTAATCTCATTTGATTTACCGTTATAACAAGAATATTTAATCTCTAAAACATTAGAGATTACATAATCGCCATGTCGAATGAAGATGTAGGACGTCATATAGAACGATGATCATACTCGAGGTACAGTATAAGATGTTGAGGCACGTGGTGCGGATGTGATTGTTGGTGGTGGTAATGGTACTGTTAATAATGGTGATACCGTTAATGCCAGTTAGGCTGCTGGTACTTAGGGTATTGAGGTTTGCGATATGGATGTTACTGGTGGTATTGATTATGCTTCTGATGCTACTGATGGTGTTTGTAATCCTTGCACCAGAATCTCCAAAATCGTCACGCGAGCGCGAAGTTCGTTAACTTCTGCTAGTACACCGGGATGATTGGCGGTTGGAGCGAGCGGGTGAATAAGATTTGTAATATGGGATAGTATATAATCGTGACGAGATACTCTAGAAATGAGAGAGAAAATGGTGTTTTGAATAGGTTTGGCGGTAAGTGCTTCAGGTTCATCACCAAGAGGTGATTGTGGTGAGTAAAAGGGATCGCCTTCTTCTTGTCTCCAGTGATTTAGTATATTACGAACCCATCAGATGAATTGGGGATGGATGACTGGGTGATTCATTCTAATGACGCTGCTTTCGGAGCTTAAATGAAACTCTATATCGGAATTCGAGGGATTTGAACTAGTGGTGAGTTCCATTGCGTACGATTGAATAAATGATTTTTCGATATGAAATGAATTTCGGATGTCGGATGATATTCTAGAATACATGTACGTAATACAGAAGATCCCGTAGATTACGGAGGAAATTAAGGAAACGTGTCAGACAAGTCTTAATGTGATGGGATGTGAATTTGTCTGTACACCGTCTATGCAATAATTGCAATAAGACGCGTCGAGACTGAAAATAGATATTTTTCGACAAATGGTGGTAAGCGAAAACTTTTAACATGTAGACCAGGTTCAAGTCTAGACTCACTAATATAACCTAACAACTACTAGGTCGAAGTCCAGACTCTTTAATGCATCCTAACAACTCCTAGTTAGACACACTAATGCAAAATCTGGTTCGCTACGACCACCGCTCTGATACCAACTGAAAGGACTGCTTCTAATCCATCCGGACGAAGTCCATATCGATTATAAATGAATCACAATAGTTGGTTACATTGCAAGGTACTTGACCTCTATATGATACATTTTACAAACGTTGCATTTGTTTTTAAAAGACAACTTTTCATTACATCAATAGTTGGCAGGCATGTGTACCATTTCATAGTATCCAAATGACCTAATCTGTCATTCACTTAATAATAATCTCTAATGAACTTCAATGACTCGAATGCAACGTATTTTTTTAAAAAAATGGCATGAATGGCCCCAAGTATTATCCTTATTACGAGCTAATGCACAGCGGAAGTTTTCTTTAATTCATGAGAATAAACATGCTTTAAAACGTCAACATAAAGTTGGTGAGATATAGGTTTAATGCTAGCAGCGTTATAACTATGAACCACAAGATTTCATATTTATAAACGTTTAAATAAAATATTCTAAGTTGTTGAGCACTTGATAACCATACTTAACATTTAATCAACGTCGCATATTCCCTTTATTATGAAATCTTACTACACCATACCAAGTGTAGTCACCGAAACGAAGTACTGTGCAACCGTTGAATACTGGTCGTCCAGTCTGGTTGGGGTTGTCAGGCCCGATAGATCTATCAACAGGATTCGCGTTTACAATACCTCATGTAAATAGTAGTTACCAAGTTACAGGGAATTATGCCAGTGGTATAACTCAACGTAGAATATATTTTTAGTCACTTGTGTCCATAACGTAAATCATAAAATGCATGTATTCTCATCCCGAAATATTTAGAGTTTAAAAGTGGGACTATATACTCACCATACTGTATTTTGTAGTAAAAATACATATAACATCATTGAACAAGTGTAGGGTTGGCCTCGGATTCACGAACCTATATCATATATATATATATATATATATATATATATATATATATATATATATATATATATATATATATATATATATATATATATATATATATATATATATATATATATATATATATATATATATATATATTAACACATATCATGGTTATCGAACAAGTTTACATATTATTATTGATATAGTTGTTATTTTAATAAATTATATGTTCCATTAGTAACTTAATTAGATATATTTATTAAATAGATAACTAATATTTATTACAAAAAAAATCTCAATATAGTTATTTTTTATGTTAGTAAGATATTTTTATATAAAAAAAAATCTTTATTTGATATATTAGTAATACTAATAGTAATAATGATAAAAATAATACTAATTATGATAATAATCATGATAAAACAAGATAATTTTAATAAGAATGTTAGTTTTAATAATAGTACTAATTTTAATAAAAATGATAATTTAAAAATAATGATACTTTTAGTATTAATAATAATAATGATAATAATAATAATAATAATGATAATAATAATAATAATAATAATAATAATAAGTAATAATAATTGTTAATTAAAGTTATGATAATTATTATTATACTTATAATAATAACAATAATTAATAATAATAATAATAATAATAATAATAATAATAATAATAATAACAATAAATATGATAATAATAAGTTTTAAAAATAAATACTCCCCTTGTTTATACCAAACACGCCTTAACCGTTCCTCCATTTCCTATTTTCTGTTATTATACCCAATTTATATTTATATAACTCGATATTTTATGTATTCTTCTTCATCTCCATCCATTTCAGACGACCAGGGATCCATTTCTCATTACAAACTCTTAAATGTATTAAATTAGGATTAGAATTAATTACAGAAAACATTAGTGATTAACCTGATTAATTGAAACAGAAAATATTAAAAAAAAAGCTGAAACAGAAGAAAAAGAAAAAAATATAAAACGCGTTAGAACTAATACTTTGATTTTGATTTCTGTAAGGTTTTAGCCAAAACTTATAACATCAAACATGTTTCAAATCCTTGTTAGAAACTAAAGGAATCGTTAATTTCATATAAAACATCAAACTGATCTTTAATTTCTCCAAGAACAGAAACGTTTGAGTTTTTTAAACATAGGTTTGACTTACAAATTCGATCTTGATATTAGGATTTGAGTTTTGAGACTTTACAGAAAGATTCAATAGAGGATTCCTAATCTATCTGTATTTATATATTTTGAAATTTAATTCGAAATCAAATTTTGACACAAATTTTAAATAACAGAGATACTCGATGAAGAAGAAAAAAAAAATAATCTGTTTCTCAAAATACAATGGGCCGATTGATTTAATGGGGATAAAGATCGGCCAGTTCTCACGAGTAAAGAGAAATTCAAAGAAAAAAATGTATCCCTGATAATGATATATTCGTAATTATCTGATTGTATATATATTATAAATATTAATAATTAAATAAATATAAATATATTAATAATAATACTACTTTTAATAAAAATAATAATAATAATATTAATTACAAAAATAATGCCCTTTTTATTAATAATATAGTTAATGTTAATATTACTAATCATAATTCATAATAATATTAATGATAACAATAATAAGTTTGTATCTTAACAATACTTATAATAATTGATATAATCTTTGTAATAATAATCATATTGTAACGAGTTCCATGTATCAATCTTATATCTATATATTATTATTTTAATAATATTAATAATACTGATATTAATACTTATTTTTAATATTTATATATATATATAAAAATAAATATAATAACTATATTCTATTTTGTAACTACATGTATTAATATTACATTTTATCAGTTATGTAATACCATTGAATATTCAATAATTTTACATATAATGGTATTCATTCAATCAGTAATTTTTGTGTCTCAATCATATATATTATATATATATATACATCTATTACCACATATTTAATTATATTTTAAATGTTAAATAATATATTAGTTATATAAATATATTGAAGCAAATATTCTCAAATAAAATATTAAATACTTTTATTAACATTAACGATTTATGTAAATTTAGTTTATTCTATATATTTAACTAAACAGTTAAAAACGAAATCACATGATAATTCGTTAATATAATTAATTTATAATATATAATTAATTACATGTTTAGTTATTTATATATATACATTTCTATTTACAATTAAAAGTTTGTGAATCATCGAATATCATCACTGGGTAACAGATTTCATGAATATAGTTTTTGAGACTCAATATTACAGATTTTGCTTATCATGTCGGATACATATAAAGATTAGGTTTAAATTTGGTCAGAAATTTCCGGGTCGTCACATGTTATCTGTGTAATTAATAAAGTGACATAATTAATACTCGTATTTAATAAACTAAACCCTAACCCTAAACATTAAATTAATATTATAAAACCCTAACCTTAATGTGTATTATTATTATTATTATTATTATAATAAATTATAAATGTATAAGTATTTATTATATACACAATTAGTACGTATAAATAATAAACAAGTATATAAATGTATAATTAAATTATAAAAGTTTTGTGTTGTTTAATTTAATAAAAATTATTTTTATAAAATATTAAAGACATATATTTTTATAATTAATAAATCGGCTAATAATAATATTAAAAAATATGTATAACTTAAGTTTAATTATTCTAGAAAGTTCTAAGTTAATTTTGTAAAAAAATAATAAATATATATATATAAAAGTGGACGGCCAAAATAAAAAATAATAATAATAAATAAATTGTATTTATTTTTGGAAATAAAGTGGTATTTTTCTTGCTCACCAAGTTTTTAAATCCTATAAATACCCCCTTTAAGCCTTATTATATTTCATTCACAACTTTTGGAGCTCTCAAAACCCTAAATAATTTTGTGAGTATTCTCTTTTCTTCTTTTATATTTTTTTGATTTTTTTTATTCTTTTCTTTTTATTTTTCGGCCGATACTATTAATAATTATAATAAATATAATATGAATTAAATAAAATATATATAAATTATAATAATTATTGTTACAATTTATATAGTTGATAAAAAATATTTTTATGAATTTTTAAATGGATTTTATAATTTTTAACTAATTAAAAATAGAAACTGTTTATGTATATGTGTTCAGTATTATGTATATATGTACAAAAATTGAATAAAATAGCTATAAACTATTAAAATTCGTAAATTTTTTTTTACCAGGTTCTACTAATCTTATAAAGATAATCTAAGTCGAAAACTTTATTCTCATGATGTATTATGTATTTATTTTCTATTTTCTATGGTACCGATACATAATTATGTCCGAAAATAGAATTTAATTAATTTGAAAGTTATAAATTAATACCAGTAATTTTTACAGGTTATAATAAACTTATAATAATTGTTCAAATCTATAAATTAATTTATATAACATGTTATCTAATTTTTCTATATTTATTGTATTATCGATCGCTATATACATATAAAAAGAGATAGAAATTATTTAAAATACCAAAATCAGTAATAATTAATTTAAAACTGTTTATAACAGTGTTATGACATATAAAAATAATTTTTGTAATTTTTAGAATATTATTTATAATTAAATACGAATTTCCTAGTAATTAGTCTTGTAAAAGGGATAAAATTCGTAAAAAAAATATAGAATAATAATAAAAATATATATAAAATTTTTCTATGTTTGATAAACTTGTAGGAAGGTGTAAAAATTATAAAATTATATTTTTGAGTCAAATTTTATTTATTCCATAATTAAGTTTGTATTAGATGTAAACTTAGATAAATAAGGAAATAAATATATAGATAAATATTAAATAAGATAAAATATTATCTAAAGTTTTTATATGATTATCTTACCTATTTTAATCAATAGATAAATAAGGAATATTGTTTTAATATAATTTAGATATTTACTTAATCTAAAAGTAATTAGAGATAATAAGATAATTATGGATTATAAATAAATAAATAGATAAATAAATATAGTAATTATATTTAACTATTAATAGAATACTTTGGTTATTATATACTAATTAAATTTTTATAATACTAACTATAGTAATACATTATTAATAAGTAATTATAGGATAATTATTAATACTTTTATTATAAGTATGAATTAAATAAATATTAGGTCATTAATAAATATAATATAATAACCTAGATTATGACTTAAACTTAATGTGAAGGTTATAATTAAAGATAGCATATAAAGACTACAAACATCACAGCTACTTGTGGCCTAGGGTGATCATTGTTACTACTATGAGACGCTTGTGGATCTCGAATGCCAAGACTTAGATTCTGGTCAAGAGATCCTGGGCCGCTCGGTAACAATAGATCATTCGAGTGACTTGCATGATAGCAACAAAATTTGGGTGAGATTGTACAACATCTTTGTTAAGAATTATAACCCGAACTTCTTAAACTAGAAGCTTACTATAAGTGGAAGCTTTCCATAAATAGTAGGTTTCCAAAAATAGAAACTTTTGAGAAATAGAAACTTTTCTCGAAAACCATCACTGTTAATATAGTTTACTATATTAATAAACAAACTTTATGTCTATTAGACATTAACTAATTAAAGGTTATAACTCTAGGTTGAGATCTCCGGCAACATACTCCGTTCATACTTCTTGCGTGGAATATCTTACTTGCTACTAAGATGAACTTCATAGCCCCTCTTCTTACTATTTCTTAACTGTTTTATAAACTTTGGGGTGAGACATGTAACATCCCGCCTTTTTCCATTAAATTTATTTTAACACCGTCTATTTTTTTATAGATAATATCTTTCGTTATCTAAATTCGTATCTTGTGTTAACTAACGTTCTTAATATTCCCGTTATTGGATTACAACATCTTTCGTTTACTCTCGCGTGTTTAAAATAATTCGTTCGGTAAATTCACGCACCCGCTTTTAAACTCGAGGGACCGAAGTTGCCAAGTGGGCAAACTAGTTGACTAGGTCAACTAGTCAACCCACATCCCCACCACTCATTCATTCACCACCCATTTTCTTTCTTTCTCTCTTTACTACTTCCATTTTTAGTCTCATACTCCCAAATCATTCATTCATCATCTAAATCGGATCTAGCAAGCAAACATCAAAACTAATTACATATTCGTTATCCTCTCTTCATCCTCTTCAACTTGGTACCAATTTCACTACTTGGGGTAAGTTTCTAAAAACTCTAAATTTCTCTAATTCGATTTATAGACTTAAAATGGTGTTAGTTAGGGTCTATGGCTCGAGTCTAGTATGAATATGTGAATTATATGCTCGATCTTATTGTTTTGCATAAACTAGCATGAACTTGAAATGGGTTGGTTTAATCTTGAGTTTTGGATGATTAAATGTTATTTAAATATTAAAGTTCATGTATTAAAAGTGTTACTAGCATCGTTAGCTTTGTTTTGGTATGTTGGATGACATGAAAACCTTATATTAACATGATTATTGATTTTGTGATTCTTGGTTAGGGTTTGATAGATCTTAAAACGAACTTTTGATGCATTAAATGCTTTGCAATGTTATTTGTAAGTGTTTAGTTGTATTGTATGCGTAATTACCTTCAAAACGGCATACTATATGTGTACGTTCAACGTCCGAATCATGAAATGCGATTTACGAACTTGAAACTTTGATAATGAACTTTTAATGATCATTCGACGAGGATGTTGTTGTTGTAAATGATGAATTTGATTTATGAAATGTGTCGTATTCCTCGTCAAATTTCCTTTCCAACGATATAAGATACGTGTTTTTAGTGTTTACAGTTCGTTATTTGTGTTTGAATGAAATTTGGTTTGAGACTTAGACATTTGAAACGACCCAGTCACCAGCTCACGTTGAGTGTCGCGGCGCGGCCCTCCCAAGTCGCGGTGCGACAATTGCCGTGTTTGGGGACTGTCCAACTTCGCACTTTTTCGTTTAATTCCAACTATGCTACGCACCTCTGATTAACATGTAACTTGTTCTAACATGCTCATATATGATTATAGAACTCAGAAAAATAGTCCGAGACCTAATCCGAACGTGTTGACTTTTTCGTTGACTTTGACCAAAGTTTGACTTTTAGTCAAACTTAACCAAACATTTATGCAATCGTCCTAACGTGCTTTTATACTTATATCTTGCATGAAACTTGACAACGTGATTCACATGCTACATATTCGAGTAGTAACGAGCCATAGGACTAATTGAACACATTTCGCCCGACCTTGTGTCGTAAACGTTAATTGATACAACTAAATTGTTTAGGTCAAGGCTAAACAACTTTCATGCACACGTTTACTTTTTGAAGTAACTTCATACTCGTGCACTCAAGGTGAGATCATAGTCCCATCTTTTCAAAAAGTTTTATACTTTAAATCATGGGATGAGAAACATATACAGTTTATACTTTTATACTTTGAACACAAGTACGAAAACAAACATTCCACGTACGAGTTAGAACAAAAATCCTCAATTCAATTATCATTAGTTACACTTGCAGGTTGTAAGCGAGTAATTATGTTGTGTGGCCATACAGGTTTGACGAACCCTCATTCGGACGGTTCGCTACCGTTAGTAGATGAAATATAATTTTATCGTGTATAGTGTAGGTTCTAACACTATGGATTCAGAGGTACTTATTCAGTTAAGCTTTGATAATTGGGTTCTTGTGATACAAACAACAACTCTTGGAATGCAAACGATTTAGATAATTGTCATAACCCGTCCTTAACCATAAGAACGTGTTAAATAACGTATGATTTCATTGCGAGGTATTGACCTCTATATGCGACATTTTTAAAAGAAAAACTGCATATATTATACATTACAAACCATGATTCTTATTTTTGTTACAAGCTTTGGACAACATAAAAATGATTATCGTTTAGCGATAATCTTCGACTTACAAACTTTACATATAATGATAACAACACGGTTTCTAGCATATTTTACAACACAGATCCTCGGGTATGCAGTTTTATTTTTGACACAAATATGCGTACGCAAGATCCTGCTCAAATTCAACATTATGCAGCGGAAGCTTTAGTAATCTCCTGAGAATAGACATGTTTTAAAAGGTCAACATAAAGTTGGTGAGATATAGGTTTAGTGCCGGCAGCAATATATATATATATAGACCACAAGATTTCGTATATAAACAGTTTAATAAAAATATTCTAAGTGGTTGAGCACTTGGTAACCATACTTAACATTTAATCACGTCGCATATTCCCTTTAATATGAAATCTTACTACACCGTACCAAGTGTAGTCACAAAACGAAGTACTGTGCAACCGTTGAATACTGGTCGTCCAGTCCGGTTGGGGTTGTCAGGCCCGATAGATCTATCAACAGGATTCGCGTTTACAATACCGCTGTAAATATTAGTTACCAAGCTACAGGGAAGTATGCCAGTGGTACAACTCAACGTAGAATATATTTTTCAGTTACTTGTGTCCATAACGTAAAACATAAAATACATGTATTCTCATCCCGAAATATTTAGAGTTTAAAAGTGGGACTATATACTCACGTTCGTCTTGAAGATATATATATTTTTGACTTGGTCTTCCGGTTGATATCACGAACCTATCCATATATAATATATCAATACCTTTTCTTTTTAAACAAACGTCTCATATATATACTTGTTATACTTTTAATACTTTGAATAATTCCTTAGTCCGTAGTTAGCATTTCGTTGTTAGTAATTCAATTTTAATGGTTCATTTGTAGATGTTTAATATACCCGCAATGAAATAAATAAAACCCCCAACGAAATAAATAAAACCCCATCGTATATGTATTGGTCGAGATTAATCTTGACCCACGGTACCGGTGTTGTCAAATGACGTGTTGCGTACATAAAGTACCGGTGTTGTCAAATGACGTGTTGCGTACAAACATGGGATCTTATGATTAATCTTCTCGTATTGTTTATGGGTGATCCTGAACCATATAAAATTGAATTATAAGTACATATATATAAAATATCATGTTATCTTAGAAAGATGTGATTTTATTTAATTTTTCCCAATTAATCCCGAAGTTAAACAAGTCTTGGATAACCAATTTTGTTTCGGTCATAGTTTCTTCGTTACAAATCCGTTTTCGTTGATTCAACTTGCCATCTCCTTGGATCGAGTTCCTCTTTAAGACTATGAACTGAAAATACCTTGGTTTGTATTCAAAATCACACGGCATAGGTGAAACTTTAGTGAAACTTATGAAGTTAAACATTTTCCTTTATGTAAACAACCTTAAATGATTATTTTTCTAAAAATACTTATACTTTGAATTAAATCATGAAATTTTTATGTGTTATCATATTCATATTAAAAATCATTTTTACAGAAGATAAACTTCCAATTCAAAGTTTAAGATGGTTTTTAATTATCCAACCCAAAACAGTCCCCGGTTGCACTCCGACGTCGTAAAAACAGTTTTTAAGGTGTTCTTTGAAAAACCAAGTTATACCTTGTTAAATTAGCATGTAATTAAGTTATATTACAGGTCTTGAAGTATTTTAAAAGTTAAGTTAGAAGGATCTATTTAGTTTTCAAACAAGTTTGAAAACTTTCAAACTATGTTCTTGTTGTTAAAATTTTATACCACAAAATAAGATAGCTATATATATATGAATCGAATAAGGTTATGAACATAGTTACTACCTCAAGTTCCTTGGACAAGGTTGCTGTAAAAGAGGAGTAAGAACCTAGAACTAAAAGGGTGATGGAATTGGATGAAAGATTGGAAGTAAGTTTGTGTTCTTGGAAGGATTCTTGAAGTGTTTTTGTAAGGGTTTTCTTATGGTGATTAAGTGATGTTTTTGAAGCTAAATGATGGGGAAAATGCTTGGAGATGATCAAGTATGAAGTTAAGAGTATTTTGAGAGAGAAATGGGAGTGTAAGTATGAGAAAATGGGGTGAAGAAATGGTGTGCATGCATAAAAACGTTTTTAGGTTATAAAGGAAAAAAAAGATACCTAACTTTGTTTTCTTGCTAAATAATTCATGCTACTTGACAAATGGTTGGTTCCACATGTTTCTTAATCATTTAAGGCTGCTAAGGAGCAGATTTTTATTGGTATATACCAATAGTAAATACATCTAGAAGCTGCGTATGATACGGGTACATATACCCTAGATATACGTGTAGAAATCTTTGAGAAAACGGAACGAGGATTCAAATATAGCTATCTTTTGTAAATATACTTATATTGTTTTATGTATGTAAGCCCTTTAAAAGTGATAAAATACATATCTATACGATGCATGTATAAGTATTATAGGTTATAAGTATTTATGTCGAAGAACGTTACGTATAGTTATCGTTTTGAAAACTTAAGTTAGTAGTTTCAAAATATACTTATAACTCATTGTTATTAGTACCCAATGAGATGTTAAACATCCTTAGATCATGTTAAATATATATAAATACATATATATACATAAACGTATAATTATCGTATGTTATATAGTTCGTGATATCATCGGTCAAATTGAACGGTCAAACGTTGTGTAAAACTCTTTTCGAAGACATAAGTCTCAACAATTTGGATTGCTTGTCATGTTGGTAAGGTTTAATTTATGTAAATATTAATCTTATAAATATAGAATGATCGAAAAAGTGCGGGTCATTACAGTACCTACCCGTTAAATAAATTTCGTCCCGAAATTTTAAAATTGTACCTATTTTGCGTCATCGGGAAACAAGTGTGGATACTTTTGTTTCATTTGATCCTCTCGTTCCCAAGTAAACTCGGGACCCCTTCGAGCATTCCAACGAACCTTAACGATCGGTATGTTGCTCTGCTTGAGCCGTTTAACTTCACGATCCATGATTTCGATTGGTTCTTCGATGAATTGTAGTTTCTCGTCGACATGGATTTCTTCAAGAGGAATGGTGAGGTCTTCCTTTGCAAGACACTTCTTAAGGCTCGAGACGTGAAAGGTATTATGTACTCCGGCGAGTTGTTGCGGTAACTCGAGTCGATAAGCTACCGGTCCAATGCGTTCGATGATCTTGAACGGGCCTACATATCTTGGGTTCAGTTTACCTCTTTTACCGAAATGTATTACACCTTTTCAAGGTGACACCTTTAGCATAACCATGTCACCGATCTGAAACTCTAATGGTTTCCTTCGGACATCGGCGTAGCTCTTTTGGCGACTACGGGCTGTTTTCAATCTCTCTTTGATTTGTACTATCTTTTCAGTAGTTTCATGTATGATCTCGGGACCAGTTAATTGTCGATCTCCTACTTCATTCCAACAGATAGGAGATCTACACTTCCTTCCGTACAATGCTTCGAATGGTGCAGCTTTAATGCTCGCATGATAACTATTATTATACGAGAATTCTGCTAATGGTAGATACTTATCCCATCCGTTTCCAAAATCGATCACACATGCCCTGAGCATGTCTTCAAGAGTCTGAATTGTTCTTTCACTCTGCCCGTCCGTTTGCGGATGATATGCGGTACTCATATCCAAACGAGTTCCTAGTGCCTCCTGTAGTGATTGCCAGAACTTTGAGGTGAATCTACTATCACGATCAGATATAATGGAAATAGGTATTCCATGCCTTGAAACTATTTCCTTTATATATAATCGTAATAATTTCTCCATTCTATCTGTTTCCTTTATAGGCAAGAAATGTGCAGATTTGGTAAGACGATCAAAAATTACCCAAATGGTGTCGTATCCCCAGGCAGTCTTTGGTAACTTCGTGATGAAATCCATGGTAATACCGTCCCATTTCCATTCTGGAATTTCTGGTTGTTGAAGTAACCCTGACGGCTTCTGGTGTTCTGCTTTGACTTTGGAACAAGTTAAACATTCCCCAACATATGTTGCAACGTCTGTCTTCAAATTAGGCCACCAATAATGCGTCTTAAGATCTTGGTACATCTTTCCAACTCCAGGATGTATCGAATATCTTGTCTTATGTGCCTCGTTCAATATCAACTTCCTTAATCCACCCAACTTCGGTACCCAAATACGATTTGCAAAATATCGAATTCCATCTTCCCACATAACGAGTTGCTTCTCATACTTCTTCATTATTTCATTTCCTATATTTTCTTTAGTAAGTGCTTCTCGTTGAACTTCTTTGATTTGTGAGTTGAGATTCATGCGAATTTTTATGTTCATCGCTCGTACTCGAATTGGTTCTCGTTCCTTTCTGCTTAATGCGTCAGCCACTACATTCGCTTTCCCGGGATGATAGCGAATCTCACAATCGTAGTCGTTTATCAGCTCGACCCACCTACGTTGCCTCATGTTCAGCTGTTTCTGATCGAAAATATGTTGAAGACTTTTATGATCAGTAAACACAGTGCATCTAACCCCATATAAGTAGTGTCTCCATATCTTTAACGCAAACACGACTGCTCCCAGTTCTAGATCATGCGTCGTATAATTCCGCTCGTGAATCTTCAATTGTCGAGATGCGTATGCAATAACTTTCTTTCGTTGCATAAGAACACAACCAAAACCTTGTCGCGAAGCGTCACAATATATTTCAAAATCATCGTTCCCTTCAGGTAACGATAAAATAGGTGCCGTAGTTAACTTCTTCTTCAGTAATTGAAATGCGTTCTCCTGCTCCGAGGTCCATTCGTATTTCTTCCCTTTTTGCGTTAATGCTGTCAACGGCTTAGCTATTCGGGAAAAATCTTGAATAAACCTTCTATAATAACCGGCTAAACCCAAAAATTGGCGTATCTGCGTTGGTGTCTTAGGAGTCTCCCATTTTTCAATGGCTTCAATTTTTGCTGGATCAACCTGAATTCCTTTGCTACTAACAACGTGGCCAAGAAATTGCACTTCTTTCAACCAGAAAGCACATTTAGAAAATTTAGCATATAGCTGTTCTTTTCTTAACAACTCTAATATCAACCTTACATGCTGCTCATGCTCTTGCTCACTCTTGGAATAGATAAGAATATCATCAATGAAAACGATAACAAACTTATCTAAATATGGACTACAAACTCGATTCATGAGGTCCATGAATACAGCTGGCGCATTCGTCAATCCAAACGGCATAACCAAAAATTCGTAATGACCGTAGCGTGTCCGAAAAGCAGTTTTCGGTATATCTTCTTCTTTGACACGTAATTGATGATAGCCCGATCTTAGGTCAATTTTCGAGTACACACATGATCCTTGGAGTTGATCAAATAAGTCGTCAATTCTCGGTAGTGGATACCGATTCTTGATAGTTAACTTATTTAATTCACGATAATCTATACACATTCGGAAAGATCCGTCTTTCTTCTTGACGAATAAAATTGGAGCTCCCCACGGTGAAGTACTTGGTCGTATGAATCCACGATCCAGTAATTCTTTTAACTGACTCTGAAGTTCTTTTAACTCGGACGGTGCAAGTCTATATGGAGCACGGGCAACCGGTGCAGCTCCTGGTACAAGATCTATTTGAAATTCTACAGATCTAAATGGAGGTAATCCCGGCAACTCTTCCGGAAATACTTCAGGAAAATCTCTTGCCACAGGCACGTCATTGATGCACTTCTCTTTTTCTTTCTTTTTGACTTTATTAACATGTGCTAAGATAGCATAGCACCCTTTATTCAAGCACTTTTGAGCTTTCAAATAACTAATGAGTTTTAGCTTTGAGTTACCCTTCTCTCCATAAATCATTACTGGCGTTTTATTCTTACGAGGAATGCGAATTGCCTTCTTGGCGCACACAACTTCGGCTCCTATTTTGGACATCCAGTCCATGCCGACTATTACATCAAAACTTCCTAATTCTACGGGTATCAAATCAATCTTAAATGTTTCTCCGGCTAAATTTATTTTACAATCACGGCAAATTTTATCGGCTTTAATTAGTTTACCATTAGCTAACTCAATCATGTACTTAGCATCTAGAGGTAATGATGAACAATTCAATTTAGCGTGAAAGTCTCTACACACGTAACTTCTATCAGCACCAGTATCAAATATAATAGATGCGGATAAGTTATTAATGGTAAACGTACCCGTAACAAGCTCCGGGTCTTCACACGCCTCTCTAGCATTAATAACAAATGCTCTCCCTCGTGCAGGTCCGATATTTTTCTCTGGATTCGGGCACTGGCTCTTATAGTGACCTTGTTTTCCACACCCATAACAAGTAATGGTAGCCAAAGCAGTTCTATTTGCATTAGTGGCAGGAGTCTTGGTACCATTTGTATTTATAACGAGAGCCCTACAATCTTCAGCAAGATGACCCTTTCGATTACATTTGTTGCATACCACATTACAGTAACCAGAGTGATGTTTGTGGCATCGGTTGCATAAAGGATTTTGTCCTTTATAACCAAAGCTTAAACCACTACCCGCACCTTGCGTGATTTCTTGTTTCTTAAAAGATTGTTGTTGGTTACCTCGATCATAATTTCCATTCCACTTTCTTTTGTTACCTGATACCTTCACATCAGTATTGGATACTTTCTTATCCATGATGACCTGATCCATTAGCTCGTTTGCCATGGTTATAGCTTCATGAATTGTCTTAGGTTTCGATGCTGTAACGTTTGCCTTGACCTTTTTGGGCAAACCATCTTTGTACATTTCAATCTTCCGTTCTTCGGTTGGAACCAATTCAGGACATAGCAAAACTAATTCCATGAATCGCTGATTGTAGTTGGTGATTTCAGTACCAACAACCTTCAGACTTCGTAATTCATCTTCCAACTTCCTAACCTCGTTCCTTGGACAATATTCGTTGATTAACATTGTTTTGAATTCTTCCCATGGAGTATCATAAGCTACATCTCCTCCTACAGCCTTCACATAATTTTTCCACCACGTGAGTGCACTATCTTGTAAAGTGCATGATGCATACTTGGTCATGTCCTTTTCAACACAACCACTGATTTTAAACACAGTCTCCATCTTTTCTATCCATCGGGTTAAACCGATCGGTCCTTCTGTTCCACTGAATGATGAGGGCTTGCAAGCTTGAAAAGTTTTGTAAGTGCACCCCACACGAGGATTTGGGTTAACTGCAGCACCTCTTGCATCCTCGACCCATAACATTCTGTCGTTCACTCATTGATTGATGAGTTCCTGGATTTCTTGTTCCGTCATTCGGTTCAATCGCGCCATATTCTTCTATAAGAATGAAAAGAAAATAATTATTCACATGGAATATTATAGATGTAGTGTATATTTACAGTACATTATAGCTTATTAATAATATGAACCAGGTATTATTATAAAAGCCTTTTCTTCTTATTAGCGTTTTATAATTATATCTAGGGTAGTACCTACCCATTAATGTCCATACTTAATAGCTTAGTACAGAATCAATTACTACCATCTAAATAATACTTAACCATGGAAAATTATTGCATTTCACACTTCACTATTTTACATATGCTTATCTTACATCGAACATTAAGCAAACCACACTAATAATATTATACAAAATATTATATGATCCCATGGTTTAATACGGCAGCGCATCGTTTGGTCTATTTTCTAGGACGTTTAGGTTCAAAGAATCGCTTAACGCTTATCCTGGCTGTCTGCCTATATTTTGGCTGTGGGACTGAAGAACTGGATGCCGGGATAGAACGAATAGGAATAGCGGGAATAGGGGTGGTAGTGTCTAGTGGAGTTGGTGCCACATCATCCTTATTAAACTCAGGATTTGAATTTTCTAATTCATTAGCCTTTCGTTTCTTTCCTAGTTCGAACTCGTCTTTTGTAATTTCCTGTATTTCTTCCTCGGGTTCACTTTCCTCCTCGGGTTCACTTTCCTCCTCGGGTTCACTTTCCTCCTCGGGTTCACTTTCCGGGTTCTCTATAGTTGGTTCATCCGGAATTTGTGAGTCTTCCCCAAAGATATCATTTTCGTCATCGGATAGGTTAATGACTGGAACACCATCTGAAGATTCTGGTTCGGAGTCGCTGAATGTGATAACAAGTTTTGAGCCCGACATCTATCATACAACAACTAACCCATTAGTACTACATAATATTTACATATAAATTTTAACCAACAATGATAAGCAATGGTTTTTAAATCAGACCCGGTCAAAGTCCAGACTTACTAATGTATCCTAACGACTTATCGGTTAGACACACTAATGCAAACCTGGTTCGCTAAGACCACCGCTCTGATACCACATGTCATAACCCGTCCTTAACCATAAGAACGTGTTAAATAACGTATGATTTCATTGCGAGGTATTGACCTCTATATGCGACATTTTTAAAAGAAAAACTGCATATATTATACATTACAAACCATGATTCTTATTTTTGTTACAAGCTTTGGACAACATAAAAATGATTATCGTTTAGCGATAATCTTCGACTTACAAACTTTACATATAATGATAACAACACGGTTTCTAGCATATTTTACAACACAGATCCTCGGGTATGCAGTTTTATTTTTGACACAAATATGCGTACGCAAGATCCTGCTCAAATTCAACATTATGCAGCGGAAGCTTTAGTAATCTCCTGAGAATAGACATGTTTTAAAAGGTCAACATAAAGTTGGTGAGATATAGGTTTAGTGCCGGCAGCAATATATATATATAGACCACAAGATTTCGTATATAAACAGTTTAATAAAAATATTCTAAGTGGTTGAGCACTTGGTAACCATACTTAACATTTAATCACGTCGCATATTCCCTTTAATATGAAATCTTACTACACCGTACCAAGTGTAGTCACAAAACGAAGTACTGTGCAACCGTTGAATACTGGTCGTCCAGTCCGGTTGGGGTTGTCAGGCCCGATAGATCTATCAACAGGATTCGCGTTTACAATACCGCTGTAAATATTAGTTACCAAGCTACAGGGAAGTATGCCAGTGGTACAACTCAACGTAGAATATATTTTTCAGTTACTTGTGTCCATAACGTAAAACATAAAATACATGTATTCTCATCCCGAAATATTTAGAGTTTAAAAGTGGGACTATATACTCACGTTCGTCTTGAAGATATATATATTTTTGACTTGGTCTTCCGGTTGATATCACGAACCTATCCATATATAATATATCAATACCTTTTCTTTTTAAACAAACGTCTCATATATATACTTGTTATACTTTTAATACTTTGAATAATTCCTTAGTCCGTAGTTAGCATTTCGTTGTTAGTAATTCAATTTTAATGGTTCATTTGTAGATGTTTAATATACCCGCAATGAAATAAATAAAACCCCCAACGAAATAAATAAAACCCCATCGTATATGTATTGGTCGAGATTAATCTTGACCCACGGTACCGGTGTTGTCAAATGACGTGTTGCGTACATAAAGTACCGGTGTTGTCAAATGACGTGTTGCGTACAAACATGGGATCTTATGATTAATCTTCTCGTATTGTTTATGGGTGATCCTGAACCATATAAAATTGAATTATAAGTACATATATATAAAATATCATGTTATCTTAGAAAGACGTGATTTTATTTAATTTTTCCCAATTAATCCCGAAGTTAAACAAGTCTTGGATAACCAATTTTGTTTCGGTCATAGTTTCTTCGTTACAAATCCGTTTTCGTTGATTTAACTTGCCATCTCCTTGGATCGAGTTCCTCTTTAAGACTATGAACTGAAAATACCTTGGTTTGTATTCAAAATCACACGGCATAGGTGAAACTTTAGTGAAACTTATGAAGTTAAACATTTTCCTTTATGTAAACAACCTTAAATGATTATTTTTCTAAAAATACTTATACTTTGAATTAAATCATGAAATTTTTATGTGTTATCATATTCATATTAAAAATCATTTTTCCAGAAGATAAACTTCCAATTCAAAGTTTAAGATGGTTTTTAATTATCCAACCCAAAACAGTCCCCGGTTGCACTCCGACGTCGTAAAAACAGTTTTTAAGGTGTTCTTTGAAAAACCAAGTTATACCTTGTTAAATTAGCATGTAATTAAGTTATATTACAGGTCTTGAAGTATTTTAAAAGTTAAGTTAGAAGGATCTATTTAGTTTGCAAACAAGTTTGAAAACTTTCAAACTATGTTCTTGTTGTTAAAATTTTATACCACAAAATAAGATAGCTATATATATATGAATCGAATAAGGTTATGAACATAGTTACTACCTCAAGTTCCTTGGACAAGGTTGCTGTAAAAGAGGAGTAAGAACCTAGAACTAAAAGGGTGATGGAATTGGATGAAAGATTGGAAGTAAGTTTGTGTTCTTGGAAGGATTCTTGAAGTATTTTTGTAAGGGTTTTCTTATGGTGATTAAGTGATGTTTTTGAAGCTAAATGATGGGGAAAATGCTTGGAGATGATCAAGTATGAAGTTAAGAGTATTTTGAGAGAGAAATGGGAGTGTAAGTATGAGAAAATGGGGTGAAGAAATGGTGTGCATGCATAAAAACGTTTTTAGGTTATAAAGGAAAAAAAAGATACCTAACTTTGTTTTCTTGCTAAATAATTCATGCTACTTGACAAATGGTTGGTTCCACATGTTTCTTAATCATTTAAGGCTGCTAAGGAGCAGATTTTTATTGGTATATACCAATAGTAAATACATCTAGAAGCTGCGTATGATACGGGTACATATACCCTAGATATACGTGTAGAAATCTTTGAGAAAACAGAATGAGGATTCAAATATAGCTATCTTTTGTAAATATACTTATATTGTTTTATGTATGTAAGCCCTTTAAAAGTGATAAAATACATATCTATACGATGCATGTATAAGTATTATAGGTTATAAGTATTTATGTCGAAGAACGTTACGTATAGTTATCGTTTTGAAAACTTAAGTTAGTAGTTTCAAAATATACTTATAACTCATTGTTATTAGTACCCAATGAGATGTTAAACATCCTTAGATCATGTTAAATATATATAAATACATATATATACATAAACGTATAATTATCGTATGTTATATAGTTCGTGATATCATCGGTCAAATTGAACGGTCAAACGTTGTGTAAAACTCTTTTCGAAGACATAAGTCTCAACAATTTGGATTGCTTGTCATGTTGGTAAGGTTTAATTTATGTAAATATTAATCTTATAAATATAGAATGATCGAAAAAGTGCGGGTCATTACAATAATCAACTTTATACTTGCTTGTGGTTCAAAACAACGTTTTACAAATACACTTATGATTTCACCAACATTTTTCGTTGACAGTTTTCTATATGTTTCTCAGGTTCATACTTGGCTACTTGATACATGCTTCCGCGTACACTTATACTTGCTTGGGGTCAAGCATACAAGCATACACATTGATTTTCTTGCTTGGGGTCAAGCATACATACATACATACGCTATTGATAGCATTCGAGATTTACAACTTATATTATATCACAAATTAATTCATTTATACTTTATAACTTTTGTAAACTTAAACTCTTTGTCGAACCGTTTGGTAACTAAACTTTGTAAGTCTTACACGTTTCAAATGAATGCGACATAATTTTGGTCAAACACGTCTCATTTAGGGACTATGACCACGTAATGGGACCTAAGTTAACGACGCTGCCAATGACGTTTTTGCTGGGTAGTTACAGATGGTATCAGAGCGTTGGTTGTAGGGATCTAGGATGTGCATTAGTGTGTCCGACAGAGTCGTTAGGACGCATTGGCGAATCTAGACTACAACCGGATAGTTATCCATTGCATTCTGACATACATTTTCTATAGATAGCACTTACTTGACTACTTGTGCATTTATACTTGAATCAATCTTAGGCGAACTTCTTAATGGTACCAAATTTTCATCATACGAACTCGTACTCTAACACTTTCTGATAACACACGTAAATTCAAGATTCATACACGTGAGGATGACGAAGACTTCATTAGTTATAGTAGTTCGGGAATTCTATCTCCTCAGTTGTTATTCGCCACCGTCTCAGCTTACTATCCACGAGCGCTGTAAAGTTTCCACCACCATGGCAATCACTAACCACTATCGATGTTACACAGGTAACTTTCACTATCTCCCACTTCTTGTTGCTACTATCACTACTCTAGATGAGTATCGTCATCATCGCTTATCACTACGGTCGCATACTACTCGTTATCACGATTCGTTACTCTTGTTGTACTCAAAGACATTATTATTTGATTTGAACTACATTGACGTGAACAAACAGTTATAAACTTCCCTCGAGAAATGCATCTTCAGAGTTGCACTAATTCTTTCGATTTAATACGAGTCACGTTAGAGATGCCGTTATATTTTGTTCATTTTAAATCTTCACGATTACACGAACTTGATTCTATGGAGTGATGTGAGAATTGAGGTATGAGTTAGCATAATATAACGACACTCGATCAACGTAGTTATATTATAGTAAGTCATACCAAAGTTCTAATGACTCGTGATGGTGATTGGACTCGGTCAACCTAATCACCATAATCTGCCATGTACATGAATTTATTTTTCCTTGTTGCCATCCGAAAGCTTTTAGAATATTGATAACAACCATACCAGGGACACATCTTGATATTTCCAAATCTTATTTATGCTTCTGAACGAATGACCAATTCTTTCAACTTTAAAACATATGTTACATGTGTGTACTATCTCGTCTTTGCACACTTTTATCAACGAACTACAAAACGCTTGATATGCTCACATCGAGGCGGAAACTTCTCTGGCGTTACACTCGTACTTCCGTGTAAGGAAAACCTTTATCTAAATTCTCAATGGAGAGAGAGACTCTTCACGTTATACTAGTATTCGCCTCGAGGGTGAATAGTCCTAACAAACGTTTTCAGAAACCGATAAGAAACTTGTCCCAACAAACGTTTTTAAGAAACCGACAAGATGGGAAAAACTTGTACAACTATACATTATAGGAATGCTATCTCGACACGGTGTACCTTTGTCATTTGTTTCGGATCTATATGCTCGTTTCACTTCTAGATTTCGGAGTGCCTTACAAGAAGCCTTGCGAACACGTTTAAACATGAGTACCGCGCATCATCCACAAAATGACGTACCAAGCCAACATACGATTCAAACCTTGGAAAACATATCACGAACTTGTATTGTTGCCTTTAATTGATTTCCTCTTACTGCGATAGTTATCATTCGAGTATTAATGCCGTACCTTTTTCGAAACTTTATATGGCCGCAATTGTCGTTCTCTTAATTGTTGGGCCGAAGTAGGCGACAAGCAAACCACCGGACCCAAACTCATTCATGAAACAACCGAGAAATTATTCAAATCCAAGAAAGGCTCAAGACGGCCCGTAGTCGCCAAAAGAGCTATGCCGATGTTAGACGTAAACCTCTCGAACCCCAAGTGGGTAACCGCGAAATGTTAAAAATCGCACCTTGGAAAGGTGTAATCCGTTTCGGAAAACGTAGAACGCTAAATCCGCGACATTTGGATCCTTTTAAAATCTTGGGGCGTATTGGACCCGTTGCTTACCGTTTCGAACTCCCAACTCAAACAAATTATGTTCATCCTACATTCCATGTATCAAACTTAAAGATGTGTCTTACGAAACAAGAACTTGTTATCCTTTTCGATGAGCTTACTATCGATGACAACCATCACTTCCTAGGAGAACTGTGAATCGTGAAACTAAACTTTAAAACAACGTAAAAAAAATGAAAATCCCGACCGTCAAAGTTCATTGGAATGCTCAAGGAAGTACCTTCACTCATTCGTAGAATTGGCAACGCAAGATTTTGAGGAAGAAACGACGACTACTACTTCCAATTAAATTTCGAGATGAAATTTCTTTTAAGGTGTAGGTAATGTAACATCCCGCGTTTTTCCGTTAAATTTATTTTAACACCGTCTTTTTTTTATAGATAATATCTTTCTTTATCTAAATTCGTATCTTGCGTTAACTAACGTTCTTAATATTCCCGTTATTGGATTATAACATCTTCCGTTTACTCTCGCGTGTTTAAAATAATTCGTTCGGTAAATTCACGCACCCACTTTTAAACTCGAGGGACCGAAGTTGCCAAGTGGGCAAACTAGTTGACTAGGTCAACTAGTCAACCCACCTCCCCACCACTCATTCATTCACCACCCATTTTCTTTCTTTCTCTTTTTACTACTTCCATTTTTACTCTCAAACTCCCAAATCATTCATTCATCATCTAAATCGGATCTAGCAAGCAAACATCAAAACAAATTACATATTCGTGATCCTCTCTTCATCCTCTTCAATTTGGTACAAATTTCACTACTTGGGGTAAGGTTTCTAAAAACTCTAAATTTCTCTAATTCGATTTATAGACTTGAAATGGTGTTAGTTAGGGTCTATGGCTCGAGTCTAGCATGAATATGTGAATTATATGCTCGATCTTGTTATTTTGCATAAACTAGCATGAACTTGAAATGGGTTGGTTTAATCTTGAGTTTTGGATGATTAAATGTTGTTTATATGTTAAAGTTCATGTATTAAAAGTGTTACTAGCATCGTTTGCTTCATTTTGGTATGTTGGATGACATGAAAACATTACATTAACATGATTATTGATTTTGTGATTCTTGGTTAGGGTTTAATAGATCTTAAAACGAACTTTTGATGCATTAAATGCTTTGCAATATTATTTGTAAGTGTTTAGTTGCATTGTATGCGTAATTACCTTCAAAACGGCATACTATATGTGTACATTCAACGTCCGAATCATGAAATGCGATTTACGAACTTGAAACTTTGATAATGAACTTTTAACGATCATTCAACGAGGATTTTGTTGTTGTAAATGATGAATTTGATTTATGAAACGTGTTTAGTCATATTCCTCATCAAATTTCCTTTCCAACGATATAAGATACGTGTTTTGAGTGTTTACGGTTCGTTATTTGTGTTTGAATGAAATTTGGTTTGAGACTTAGACATTTGAAACGACCCAGGCACCAGCTCACATTGAGTGTCGTGGCGCGGCCCTCCCCAGTCGCGGTGAAATGCCCTGTCCTAATCCATCTGGACGAAGTCATCAACATTTGATCTCAGAGTGATGATCGACTCCAAGTAATGTCCTTAAAATGAGCAAATGCACAGCGGAAGATTTCTTTCATACCTGAGAATAAACATGCTTTAAAGTGTCAACCAAAAGGTTGGTGAGTTCATAGGTTTATCATAAAACAATAAAATTCATCATTTTGATAGACCACAAGATTTAAATGCTGCATGGTACAAATGGGCCCGAATCCTATACCCACCTGTAATGTACATGCAATATCTTTTAAATACAGTACACCTTTCTTGTGTACGAAACCATTTTTCATAAATCTTAGTATCTGTACACATATCTCGTGCACAAAAACTAATACACATAACCTGTGTATAAAAATCATTCTCTCGATACATAACATTCACATCATCTGGTGGCAATTATCATGTCCACATAATTCAATGGTGGTAATTATCATGTCCACATAATTCAATGGTGGCAATTATCATATCCACATAATTCAATGGTGGCAATTATCATGTCCACATAATTCAATAATAATCCGCAGAACTTCTGTCAGCTTAATAATTCATTCGAGGAATGTTTTGCTTGTGTCTATCTCGTCAAACATTTATAAAAGCATTTCATGTAATCGCAGTTCAAATTGTATTTCAAAAGCATTTAATAAAGCAGTTGTAAAAACAACGCATGTATTCTCAGTCCCAAAAATATAAAGAGTAAAAGGGAATCAAATGAACTCACCCTACAATATTTTGTAGTAAAAATATTCATACTGAAATGTCCCGTTCATATTGATTATAAACGTTCCATATTAATTGATTTCGTTGCGAGGTTTTGACCTCTATATGAGACGTTTTTCAAAGACTGCATTCATTTTTAAAAATAACCATAACCTTTATTTTATCAATAAAGGTTTTAAAAATATTACCTAGATTATCAAATAATGATAATCTAAAATATACTGTTTACACACGACCATTACATAATGGTTTACAATAGAAATATATTACATCGACATATGTTTCTTGAATGCAGTTTTTACACAATATCATACAAACATGGACTCCAAATCTTGTCCTTATTTTAGTATGCAACAGCGGAAGCTCTTAGTATTCACCTGAGAATAAACATGCTTTAAACGTCAACAAAAATGTTGGTGAGTTATAGGTTTAACCTATATATATCAAATCGTAACAATAGACCACAATATTTCATATTTCAATACACATCCCATACATAGAGATAAAAATCATTCATATGGTGAACACCTGGTAACCGACATTAACAAGATGCATATATAAGAATATCCCCATCATTCCGGGACATCCTTCGGATATGATATAAATTTCGAAGTACTAAAGCATCCGGTACTTTGGATGGGGTTTGTTAGGCCCAATAGATCTATCTTTAGGATTCGCGTCAATTAGGGTGTCTGTTCCCTAATTCTTAGATTACCAGACTTAATAAAAAGGGGCATATTCGATTTCGATAATTCAACCATAGAATGTAGTTTCACGTACTTGTATCTATTTTGTAAATCATTTATAAAACCTGCATGTATTCTCATCCCAAAAATATTAAATTTTAAAAGTGGGACTATAACTCACTTTCACAGATATTTCCTTCCTCGGAAATAAGACTTGGCCATGGATCGATTCACGAACCTATACAAATATGTACATATATATCAAAGTATGATCAAAATATAATTACAACCATTTTTATTATGTTTTAAAGGTTTGAGTGTATTAAGTCAGCTGTCCTCGTTAGTAACCTACAACTAGTTGTCCACAGTTAGATGTACAGAAATAAATCGATATATATCATCTTGAATCAATCCACGACCCAGTGTATACACATCTCAGGCTAGATCACAACTCAAAGTATATATATTAATGGAATCAACCTCAACCCTGTATAGCTAACTCTAACATTACTGCATATAGAGTGTCTATGGTTGTTCCAAATAATATATATACATGGGTCGATATGATATGTCAAAACATTTGCATACGTGTCTATGGTATCCCAAGATTACATAATATATTAGAATATTAGAATACATGTATAATACAATATAAGTTAGCTAGGATATGATTTGTATAGATTTGTTAAACATTTCCGGTAGCTAAAAAGATCAAAAATATCCAATCTTGTTTTACCCATAACTTCTTCATTTTAAATCCGTTTTGAGTGAATCAAATTGCTATAGTTTCATATTGAACTCTAATTTAAGAATCCAAACAAAAAAATTATAGGTTTATAGTTGGAAATTTAAGTTACATGTCAATTACTAAAGAGGTAGTCATTTCCGTCGAAAGAACGACATCTTGATGACCATTTTGAAAAACATACTTTCACTTTGAGTTTAACCAAGATTTTTGGATATAGTTTCATGTTAATATGAAAAATCATTTTCTCAAAATAAAAACTTTTAAATCAAAGTTTATCATAGTTTTTAATTATCCAAACCAAAACAGCCCCCGGTTTCACTACGACGGCGTATATCCGATTTTATGGTGTTCATCGTGTTTCCAGGTTTTAAATCATTAAGTTAGCATATCATATAGATATAGAACATGTGTTTAGTTGATTTTAAAAGTCAAGTTAGAAGGATTAACTTTTGTTTGCGAACAAGTTTAGAATTAACTAAACTATGTTCTAGTGATTACAAGTTTAAACCTTCGAATAAGATAGCTTTATATGTATGAATCGAATGATGTTATGAACATCATTACTACCTCAAGTTTTCTGGATAAAACTACTGGAAATGAGAGAAATGGATCTAGCTTCAAAAGATCCCTGGATGGCTTGAAAGTTCTTGAAGCAGAATCATGACACGAAAACAGTTCAAGTAAGATTTTCACTCGAAATAAGATTGTTATAGTTGTAGAAATTGAATCAAAGTTTGAATATGAATATTACCTTGAATTAGAAAGATAACCTACTGTAAATAACAAAGGTTCCTTGATCTTAGATTATTACTTGGAATGGATTAGAAAGCTTGGAAGTAAACTTGCAAACTTGGTAGTATTCTTGATTTTTATGAAACTATACTTATGGAATTTATGAAGAACACTTAGAACTTGAAGATGGAACTTGAGAGAGATCAATTAGATGAATAAAATTGAATAATGAAAGTGTTTGTAGGTATTTTTGGTCTTTGGTATATGGATTAGATATAAAGGATATGTAATTTTGTTTTCATGTAAATAAGTCATGAATGATTACTAATATTTTTGTAATTTTATGAGATATTTCAAGCTAGTTGCTAAATGATGGTTCCCAAATGTGTTAGGTGACTCACATGGGCTGCTAAGAGCTGATCATGGGAGTGTATATACCAATATTACATACATCTAAAAGCTGTGTATTGTACGAGTACGAATACGGGTGCATACGAGTAGAATTGTTGATGAAACTGAACGATGATGTAATTGTAAGAATTTTTGTTAAGTAGAAGTACTTTGATATGTGTCTTGAAGTCTTTCAAAAGTGTAATAATACATATCAAAACACAACATGTATATACATTCTAATGGAGTCGTTAAGTTTTCGTTAGTCGTTACATGTAAGTGTTGTTTTGAAACCTTTAAGTTAACGATCTCAATTAATGTTGTTAACCCAATGTTTATTATATCAAATGAGATGTTAAATTATTATATTATCATGATATTATGATGTATGAATATCTCTTAATATGATATATACATTAAAATATCGTTACAACGATAATCGTTACATATAAGTCTCGTTTCGTAATTCTTGAGTTAGTAGTCTTGTTTTTACATATGTAGTTCATTGTTAACACACTTAATGATATATTTAAATATCATTTTATCATGTTAAATATAGTGTATCAATATCTTAATATGATACATATGTATTTAGTAGACGTTATCGTAACGATAATCGTTATATATATCATTTCGAGTTTCTTAACTTAGTAATCTCATTTCTTATGTATATCACACATTGTTAATATATTTAGTGAGATACTTACTCATCATAATCTTATGTCAACCATATATATATGTCTATATCTACCACAACATGTAGTTTTTTACAATTTTGTAACGTTCGTGAATCGCCGGTCAACTTGGGTGATCAATTGTCTATATGAAACTTATTTCATTTAATCAAGTCTTAACAAGTTTGATTGCTTAACACGTTGGAAACATTTAGTCATGTAAATATCAATCTCAATTAATATATATAAACATGGAAAAGTTCGGGTCACTACAGTACCTACCCGTTAAATAAATTTCGTCCCGAAATTTTAAGCTGTTGAAAGTGTTGACGAATCTTCTGGAAATAGATGCGGGTATTTCTTCTTCATCTGATCTTCATGCTCCCAGGTGAACTCAGGTCCTCTACGAGCATTCCATCGAACCTTAACAATTGGTATCTTGTTTTGCTTAAGTCTCTTAATCTCACGATCCATTATTTCGACGGGTTCTTCAATGAATTGAAGTTTTTCATTGATTTGGATTTCGTCCAACGGAATAGTGAGATCTTCTTTAGCAAAAAATTTCTTCAAATTCGAGACGTAGAAAGTGTTATGTACAGTCGCGAGTTGTTGAGGTAGCTCCAGTTGGTAAGCTACTGGTCCAACACGATCTATAATCTTGAATGGTCCAATTTACCTTGGATTTAGTTTCCCCCGTTTACCAAATCGAACAATGCCTTTCCAAGGTAAAACCTTAAGCATGACCATCTCTCCAATTTCAAATTCTATATCTTTTCTTTTAATGTCGGCGTAGCTCTTTTGTCGACTCTGGGCGGTTTTCAATCGTTGTTGAATTTGGATGATTTTCTCGGTAGTTTCTTGTATTATCTCTGGACCCGTAATCTGTCTATCCCCCACTTCATTCCAACAAATCAGAGACCTGCATTTTCTACCATAAAGTGCCTCAAATGGCGCCATCTTAATACTAGAATGATAACTGTTGTTGTAGGAAAATTCTGCTAATGGTAGGTGTCGATCCCAACTGTTTCCGAAATCAATAACACATGCTCGTAGCATGTCTTCAAGCGTTTGTATCGACCTTTCACTCTTCCCATCAGTTTGTGGATGATAGGTAGTACTCATGTCTAGACGAGTCCCCAATGCTTGTTGCAATGTCTGCCAGAACCTTGAAACAAATCTACCATCCCTATCAGAGATAATAGAGACAGGTATTCCATGTCTGGAGACAACCTCCTTCAAATACAATCGCGCTAACTTCTCCATTTTTTCATCTTCTCTCATTGGCAGGAAGTGTGCTGACTTGGTGATACGATCAACTATTACCCAAATAGTATCATAACCACTTGCAGTCCTTGGCAATTTAGTAATGAAATCCATGGTAATGTTTTCCCATTTCCATTCCGGGATTTCAGGTTGTTGTAGTAGACCTGATGGTTTCTGATGTTCAGCTTTGACCTTAGAACACGTCAAACATTCTCCTACATATTTAGCAATATCGACTTTCATACCCGGCCACCAAAAGTGTTTCTTGAGATCTTTATACATCTTCCTCGCTCCAGGATGTATTGAATATCTGGTTTTATGTGCTTCTTTAAGTACCATTTCTCTCACATCTCCAAACCTTGGTACCCAAATTCTATCAGCCCTATATTGGGTTCCGTCTTCCCGAATATTAAGATGTTTCTCTAATCCTTTGGGTATCTCATTCTTCAACTTTCCTTCTTTTACAACCCCCTGTTGCGCCTCCTTTATTTGAGTAGTAAGGTTAGTACGAATAATTATATTCATAGCTTTTACCCTTATAGGTTCTCTGTCCTTTCTACTCAAAGCGTCGGCTACCACATTCGCCTTCCCCGGGTGGTATCAAATCTCAAAATCATAATCATTCAACAGTTCAATCCACCTGCGTTGTCTCAATTTCAGTTGCTTCTGATTAAATATATGTTGGAGACTTTTGTGGTCGGTATATATAATACTTTTGACCCTATATAAATAATGCCTCCAAGTCTTTAATACAAAAACAACATCACCCAATTCCAAATCGTGAGTTGTATAATTTTGCTCGCGAATCTTCAATTGTCTAGACGCATAAGCATTCACCTTCGTTTGTTGCATTAATACACAACCGAGACCTTGCTTTGATGCGTCACAATAAATCACAAAATCATCATTCCCTTCAGGCAATGACAATATAGGTGCCGTAGTTAGCTTTTTCTTCAATAACTGAAACGCCTTCTCTTGTTCATCCTTCCATTCAAATTTCTTCCCTTTATGTGTTAATGCAGTCAAGGGTTTTGCTATTTTGGAGAAATCTTGGATGAATCTTCTGTAGTAACTAGCCAATCCTAAAAATTGACATATATGCTTTGGAGTTTTTGGGGTTTCCCACTTTTCAACGATTTCGATCTTTGCCGGGTCCACCTGGATACCTTCTTTGTTCACTATGTAACCGAGGAATTGAACTTCTTCAAACCAAAATGCACACTTTGAAAACTTAGCGTACAGTTTTTCTTTCCTCAATACTTCTAGCACTTTTCTCAAATGTTCTTTGTGCTCTTGATAATTCTTTAAGTAAATAAGTATGTCATCGATAAAAACAATGACAAACTTGTCAAGATATGGCCCACACAATTGGTTCATAAGGTTCATGAACACAGCTGGTGCATTAGTCAATCCAAACGGCATAACCATAAACTCGTAATGACCATAACGCGTCCTAAAAGTAGTTTTTGGAATATCATCCTCCTTTACTCGCATTTGATGATATCCAGAACGTAAATCGATTTTCGAATAAACCGACGAGCCTTGTAGTTGATCAAATAAGTCGTCAATTCTCGGTAGTGGATAACGGTTTTTGATGGTAAGTTTATTCAACTCTCTGTAGTCAATACACAACCTAAATGTACCATCCTTCTTCTTGACAAACAAAATATGAGCTCCCCATGGTGATGTGCTTGGTCGAATGAAACCATGTTCTAATAGTTCTTGTAGTTGGCTTTGCAGTTCTTTCATCTCGCTGGGTGCGAGTCTGTAAGGAGAACGAGCTATTGGTGTAGCTCCTGGTACAAGATCTATTTGAAATTCAACAGATCGATGTGGAGGTAGTCCCGGTAATTCTTTCGGAAATACATCAGGAAATTCTTTTGCGACGGGAGCATCATTGATGCTCTTTTCTTCAGTTTGTACTTTCTCGACGTGTGCTAGAACAGCATAGCAACCTTTTCTTATTAGTTTTTGTGCCTTCAAATTACTAATAAGATTTAGCTTCGTGTTGCCCTTTTCTCCGTACACCATTAAGGGTTCTCCTTCTTCTCGTACAATGCGAATTGCATTTTTGTAACATACGATCTCTGCTTTCATCTCCTTCAGCCAGTCCATGCCAACTATTACATCAAAACTCCCTAATTCTACTGGTATCAAATCAATCTTAAATATTTCGCTACCCAGTTTAATTTCTAGATTCCAGCATATATAATCTGCTGAAATTAATTTACCGTTTGCTAATTCGAGTAAAAAATTTACTATCCAACGGCGTCAATGGACAACTTAATTTAGCACAAAAATCTCTACTCATATAGCTTCTATCCGCACCCGAATCAAATAAAACATAAGCAGATTTATTATCAATAAGAAACGTACCCGTAATAAGCTCCGGGTCTTCCTGTGCCTCTGTCGCATTAATATTGAAAACTCTTCCGCGGCCTTGTCCATTCGTGTTCTCCTGGTTCTGGCAATTTCTAATAATGTGGTCCGGTTTTCCACATTTATAACAAACTACATTGGCATACCTTGCTCCGACACTACTTGCTCCGCCATTACTTATTCCGACACCATTTGTTCCTTTCGTTCTGTTAACCCCTGGTCCGTAGACCTCACACTTCACCGCGCTATGACCATTTCTTTTACACTTGTTGCAAAATTTGGTGCAGAACCCCGAGTGATAGTTTTCACACCTTTGACATAGCTGCTTCTGATTGTTGTTGTTGTTGCGGTTGTTATTGTTGTTGGGATGATTGTTGTAGTTGTTGTGCCATTTGTTGTAGTTGCGATTGATGTTGCGATTGTTAGGATAGTTGTTGTTGTTTTGGTGACTCTTATCACCGTTTTCCTCCCACTTTCTTTTGACTAGCTTCACGTTGGCCTCTTCGGCCGCCTGTTCTTTAATTCTTCCCTCAATCTGGTTCACTAGTTTGTGAGCCATTCTACATGCCTTTTGTATGGAGGCAGGCTCGTGTGAACTTATATCTTCTTGGATTCTCGCCGGTAACCCTTTCACAAACGCATCGATCTTCTCTTCCTCATCTTCGAACGCTCTCGAACACAATAGGCACAATTCTGTGAATCGTCTTTCGTACGAAGTAATATCGAATCCATGTGTTCGTAACCCTCTAAGTTCTGACTTGAGCTTATTGACCTCAGTTCTGGGACGGTACTTCTCATTCATCAAGTGCTTGAATGCTAACCACGGTAGCACGTAAGCAGCATCTTGTCCCACTTGCTCTAGATAGGTATTCCAACATGTTAACGCAATACCTGTGAAGGTATGCGTAGCATACTTCACTTTGTATCCTTCAGCACACTTACTTATGGCAAACACCGATTCAACTTTCTCTGTCCACCGTTTCAATCCGATTGGTCCTTCGGTCCTATCAAATTCTGAAGGTTTGCAGGCAGTGAATTCCTTGTAGGAGAATCCTACACGATTTCTTGCGCCGTTAGCTGTATTGCTAGATTCAGAGTTATTGTTGGTATGTAGCGCGGCCTGTACTACGGCTATGTTTGAAGCAAGAAAGGCACAAAATTCCTCTTCGCTCATATTCAAGGTGTGTCGAGTAGTCGGTGCCATTTCCTTCAAAATAGTCAAATGAAACAATTTAATCATACAGAATATTAAGAGTAGTCAATAGTATCTCGTAGCATAATATGAACTCATTTATAAAAGATTTTTCTTCATATTAGCGTTTTATAAGTTTAAATTCGGGTACTACCTACCCGTTAAGTTCATACTTAGTAGCTAATATACAATTCAACTACTACAATTCCATATAAAAAACTAATTATAATAATATATCACATACAAATACTCTTCAAACTTACAACTTCGCTATATTACATATAACATGAAATATAGTACACTATGATACATGACAGTTTTGAAGATAAATCTAGTTAATACGCAAGTTGTTCAGCAAAGGAAATAAAGACACGTAATTCATAAGTCCAGAAACAAGTCATGCATTCTGGTTTTACTAAGACGACTTCCCATCCTTGGTCTTGTGGAAAATAACCGTTATGACCATTAGCTAGGTAGCATGTTGTAATGTCATCAAAAGGACGAGGGTTTCGAAATGTCCAACAGCCCCGTTATAATCTAAAAACCTTGTTTCTCACCCTAACTACTGAATCCGTCACTTGTGGAAAAGTTTTATTTAAAAGCTGCAATCCGATGTTCTTTTTCTCGCTTTGGTAAGAATCGAACATCACTAACCCATAAGCATAACATGCTTCTTTATGTTGCATGTTGGAAGCTCTTTCTAATTCACGAAATCCTATGTTGGGATATGTTGAGTCAAAATAAGTTCTTAACCCGTAGCGTAAAATTGCATTTGGGTTCCCCGCATTTAACGCTTTAAAGAAAACACGGCGTAACTTAAAGTCTCCCCAATGTGAAATACCCCACCTATCAAAGGAAAGCCTTTTATAAACTAAGGCATTTCTGGAAAGTCTTTCAAATGTTTGACAAGTTAATTTCGCCATAACTAAATGTGCTGATGAATTCTGACCGACTCTAGACAAGATTTCCTCAATCATATCCTCTGGTAGGTCTTCTAAAATATTCGGTTGTCTACCCTTAACGTCCATTTTATTTTTATACTGTAAAATATACAAGGATTAGATTCGTAATAACAAACAATACAAGCAATTTTTACATAGAACATAAAAGTACAAGCACACTACAATACATTTATTACACAACATGCTCACACCCCTCTAATCTGAATCACTGGTTTCTTCTTCTTCTTCAGACTTGGTTCTTTTTCCTAATCTTCTAGGGATATATGATGTTCCTCTAATACGAGTCATCGTTTTCCACATTGGTTTAGAAAAACCTGGTGGTTTAGAGGTTCCCAGGTTATTGTCACGATATTGAAAATACGGGTGTTGACGGTACATATAAAGTTCAAAGGGGTCGGAATTAGATTTCTCTATTTTGATGCCTTTTCCCTTATTATTTTCTTTTGCCTCATTAAATTGGGTCGGGGTAATTTCTATAACATCATCGAAATCCTCATCAGGATCCGATTCATGGGAAAATTGGTAATTTTCCCAATATTTTGCTTCCTTAGCGGAAACACCATTGACCATTATTAACTTTGGTCCATTGGTTGAGGATTTTCTTTTATTTGACCGGTTTTCTGTGGTTCCTACTATTCCCCCCTCCGGAACCTCTTCTTCTTCTGGTTCCTCTTCTTCTGGTTCCTATTCTTCTGGTTCCGTTTCCTCTTCTTCCTGTTCTTCGGGAACTTGTGAATCTTGCCAATATATATTCGACTCTTCGTTATTATTAGGTGAGTCAATGGGATTTGTGCTAGAGGTAGACATCTATCACACAATATCAAACATGTTAAGAGATTAATATATCACATAATATTTACATGTTAATAATATATAGTTTCCAATAAAAATGTTAAGCAATCATTTTTAAAGAAAACACGGTCGAAGTCCAGACTCACTAATGCATCTTAACAAACTCGATAAGACACACTAATGCAAATTTTCTGGTTGTCTAAGACCAACGCTCGGATACCAACTGAAATGTCCCGTTCATATTGATTATAAACGTTACATATTAATTGATTTTGTTGCGAGGTTTTGACCTCTATATGAGATGTTTTTCAAAGACTGCATTCATTTTTAAAAACAACCATAACCTTTATTTTATCAATAAAGGTTTTAAAAACATTACGTAGATTATCAAATAATGATAATCTAAAATATACTGTTTACACACGACCATTACATAATGGTTTATAATAGAAATATATTACATCGACATATGTTTCTTGAATGCAGTTTTTACACAATATCATACAAACATGGACTCCAAATCTTGTCCTTATTTTAGTATGCAACAACGGAAGCTCTTAGTATTCACCTGAGAATAAACATGCTTTAAACGTTAACAAAAATGTTGGTGAGTTATAGGTTTAACCTATATATATATATATATATATATATATATATATATATATATATATATATATATATATATATATATATATATATATATATATATATATATATATATATATATATATCAAATCGTAATAATAGACCACACGATTTCATATTTCAATACACATCCCATACATAGAGATAAAAATCATTCATATGGTGAACACCTGGTAACCGATATTAACAAGATGCATATATAAGAATATCCCCATCATTCCGGGACACCCTTCGGATATGATATAAATTTCAAAGTACTAAAGCATCTGGTACTTTGGATGGGGTTTGTTAGGCCCAATAGATCTATCTTTAGGATTCGCGTCAATTAGGGTGTCTGTTCCCTAATTCTTAGATTACCAGACTTAATAAAAAGGGGCATATTCGATTTCGATAATTCAACCATAGAATGTAGTTTCACGTACTTGTGTCTATTTTGTAAATCATTTATAAAACCTGCAAGTATTCTCATCCCAAAAATATTAGATTTTAAAAGTGAGACTATAACTCACTTTCACAGATATTTCCTTCCTCGGAAATAAGACTTAGCCACGGATCGATTTACGAACCTATACAAATATGTACATATATATCAAAGTATGATCAAAATATAATTACAACCATTTTTATTATGTTTTAAAGATTTGAGTGTATTAAGTCAGCTGTCCTCGTTAGTAACCTACAACTAGTTGTCCACAGTTAGATGTACAGAAATAAATCGATATATATTATCTTGAATCAATCCACGACTATAACAACCCTCACTTTTCGACTTCCGATTTTACTAAAATACCTAGAGTTGTTATATACGAATAAATTTAACGTTGACCGAATAAACGTACGCTTAAAATAAATAATATAATTATAAATATTATAAATAAGATTATGATATATAATATAACATAATTACATCAATGAATATATATATATATATATATAATATTTATATTACTTTTGTTATTTAGTTAATAGAATATATAATTAACTAAATAATAAATAATATTATAACATTTATAAAACTAATAAAAACTATAAATTAATAATCATAAATTTTAATTTTTATAAAAACTAAATATAATAATAATTTTTATATAAAATTCGTATTTAATAATTAAACAAATATAGAAATAAAATGTTTAGAAATATATTAAACAATTTTTTTTAGAATTTTATACAAAATAAAAATAAAAACTATATCTACTTTTAATAAATAAATACAAAAATACAAACTACTTTTTCTTTTAAGATTTACTTTTAATAAAAATACAAACTACTTTTCTTTTAAGATTTACTTTTAATAAAAATACAAACTACTTTTTCTTATTTTAACTTTTAAGATTTACTTTTAATAAAAATACAAACTACTTTTTCTTATTTTAACTTTTAAGATTTACTTTTAATAAAAATATAAACTACTTTTTCTTATTTTAACTTTTAAGATTTACTTTTAATAAAAATACAAACTACTTTTTCTTATTTTAACTTTTAAGATTTTACTTTTAATAAAAATACAAATTACTTTTTCTTATTTTAACTTTTAAGATTTTACTTTTAATAAAAATACAAACTACTTTTTCTTATTTTAACTTTTAAGATTTACTTTTAATAAAAATACAAAATACTTTTTCTTATTTTAACTTTTAAGATTTTACTTTTAATAAAAATACAAACTACTTTTTCTTATTTTAACTTTTAGGATTTTACTTTTAATAAAAATACAAACTACTTTTTTCTTATTTTAACTTTTAAGATTTACTTTTAATAAAAATACAAACTACTTTTTCTTATTTTAACTTTTAAGATTTACTTTTAATAAAAATACAAACTACTTTTTCTTATTTTAACTTTTAAGATTTACTTTTAATAAAAATACAAACTACTTTTTCTTATTTTAACTTTTAAGATTTTACTTTTAATAAAAATACAAACTACTTTTTCTTATTTTAACTTTTAAGATTTTACTTTTAATAAAAATACAAACTACTTTTTCTTATTTTAACTTTTAAGATTTACTTTTAATAAAAATACAAAATACTTTTTCTTATTTTAACTTTTAAGATTTACTTATTTTATTTTAATTTTTTTTTACCTAACATTTTCAACTATAAATACCACATACATTTCTCATTTCAAACTTACACCTTAATCTCTCATTTCTCTATTAAGAACTACTTCTAGTTGATATCTCGGTCACTTACTTGCTTTACTTTCCTTTCTTGCGTGGAATACTTCAACTGCTATTTAAGGTGAGTTTCATTACTCCCTTTTTATATATATTTTTGGGCTGAGAATACATGCGTTGTTTTATAAATGTTTTACGAAATAGGCACAAGTACTAAAACTAATTCTATGTGGGTTTAAACCAGAAATATACCCTTAGCTTGGTAACATTAAACTACCTGTCTATGTACGGTAGGCGCGAATCCTAAAGATAGATCTATTGGGCCTGACAACCCTATCCTGACTATGGGATGCTTTAGTACTTCGAGGTTTATATAACACACCTGATTTGGTGTACTTTCAGAGGGTAAAACATGAACGTTAAGGCTTGTTAACGGGTGCCTACAACTTATAGAATGCTTTTATACACTTGCTAGTGTATGGATATTTATGAAACTGAAATCTTGTGGCCTATTATTATAACGGAAATGATTGATTTTGATAAACTAATGAACTCACCAACCTTTTTGGTTGACACTTTAAGCATGTTTTATCTCAGGTGACGAATAAGATGATTGCCATGATTGCTACCTGATGAATTGAATGCTGCTACATGGAGTCTTCATTTCATTACATTTACTTTGCATTAAGACTATTATTATTATTTCAGTTTAAATTTGATGTAAAACTTTTAATGCTTCCGCTGTTTTATTAATAAATGTTTTATTCAAAACGTCTCATATAGAGTCGTTCTCGTTTATACAACTGTAATTTGATATAATTAGTCACAAATACCCTAGGCCCTAATTTGGGGGTGTGACAGATTGGTATCAGAGCAGGTTGTTGTAGAGAACCAGGATTGCATTTTATGTGTGTCTTATACAATTAGGTACCTTAGCAATGTAGGACTACAACTTTCCTTGACCATAGTGCCTTTAATTGTTGCCTTTAATTGATAAATGCTACACTATACCTTAGAAACTATACTTAAATCTTAAGATTATAACATACACGATAATGTGAAATTACTCGAACGTCAACGCTACTTAAGGCCTAGGGTGATCCTTGGTACCACTATGGGACGCTTGTGGATTTCGAATGCCAAACTTAGATTTTGGTCGAGAATTCCTGGGCCAACCGGTAACAATTGATCATTCAAGTGACTCGGCGGTGGCATAGATGTTTGGGTATGGTGCACAATATCAAACCTGACTATAGTGATCATACAACACTTAGTCACTTACGCACTTAATAAGTAGTGAACTTATTAAGAACAACTCACTTAGTCATCTATCCTGGTTTTGTGTATTACATATGTATTACATGAAATATTATCCAAGATTTTTGAAACTCCTATAATTCATACTCAAACGTATATAACTCCCTGTTATATCACGTACCTATATGCCTTATGCCTTTATGCATCGGTTTGCGAACCGGGAAATGTCATTGGGTTATCACAGTATACGAATTGAAAGTCTTTAATCGAAAGATTATTAGATTACATACTTATCATTTTATAATCTCGACACGTCATACTGCCATTATTAGAGTATAGACAAATCATATCTTAGCATATCTATTCCCAATAGACCTTGTCTTACACTTTTCCTAAATTTCCTCCGTAAATTACGGAAATCTTTCTGCTATATATACGTATTCAAGGAGATGAGTATATCATTCAATATTCAACACCCATTTCATATCAAACCCTATTCCAAACACATAATATGGATTTCTCACCTAACTCCTCAAGTTCTTCTAGCTCCAAAGATAGCATGACAGGAGCACACCCACCGATCAATTACCGTGATTTCTTTAGAAAATGGGGATGGGTTCGCGAAATACTCACCCTATGGAGAAATGAAGAAGGTACTCCTTATCACGAGCCAAACTTACCACCAAACGTCGGAGTACTCGATCCTCTTACTGGCGAACCTGTTCGCAATACCGTTTTCACTCTTTTCGCAAGGATTTTCCGCCTCGAAGGTCGACTCGATGTAACCAATATTCGTCCTCTACTCTCGAATTCTAACCAGAAAGGGTTATTAGAAGAAGTTAGAAGACTTCGAACTAAATATCAAGAATTGACAAACCTTACAGAGGAATGGGTAGAACAAATCCATAGACTCGAGCGTAAAGTAGAAACCCTGGAGGAAATAGTGCGCGATTTGGTAGCTAGGCTCACACTTACTAACCAAGTACCACAAGCAGCACCAACAGCAGCACCAGCACCAGCACCAGCACCACCAGTACTATCAGCATCACCACCAACAGCATCAGCTTCACCAACAACAACATCAGCATCCCACGTCTCAACATCATAATCGGTACCTCAAACATCGACATCATACGCCCATAGATACTAAGGAATATTAGTAATAATGAGTTAAGATGTATTGACTCATTCTTCCTGAAGAATTGTATATGTATACTTTATATATATATGGTTTGGAACAATAATAAATCTTTTCGTACTAAACTATTACGTGTGAATCTTAACTAGTATGTACTACTTGGTTAATTCATATCACTAATACGCTATGATGTACATCCTTCGTTAATGACTTAACAATCATTAATCACTGCTTCAGTACAATAAACTCCATTTCATAATAAACTAAGTGTATTATTCAAATGCATGTGTGATTTTACACTCCTATTTTTCGATGTACTCGAAAATTTCTCGAAAACATCATTTGTGCCTTATGAATTTCACAAGAAATCCACGAGCATCAACATCATTTACTGAGGTATATTAATAACAATGAACGATGAAGTATTGATTCATAACTTCATTAAAGAAATATTCCGCGACGATTATGTAATCTCTAAAGTTTTGGAGATTATTTATTCTCGTTTCAACCGTAAATCAAATGAGTTTAATATTATATTAACTTATTAAATCCATAATTACATCTGAAGAAAATATATATGTATGTATATTTTCCTAAAGATTGTATTTAAAAATTCTTTTGTACAAACTGTTAATTGTGAAAATATTTTAACGGGTAGGTAATACCCAAGAAATATCTAACATTCACATTAATATATTACATTGTACATTCTTCAAAATCCTTGAAAACATATCAGATTGATAATCAATGATTCAGATCAGTTAACCTTGAGAATGCTGATGAAGCAGCAAAAGCTGTAGATGGCCTTAATGACCAGAAGCTTGATAATAAAGAATTGTGTGTTGGAAAAGCTCAAAAGAATATCTGGTATTAAAAGACGGATTGAGCAAAACATGAAGGAGACCAAGGACAAATCCCAAGGACTAAACCTATAACCAAAGAATCTAGATGATTCGATTTCTGAAGGAAATCACATAAGATCTTTTTACGCATTCTAAATCCTTACAGAAGAATTTCTTCATTATCCATCGATTTTAGAAATTCTAAAATATCATCATATCTTTCGTTATAAATATCCTCGATATTTCTAAAGATATCTTCATAACGATTCTTGTCCGCAATTAATTATCTCTTTGCAATATCTTTATTACATCATAAAGGAAAACTGTTTAAGTTTCTATATTCCGTAAAATTTAAATTCAAATTTTGAATGATTTGAAGTAGTGTTGAGAATTGAAGCATGAGTTAGTATAATATAATGATGTCAGGCCAACATGATTATATTACAGTAAGTCATGCTAAATTTTTAATGGAAGATGATGATTCATAGACTTTATAATCATCATTTGCCATGTTACACGACTCTTACATTCTACTTAATCTCTGAACATATCAAGCAAATATATTCTTGATAGTTCTATCCTCAGTAATTCTGGTAATTTACCAAATCAAATCGTGATATTACGCTTAGAACAGTAGGTCCATTCGAAACTTCATACCTACAAATTTTGGACCATTACTCGCTTTACTTAGAGTCGAGAGGAGAATAAAAAGGCAAAGAGCTCCGACATATAAGGGAAAATATGTAGCCCGATAACGATACCGAAATTACAAACCGTGTATATCAATACGTATTGCAACGTAAAGACATGGTAGAATTAAAAACACTATAACCCCAAGGTAATAGTAGAAGAAAACAAATTCCTCTAGTGGTAAATGAAAAAGAAGAATGACTGAAATGATAGTCAGAAAAATATCCAGGATAAGAACTGGATGGAGCATTCTCACAATCTTTGGAAGTATGAATTGAGGAAGAAAGTATGGAAGTGGTGAAGATAATGAAACGGAAGAAGCTAATTTATAGCAAAATTCCAAACACAGCAATTGAAGCAATTCACCTCATTTAATCAAAGAAAATTTCAAATTGCTTAATTACCGGAGAATCAAATCTTATGGATTACGAAGATTTCCTTTAATCCCTTGAATTCCAAAAATCAATCGTGACTACGTCAAAAGTTAAGGCGAACATTTAATTTCTCATTCACTCTTTTACAATAGCTTCGTTTATACGCTTCCTATAATCAAATCGTTTTATCCATATTATTCAGTAGTGATAAAACTTTATTTTTTCAACTTATATTCATCATTACAATATTCTTGTTGTAAACAATGATGATCTCTATCAAACTTCATGACTATAATTTTCATGAACTACTCTCTGTTTTGTCTACCCTAATATTGTGACATAAACACTCAAAGTTTTAAATAAGCTCAATACTATTCATAACACATTTCATGTGTTCAGTTTACTAAAATGCTCGTATAACACCATCATCCCTTTTGAGGATAACCTAGTCAAATGACACTCTTATTAATCCTTTAGATAACCTCTGCATTAATGATAAAATGCACTTTATAGAAGAACCTGTAAGAAATTAGGGTTCGTATTATTTAAATGCATGAAACAGAACAATATTCTATCCGTTGGAATTCACGAAAGGCCCCGAACCTACCTGGGAACGTGAAGACCAGATAAAACGTAAATATCCTCGTCTAGGTACAAACAACGCCGATTGATGGCAAAAACTAAATTTCGGGACGAAATTTCTTTTAACGGGTAGGTACTATAACAACCCTCACTTTTCGACTTCCGATTTTACTAAAATACTTAGAGTTGTTATATACGAATAAATTTAACGTTGACCGAATAAACGTACGCTTAAAATAAATAATATAATTATAAATATTATAAATAAGATTATGATATATAATATAACATAATTACATCAATGAATATATATATATATAATATTTATATTACTTTTGTTATTTAGTTAATAGAATATATAATTAACTAAATAATAAATAATATTATAACATTTATAAAACTAATAAAAACTATAAATTAATAATCATAAATTTTAATTTTTATAAAAACTAAATATAATAATAATTTTTATATAAAATTCGTATTTAATAATTAAACAAATATAGAAATAAAATGTTTAGAAATATATTAAACAATTTTTTTTAGAATTTTATAAAAAATAAAAATAAAAACTATATCTACTTTTAATAAATAAATACAAAAATACAAACTACTTTTTCTTTTAAGATTTACTTTTAATAAAAATACAAACTACTTTTCTTTTAAGATTTACTTTTAATAAAAATACAAACTACTTTTTCTTATTTTAACTTTTAAGATTTACTTTTAATAAAAATACAAACTACTTTTTCTTATTTTAACTTTTAAGATTTACTTTTAATAAAAATATAAACTACTTTTTCTTATTTTAACTTTTAAGATTTACTTTTAATAAAAATACAAACTACTTTTTCTTATTTTAACTTTTAAGATTTTACTTTTAATAAAAATACAAATTACTTTTTCTTATTTTAACTTTTAAGATTTTACTTTTAATAAAAATACAAACTACTTTTTCTTATTTTAACTTTTAAGATTTACTTTTAATAAAAATACAAAATACTTTTTCTTATTTTAACTTTTAAGATTTTACTTTTAATAAAAATACAAACTACTTTTTCTTATTTTAACTTTTAGGATTTTACTTTTAATAAAAATACAAACTACTTTTTTCTTATTTTAACTTTTAAGATTTACTTTTAATAAAAATACAAACTACTTTTTCTTATTTTAACTTTTAAGATTTACTTTTAATAAAAATACAAACTACTTTTTCTTATTTTAACTTTTAAGATTTACTTTTAATAAAAATACAAACTACTTTTTCTTATTTTAACTTTTAAGATTTTACTTTTAATAAAAATACAAACTACTTTTTCTTATTTTAACTTTTAAGATTTTACTTTTAATAAAAATACAAACTACTTTTTCTTATTTTAACTTTTAAGATTTACTTATTTTATTTTAATTTTTTTTTTACCTAACATTTTCAACTATAAATACCACATACATTTCTCATTTCAAACTTACACCTTAATCTCTCATTTCTCTATTAAGAACTACTTCTAGTTGATATCTCGGTCACTTACTTGCTTTACTTTCCTTTCTTGCGTGGAATACTTCAACTGCTATTTAAGGTGAGTTTCATTACTCCCTTTTTATATATATTTTTGGGCTGAGAATACATGCGTTGTTTTATAAATGTTTTACGAAATAGGCACAAGTACTAAAACTAATTCTATGTGGGTTTAAACCAGAAATATACCCTTAGCTTGGTAACATTAAACTACCTGTCTATGTACGGTAGGCGCGAATCCTAAAGATAGATCTATTGGGCCTGACAACCCTATCCTGACTATGGGATGCTTTAGTACTTCGAGGTTTATATAACACACCTGATTTGGTGTACTTTCAGAGGGTAAAACATGAACGTTAAGGCTTGTTACCGGGTGCCTACAACTTATAGAATGCTTTTATACACTTGCTAGTGTATGGATATTTATGAAACTGAAATCTTGTGGCCTATTATTATAACGGAAATGATTGATTTTGATAAACTAATGAACTCACCAACCTTTTTGGTTGACACTTTAAGCATGTTTTATCTCAGGTGACGAATAAGATGATTGCCATGATTGCTACCTGATGAATTGAATGCTGCTACATGGAGTCTTCATTTCATTACATTTACTTTGCATTAAGACTATTATTATTATTTCAGTTTAAATTTGATGTAAAACTTTTAATGCTTCCGCTGTTTTATTAATAAATGTTTTATTCAAAACGTTTCATATAGAGTCGTTCTCGTTTATACAACTGTGATTTGATATAATTAGTCACAAATACCCTAGGCCCTAATTTGGGGGTGTGACAACGACCCAGTGTATACACGTCTCAGGCTAGATCACAACTCAAAGTATATATATTTTTGGAATCAACCTCAACCCTGTATAGCTAACTCCAACATTACTGCATATAGAGTGTCTATGGTTGTTCCAAATAATATATATACATGGGTCGATATGATATGTCAAAACATTTGCATACGTGTCTATGGTATCCCAAGTTTACATAATATATTAGAATATTAGAATACATGTATAATTCAATATAAGTTAGCTAGAATATGATTTGTATAGATTTGTTAAACATTTCCGGTAGCTAAAAAGATAAAAAATATCCAATCTTGTTTTACCCATAACTTCTTCATTTTAAATCCGTTTTGAGTGAATCAAATTGCTATGGTTTCATATTGAATTCTAATTTAAGAATCCAAACAGAAAAATTATAGGTTTATAGTTGGAAATTTAAGTTACATGTCAATTACTAAAGAGGTAGTCATTTCCATCGAAAGAACGACATCTTGATGACTATTTTGAAAAACATACTTTCACTTTGAGTTTAACCAAGATTTTTGGATATAGTTTCATGTTCATATGAAAAATCATTTTCTCAGAAGAAAAACTTTTAAATCAAAGTTTATCATAGTTTTTAATTATCCAAACCAAAACAGCCCCCGGTTTCACTACGACGGCGTATATCCGATTTTATGGTGTTCATCGTGTTTCCAGGTTTTAAATCATTAAGTTAAAATATCATATAGATATAGAACATGTGTTTAGTTGATTTTAAAAGTCAAGTTAGAAGGATTAACTTTTGTTTGCGAACAAGTTTACAATTAACTAAACTATGTTCTAGTGATTACAAGTTTAAACCTTTGAATAAGATAGCTTTATATGTATGAATCGAATGATGTTATGAACATCATTACTACCTCAAGTTTTCTGGATAAAACTACTGGAAATGAGAGAAATGGATCTAGCTTCAAAGGATCCTTGGATGGCTTGAAAGTTCTTGAAGCAGAATCATGACACGAAAACAGTTCAAGTAAGATTTTCACTCGAAATAAGATTGTTATAGTTGTAGAAATTGAATCAAAGTTTGAATATGAATATTTCCTTGAATTAGAAATATAACCTACTGTAAATAACAAAGGTTCCTTGATCTTAGATGATTACTTGGAATGGATTAGAAAGCTTGGAAGTAAACTTGCAAACTTGGTAGTATTCTTGATTTTTATGAAACTATACTTATGGAATTTATGAAGAACAGTTAGAACTTGAAGAAGGAACTTGAGAGAGATCAATTAGATGAAGAAAATTGAAGAATTAAAGTGTTTGTAGGTGTTTTTGGTCATTGGTATATGGATTAGATATAAAGGATATGTAATTTTGTTTTCATGTAAATAAGTCATGAATGATTACTAATATTTTTGTAATTTTATGAGATATTTCATGCTAGTTTCCAAATGATGGTTCCCACATATGTTAGGTGACTCACATGGGCTGCTAAGAGCTGATAATTGGAGTGTATATACCAATAGTACATACATCTAAAAGCTGTGTATTGTACGAGTACGAATACGGGTGCATATGAGTAGAATTGTTGATGAAACTGAACGAGGATGTAATTGTAAGCATTTTTGTTAAGTAGAAGTACTTTGATATGTGTCTTGAAGTCTTTCAAAAGTGTAATAATACATATCAAAACACAACATGTATATACATTCTAATGGAGTCGTTAAGTCTTCGTTAGTCGTTACATGTAAGTGTTGTTTTGAAACCTTCAAGTTAACGATCTCAATTAATGTTGTTAACCCAATGTTTATTATATCAAATGAGATGTTAAATTATTATATTATCATGATATTATGATGTATGAATATCTCTTAATAGGATATATACATTAAAATATCGTTACAACGATAATCGTTACATATAAGTCTCGTTTCGTAATTCTTGAGTTAGTAGTCTTGTTTTTACATATGTAGTTCATTGTTAACACACTTAATGATATATTTAAATATCATTTTATCATGTTAAATATAGCGTATCAATATCTTAATATGATACATATGTAATTAGTAGACGTTATCATAACGATAATCGTTATATATATCATTTCGAGTTTCTTAACTTAGTAATCTCATTTCTTATGTATATCACACATTGTTAATATATTTAGTGAGATACTTACTCATCATAATCTTATGTCAACCATATATATATGTCTATATATACCACAACATGTAGTTTTTTACAATTTTGTAACGTTCGTGAATCGCCGGTCAACTTGGGTGATCAATTGTCTATATGAAACTTATTTCATTTAATCAAGTCTTAACAAGTTTGATTGCTTAACACGTTGGAAACATTTAGTCATGTAAATATCAATCTCAATTAATATATATAAACATGGAAAAGTTCGGGTCACTACAGACGATAATGAACAATGCAGGGTTGGCCTAGGATTCACGAACCTATAACATTTATATATATTAACACATATTATTGTATTCGAATATATTTATTAGTGATAACACTTTTATATTAATAACTTATAGGTTTCGTATCTAATTAAATTTATTCGTTTTATATATTTTATATAACTAAAGATATTAGTATAGTTAAGTAATGGGTATATATTTTTATATAAAGACCATTTATTTGTTAAATCAATAATTGTATTAATACTAGATTAAAGATAATAATAACAATGATAGTAGTAATAGTAATAATAAAAATGTAAATGATAATTTTAATAATAATAGCTTTTAATAAAATGATAATTTTATCAAAAATGCTTCTTTTAATAATATAGTTGTACTAATAATAATAATGATACTAGTTAGTAATAATAATAATAATAATAATAATAATAATAATAATAATAATAATAATAATAATAATAATAATAACAATAACAATAATTATAATTATACTAATAAAAATACTACCTTATAGTAACAAGCTTTCAAATACTGCCCTATAATTACCCACGACCTCTTGCTCACCCGTCATCACTCTAACCAATGAACCATTCACGTTTTTCAGATTATAACCCGATTTATTTGTGTATAACCCGTTTTAAACAGCCCTCATATTCATCATTCCTATTAATCTGGCCCAACCTACTTCGGCCCAACAGGAAAACGAACTCTAAACTCGGCCCAACAAGATAAATATAGCGGCCCAATATCACAAACAAATTGAAAGGACCCGTCCTAATCCATCTGGACGAAGTCTTCAATAGTTGGTCCCATTGCGAGGTTTTGACCTCTATATGCCATGAACAACTCCATGTAATATGAGCAAATGCACAGCGAAAGATTTCTTTCATACCTGAGAATAAACATGCTTTCAAGTGTCAACCTAAAGGTTGGTGAGTTCATAAGTTTATCATAAAATAATAAAATTCATCATTTTGATAAACCACAAGATTAAAATCCTGCATGGTATAAATGGGCCCGAATCCTATACCCACCTGTAATGTACATGCGATATATTTTAAATACAGTATACCTTTCTCGTGTACAAAATCATCTTTCATAAATCTTAGTAATCGTACACATATCTTGTGCACAAAAATAGCATACACATAACCTGTGTATAAAATCATTCTCTCAATACATAACATTCACTTTTCATTGCTTTCATAGCTTGGCTTGGTAACCGACCTTAACATATAATGCGCATAATAATGTACCTAAAACAGAACATCTCACCTGTATAATAATCGTATAAACTTCGAAGTACTAAACACCACGCCCACTAGCCCTTCCGTCTAGTGAACATTCTGGGTGGGGGTGTTAAACCCGGTAGCTACCTTTAGGATTCGCGTCAATTAGGCGTGCACTAATTCTCAAAATTAGTGATGTTCCCTAATTCTTAGGTTACCAAGCAATAATAATCAGGGGAAAAATATTCATATCAATTGTGGCAATTATCACGTCCACATAATTCAATGGTGGCAATTATCACGTCCACATAATTCATTCGAGGAATGTTTTGCTTGTGTCTATCTCGTCAAACATTTATAAAAGCATTTCATGTATTCGCAGTTCAAAATGTTTTTCAAAAGCATTTAATAAAGCAGTTATAAAAGTAGCGCATGTATTCTCAGTCCCAAAAATGTAAAGAGTAAAAGGGAATCAAATGAACTCACCTATTGTATTTTGTAGTAAAAATACATATGACGATACTGAACAATGCAGGGTTGGGCCTCGGATTCACGAACCTATATCAAGTATATATATTAACATATAATAACAACTAGTAAGTTTATATATTAATAATTTATATATCGTATTACTAAATAAGTTATATTTATCCTATATACTTTAAGTAGTTAATATTTATTTCTATAATACATTTATTAATATTAATATAGTAATTACTTATTAGAGTAGTTTAATAATATAATATTTATCATTTATAAAAATAGAAATTTATTTCAAGGTTAATATGTGATAAGAATATATATTAATATATTTTAATTATATAGATTACTTAATGTCATTTTAATAATAAAAATCTAATAATATGTAATATTAATATATTTATAATGTACTTTTGTAAAATAATATTTATTTGTAATAATAACAATAATAGTGATGATAAAAATAATACTTTTGAAAATGATAATTTTAATAGGAATGATAATAATAATATTAATAAACTTAATAGTAATAATATCAATAATAACGATAATGAAAACAATACTTTTACTAATAATAATAATAATAATAATAATAATAATAATAATAATAATAATAATAATAATAATAATAATAATAATAATAACAATAACAATAACAATAATAATAATAATAATAATAATAATAATAATAATAATAATAATAATAATAATAATAATAATAATAATAATAATAATAAAGATAATAATAATGATAAGTAGCTAACTCAAAATAGGCTTAAAAAAATAAACTGTCCGCAATAGGACTCGAACCCGTGACCTCTCCTTTGACCCACAACACTCTTAACCACCCTTCTGTTTCCTGCTTTTCTTAAATAGCCCATCACCCATTTATATTTATTATGTTAACAGCTGGCCCAACAGATTAAGTATGGCGGCCCAATTATGTAAGTCCACTACCTTAGAATCTAAATGGTCCAATTCGTAGTTTAATAGCCCCATTAGCTAAACCCATCTATTTGCAGTCCATAATCAAACGTTTGGCCCAAGATCCATTGAAATAAATAAGGGTTTCGGTATCCTGACACTTTTACAATGATTTTGTGGCCGACAAAAAAAAAATCACGGTTTATTTGTCAATAAAATAGAAACAGGGAAAAAAATAAACAGCTGGTTCACTTTCTTCTTCTTTTAAAATTGCACAGCAATCATGTTCTATGGTATGATGGATGGTGGTTTTGTTGTCCTGGCCATCGATCATTAGTAGGAAAGGGTGAGTTTCTTGTATTTAAAACAGGAAAACAGAAGCAATACTTTACAGCACATTTGTGGGGTTCAAGCATAAACAAGATTTAAAGATGGTTGCTGTTTGTGATATAAATGGAAACAGAAAAATAACAAGTACCATTTGCAGCGAATTTCAGTACTTATTCGATGGTTTCGGTTGAGCAGCGAATAATAGAATAAAATACAGTTGTTGTAGGGTTTCGGTGGTGGTTGCCTAAATGGGTTATCGAATCATAACAATATCCAAGTGGATTCATGTATTAAAGTGGTTCTCGATGGTAACATCGGTGGTATGTGTTTCAGTTTTCGAGTAACCAGGAAGAAACAAAAGTGATGTGAGGCGTCTTGTGTTGGCGGTTTTGATCCAAAACATTAACAAACCGAATAGGGTAGCAGTGTAATAGTTGTTGTAGTTTGTTCAGGTGGTCGATGAGGTTTCTAATGAGTGGTGATTGGAACGAACCAACAAAATAAAAAAATATAATAGCTGCAACTTATTATGGGTTGTTTGATCAAAGTAGAAAACGGACACATAAAATCATAGGTGATGCTAAGTGGCGTTTGATGGTAGTTTGTGATAGAAGTGGATAAGAGGGGTTCGAACAAGAAAGAGTGATTGGGTCATGGATCATAAAAACAGAAGACCCAATTTATCGAAGGTTATGGTGTGTTGAACAAAAAGTTGTTGATGGTGATGAATTGTTGGTTGATCAAAAGGGACATAGATGTGGTATCTTACCTGTCTCTATGCATATATGCATATATATGCTTTTAAATGCTGAGAGACAAAGATGACAAATACATCTCAAATTCACTGATTAAAACTTTTCAAATTAAAGTATTAAATATATTATATAATAATAATATATGAATGAGAAAACGTGTGAATGAGAAAAGCAAACAGTAAGTTTATGTATCTTCTGCCGACAGTTTGTATGGGGTACAATATCGTATTCCATTGCTAAACAGTTAATAGGTAAAAGTCTTCCTAAAGATCTCAAATTTTTAAATTACACATATTTAATTATTTCACTCATTACGTGTTTGAAACCTGATCAAAAAGGTTCGAAAATTATTTATTTTCTGTTCCGATTTATATGTACGGAGTACTAATATTTAAACTTAAAAAGGTAACAATACTTTTAACAAATTTAAAATCTTCGTAATCGATTTACAGTTCAACTTTTATTTTAATCCTTCACAAACTCATGTTAAATCTATATGAACGTTAATGAAATGTCAACCGAGTATTACTGACGTTTACTAATTAAGCTCGAAATTATTTATTCCCTTTCTATATATAAACAGTTTTAAAATAGCAAGTTTAATTACTAAAACAAATATATTATATATCTTTAAACAAATAGATTTAATATAACTTTATATTTTCTTACAAGTAATATTTATATACATATTTATATATGTCTATATATTCTTAAGTATAGTTTCCATTACATCGCATTTTATTTTATTTATTTTACAATATAAATTCTGATAATGAAATGATATAATATTCTAAATTATATTCTAAATTATAAATACCTATTTAAATATATATATATATATATATATATATATATATATATATATATATATATATATATATATATATATATATATATATATATATATATATATATATATATATATATATATATATATATATTATGTATTTACAATTAGTTGTTCGTGAATCGTCAGGAATGGTCGAAAGTCAAATGCTTCCATGAAATGGTTCAAAAATTCTAAAATTCAATTTAATAGACTTTGCTTATCATGTTGAAATTATATAAAGATTAAGTTTAAATTTGGTCGAAAATTCCCGGGTCGTCACAGTACCTACCCGTTAAAGAAATTTCGTCCCGAAATTTGAGTGTGGTTGTCATGATTAACAATAGGAATGTTTTCATGACAAATATGAGTTGGTAAATAGAGTTTTATCATTATTAATTAATATAGATAAAACGATTCGCTTATGTGAAGCGTACGAGTGAAGTTATCACTAATTAGTGAAATGAGAAAGACCAGTTTCTCATAACTTTTGACTAGTCATGGTTGAATTTAGAAAATAAGGTGCGTCTTTACTCTTGACGTTGTCTTGATTTAATTTAGAAAATAAGGTGCGTCTTAACTTTTGACGTTGTCTTGGTTGAATTCCGGAATTCAAGGGATTTAAAAGAAAATCTTGGAAATCTATAAGATCTGATTCTTCGGTAAATGAGGAAATTAGAATCTCTTTAATTAAATGCGAAGATCTGCCTTGATTATTCTGCCTGGTATTTCCATTATAAATGAACTTTTTCCGTTCCATTATTTTCACAATTCTTATACTTCCTTCCTTAATCCATATTTCTAAATGTTGTAAAAATGCTTAATCCGGTACCGATCCTTGTCCTTCTTTTGAAAATCACTTATGTCTTCCTCCTTTTTCATCTACTACTGGAGGAATCTGCTTTCTTCTATTTCGCCCTTGGGGTTATATTATTTTTAATTCTCCCTTGTCTTTATGTTGCGATAAACATTGATATACACGGTTTGTAATTTATGTGTTGTTATCGGGCTTTATATTCTCCCTTATATTTCGAAGCTTTATGCTTTTGTTTTCTCTTCTCGACTTCAAGTCAAGCGAATAATGGTTCAGAATTTGTAGATATAGAGTTTCGAATGATTATAATGTTCTATGCAGGAAGGAACGTGATAGCACGATTTGATTTTCAAATTTATCAATATCACGGAAGATAGAACCATCAAGAATACATGTTCTTGATATGTTCAGGAGTTAAGTAGAATAAAAGAGTTATGTAACATGGCACATGATGACGTTATGATCTGTGAATCATGATGCTCCAATAGAACTTCCAGCATGACTTACTGTAATATAATCACGTTGGCCAAGCATCATTATATTATACTAACTCATGCTCTAATTCTTAACACTTCCCCAGAATTCATTCATAATTTATTCTTAGGTTTTACAGAAGTTTCCAATATAATGGAATACAGATAGCACGAAGAGGTATATAATTTCGGACGAGAATATTTATGAAAATATCCTCAGAAATATCGAAGATATTTATGATGATATTTTGGAATTTCTAAGTTCGAAGATTGATGAAGAAAAATTTTCCGCAAGATTTTAACATGACTTCGGAACAAGATATTCTCTAAAGATTTCGGCGGATCCAGAATTACCTGGATTCCTTGAATATAGGGTTTGGTCCTTGTATTTGTCCTTGGTCTCCTTCATGGTTAGCTCAATCCATTTTTCAGTACCAACTTTTCTGAGCTTTTTCCAACATACTATTCTTTATCATCAACTTTCGATGATTAAGGTCGTTTTCAGTTGTCTATGATTTCTGCTGCTTCATTCAGCTTTTTCAACATTCAGAGTATTGATTTGTAGACTGAGTGCTTTTCAGGATTTCAGATGAAAGATCATAATTCTAAGAGATGAATGTTATACATATAACTGTTGATGTAGATATGCTGTGAGTTTTCAAAGTACTGATTGCTAATTCCCGGTAATTGGTATGTCAGTTCTCGTTACAAGATGCGGATGAATACATGATGAGACTTCAATAGATAAATATAGTGATTTGTCGAAGAGATTTAAACCAAGGAGCAACGAGGTTGCTGGTACGTCTGCTGGTAATACGATGGAATATAAAAGGTTTCCTGGTAACAATAAAAGAGCACGCATATATATCAAAGTTATAATAAGGTTGTTTCGAATGAAAAGTCAAAGTTGACTTGCTGGAGCTGTGACAAAATTGGCTAATTTAGAAAAAGATTGCAAAGTTATTTTCAGTAATAATAACGCTAAAGGAATTAGCACAGCTACGCGTTAAACGTTTACTCAGTTTTCGAGAGTTTTTCAGGTACATAACCATATGCATAAATCTTTTGTTCCGTAGATGAAGTGCGGTTGGTTCATCCTCTCGATTGAGGTGTTTTCAAGAATCATGAATGGTTTGAACGCAGATTGTAATTGACAAGATACAAATGAGGTTTAAGATGAAATCAAGTGGCAAACTTGAAGAATTGTTTAGTTTCATATGTTATAGTCAATATTTTAATTCATTTTAATTGTCTAATGTTGGTAGTCCACAGTTGATAGTCCACAGTTAGCAATTCAATAATTCATATACAGTTTAATATATAATATTAGAATTAATTAATACGTTTCGTGACCCGTATTCGTCTCAGACTCGATCACAACTCAAACTATATTTATTATTTGAGAATCAACCTCAACCCTGTATAGAGAACTCTATCATTACTGCATATAGAGTGTCTATGGTGATTCCAAATAATATATATAGATGCGTCGATATGATATGTCAAAACCTTGTGTCCCGATATTTAAAGTGCGTAAAATAAATACAGAAATTAAATGACGATAAATAAAATGCGTAAAGTAAATAACAGAAATTAAATGACGATAAATAAAATTGCGAGAATGTAAATTGCGATAATTTAATTGCGATAATTAAATTGCGATAAATAAAATGTAATCAGTTAGCTAGGAACAGTTAGTTAGGAACAGTTAGCGTGTATTCTTAATAAAATTTCTCATAGTTAATTTGTTTGTTTCTAACAAATTTTATTTTGTCAAATGTTTTCTTCATTATGCCACTTGTTGGATTCTGATAGGTCAAAATCCAAATATGAAATTGAATGAAAATGGTTATTCTGTGGTGAACGGATTCGTATATCTGTGAATGTAAGTAGGATAGTAAATGATCGTTGAATCAGATTCGAAGAATGTACAGTGTAACTTATTAATGTGAAATCTAAATATTCCTTGGGTATTACCTACCCGTTAAAATATTTTCACCATTAACAGTTTGTACGAAAGAATTTTAATTACAATCTTTATGAAAATATATATACATATATATTTTCTTTAGATGTAATCATGGATTTAATGAGTCAATAAAATATTAAACTCATTTGATTTACCGTTAGAACAAGAATATATAATCTCTAAAACATTAGAGATTACATAATTGCCATATCGAACGAAGATATATGATGTAGAACGATACGTAGAATGAGGATTATACTTCAAGGTATAGAATGAAATGTTGAGGCATGGATTGTTGATGGTACTGGTGCTGTTACTGATGGTACTGTTGGTGCCGGTGATGTTGTTGAAGCTGGTAAATTTTGCACCATATTTTCCAAGGCTACAACTCGGGTGCGAAGCTCGTTGACTACTTCTATAACACCGGGATGATTGTCAATTGGAACAAACAGATGAATAAGGTTTAGAATTTTAGATAGAATATAATCGTGGTGAGATATTCGGGAAATAAGGGTGAAAATGGTGCTTCAGATTGGTTTACCGGTAAGAGATTCAGGTTCTTCGTTAAGAGGAAATTTGATTGATGGAAAGTATCGCCTTCTTCTCGTTTCCATTGGTTAAGTCGACTACAAACTCATCAGATGAATTGGAGATGGCTGATTGATCCATTCTGGTGATGCTGCTTTCGGAGCTTAGGTGAACATCCATGTCGGAATAGCTATCGGAATAACTATCGGAATAGCTATCAGAATCTGAGAACTCGAACTTGTTGAGGGATTCATCTAGTACGATCAGATGAAGGATTTTCGATAAGAAATAGGTTATAGGATGTAGATTAGTACTCTACAATACATAATTTATATATGCATATATAATACTAAAATCCCATAAGTAACGGAGGAATCTATGGAAGCTGTCAGGCAAAGGTAACAATAACAGATACACTAAGATATGAACTTTGTCTATACACTACTCAAGCAATTAATGTAGCAAGACGTGTCTAGAATAATAATGATAAGCAGGTAATTTCCTAAGAATGATAAGCAGATGATTTTCGACTAGAAATGATAAGCAAAACTTTTGACATGCAGACACGGTCGAAGTCCAGACTTACTAATGCATCCTAACGGCTACTAGTTAGACACACTAATGCAAGACCTGGTTTGCTAAGACCACCGCTCTGATACCAACTGAAAGGACCCGTCCTAATCCATCTGGACTAAGTCTTCAACAGTTGGTCCCATTGCGAGGTTCTGACCTCTATATGCCATGAACAACTCCATGTAATATGAGCAAATGCACAGCGAAAGATTTCTTTCATACCTGAGAATAAACATGCTTTCAAGTGTCAACCAAAAGGTTGTTGAGTTCATAAGTTTATCATAAAACAATAAAATTCATCATTTTGATAGACCACAAGATTAAAATCCTGCATGGTACAAATGGGCCCGAATCCTATACCCACCTGTAATGTACATGCGATATATTTTAAATACAGTACACCTTTCTCGTGTACAAAATCATCTTTCATAAATCTTAGTAATCGTACACATATCTTGTGCACAAAAAAAACATACACATAACCTGTGTATAAAATCATTCTCTCAATACATAACATTCACTTTTCATTGCTTTCATAGCTTGGCTTGGTAACCGACCTTAACATATAATGCGCATAATAATATCCCCAAAACAGAACATCTCACCTGTATAATAATCATATAAACTTCGAAGTACTAAACACCACGCCCACTAGCCCTTCCGTCTAGTGAACATTCTGGGTGGGGGTGTTAAACCCGGTAGCTACCTTTAGGATTCGCGTCAATTAGGCGTGCACTAATTCTCAAAATTAGTGATGTTCCCTAATTCTTAGGTTACCAAGCAATAATAATCAGGGGAAAAATATTCATATCAATTGTGGCAATTATCACGTCCACATAATTCAATGGTGGCAATTATCACGTCCACATAATTCATTCGAGGAATGTTTTGCTTGTGTCTATCTCGTCAAACATTTATAAAAGCATTTCATGTATTCGCAGTTCAAAATGTTTTTCAAAAGCATTTAATAAAGCAGTTATAAAAGTAGCGCATGTATTCTCAGTCCCAAAAATGTAAAGAGTAAAAGGGAATCAAATGAACTCACCTATTGTATTTTGTAGTAAAAATATATATGACGACACTGAACAATGCAGGGTCGGGCCTCGAATTCACGAACCTATATCAAGTATATATATTAACATATAATAACAACTAGTAAGTTTATATATTAATAATTTATATATCGTATTACTAAATAAGTTATATTTATCCTATATACTTTAAGTAGTTAATATTTATTTCTATAATACATTTATTAATATTAATATAGTAATTACTTATTAGAGTAGTTTAAAAAAATATAATATTTATCATTTATAAAAATAGAAATTTATTTCAAGGTTTATATGTGATAAGAATATATATTAATATATTTTAATTATATAGATTACTTAATGTCATTTTAATAATAAAAATCTAATAATATGTAATATTAATATATTTATAATGTACTTTTGTAAAATAATATTTATTTGTAATAATAACAATAATAGTGATGATAAAAATGATACTTTTGAAAACGATAATTTTAATAGGAATGATAATAATAATATTAATAAACTTAATAGTAATAATATCAATAATAACGATAATGAAAACAATACTTTTACTAATAATAAGAATAATAATAATAATAATTATAATAATAATAATAACAACAACAACAATAATAATAATAATAATAATAATAATAATAATAATAATAATAATAATAATAATAATAATAATAATAATAATAATAATAATAATAAAGATAATAATAATGATAAGTAGCTACCTCAAAATAGGCTTAAAAAAATAAACTGTCCACAATAGGACTCGAACCCGCGACCTCTCCTTTGACCCACAACACTCTTAACCACCCTTCTATTTCCTGCTTTTCTTAAATAGCCCATCACCCATTTATATTTATTATGTTAACAGCTGGCCCAACAGATTAAGTATGGCGGCCCAATTATGTAAGTCCACTACCTTAGAATCTAAATGGTCTAATTCGTAGTTTAATAGCCCCATTAGCTAAACCCATCTATTTGCAGTCCATAATCAAACGTTTGGCCCAAGATCCATTGAAATAAATAAGGGTTTCGGTATCCTGACACTTTTACAATGATTTAGTGGCCGACAAAAAAAAAATCACGGTTTATTTGTCAATAAAATAGAAACAGGGAAAAAAAATAAACAGCTGGTTCACTTTCTTCTTCTTTTAAAATTGCACAGCAATCATGTTCTATGGTATGATGGATGGTGGTTTTGTTGTCCTGGCCATCGATCATTAGTAGGAAAGGGTGAGTTTCTTGTATTTAAAACAGGAAAACAGAAACAATACTTTACAGCACATTTGTGGGGTTCAAGCATAAACAAGATTTAAAGATGGTTGCTGTTTGCGATATAAATGGAAACAGAAAAATAACAAGTACCATTTGCAGCGAATTTCAGTATTTATTCGATGGTTTCGGTTGAGCAACGAATAATAGAATAAAATACAGTTGTTGTAGGGTTTCGGTGGTGGTTGCCTAAATGGGTTATCGAATCATAACAATATCCAAGTGGATTCATGTATTAAAGTGGTTCTCGATGGTAACATCGGTGGTATGTGTTTCAGTTTTCGAGTAACCAGGAAGAAACAAAAGTGATGTGAGTCGTCTTGTGTTGGCGGTTTTGATCCAAAACATTAACAAACGGAATATGGTAGCAGTGTAATAGTTGTTGTAGTTTGTTCAGGTGGTCGATGAGGTTTCTAATGAGTGGTGTTTGGAACGAACCAACAAAATAAAAAAATATAATAGCTGCAACTTATTATGGGTTGTTTGATCAAAGTAGAAAACGGACACATAAAATCATAGGTGATGCTAAGTGGCGTTTGATGGTAGTTTGTGATAGAAGTGGATAAGAGGGGTTCGAACAAGAAAGGGTGATTGGGTCATGGATCATAAAAACAGAAGACCCAATTTATCGAAGGTTATGGTGTGTTGAACAAAAAGTTGTTGATGGTGATGAATTGTTGGTTGATCAAAAGGGACATAGATGTGGTATCTTACCTGTCTCTATGCATATATGCATATATATGCTTTTAAATGCTGAGAGACAAAGATGACAAATACATCTCAAATTCACTGATTAAAACTTTTCAAATTAAAGTATTAAATATATTATATAATAATAATATATGAATGAGAAAACGTGTGAATGAGAAAAGCATACAGTAAGTTTATGTATCTTCTGCCGACAGTTTGTATGGGGTACAATATCGTGTTCCATTGCTAAACAGTTAATAGGTAAAAGTCTTCCTAAAGATCTCAAATTTTTAAATTACACATATTTAATTATTTCACTCATTACCTTTTTGAAACCTGATCAAAAAGGTTCGAAAATTATTTATTTTCTGTTCTGATTTATATGTACGGAGTACTAATATTTAAACTTAAAAAGGTAACAATACTTTTAACAAATTTAAAATCTTCGTAATCGATTTACAGTTTAACTTTTATTTTAATCCTTCACAAACTCATGTTAAATCTATATGAACGTTAATGAAATGTCAACCGAGTATTACTGACGTTTACTAGTTAAGCTCGAAATTATTTATTCCCTTTCTATATATAAACAGTTTTAAAATAGCAAGTTTAATTACTAAAAAAATATATTATATATCTTTAAACAAATAGATTTAATATAACTTTATATTTTCTTACAAGTAATATTTATATACATATTTATATATGTCTATATATTCTTAAATATAGTTTCCATTACATCGCATTTTATTTTATTTATTTTACAATATAAATTCTGATAATGAAATGATATAATATTCTAAATTATAAATACCTATTTAAATATATATATATATATATATTATGTATTTACAATTAGTTGTTCGTGAATCGTCGGGAATGGTCGAAAGTCAAATGCTTCCATGAAATGGTTCAAAAATTCTAAAATTCAATTTAATAGACTTTGCTTATCATGTTGAAATTATATAAAGATTAAGTTTAAATTTGGTCGAAAATTCCCGGGTCGTCACACAAATTAAGCCCGGTTGTATTATAAATAACAAAAGACGGTTTGTGGTTTCTTTTATTCGTCATAGTCTCCATCCAAACCCAGCCGCCATCATCATCTAGCTCACATATAATATCAATCATCTCATCATCTCGTTCATTAACAAAGGCAGACCATCTGACTCGTAATAGTAACAATTGCAGCATCATAAGTCGACTGAAATAGGAACGAGAGTGCAGCAACTTTGAACACAATTACTATTCATCATCTTCAACCTCACATCGATCATCCTCATCTCTTAATCGTTTACACAGAAATAGAATAGAAACAGAAACGCAGCAAAAGTAACAATCAACAGTAATAATTGTAATAATATTAGGGTTTTATATGGTCGTGAGTTTATGAAGGTTGTGTTGATTTGGGTTACAAGCGTAAGGTACTATAACAATAAGGAAGACGAGCAGTAGAACAGTAGAAAACAACTATAGTGGCTACAAGTCTCGTTCACAAGTTGCCTGTAACGGATTGTATTAACGAGCAAGAATAATATAGTGATTTTTGGGTTCGTGATAGTAGTTGTGGGTGGTTGTGATTCTTGGCTACATAAATAGTTAGACAGAAGCGACAGGAGCAGTAGCAAAATAAATGGGTCTTCTTTGAGTTGGTTCGTGCAGGAAACAGGAACATCGAGTATTGTTTGATAGTGTTTGGTTTTTCGAACAGTTGATCACCGTGCGGTTTGTTCATGATGGAGTTCGAGGGTATGGTTGTGGGTTCTAACAATTTTTCAAATCGTAACAACATAATTGGGTTTAGTGGTGTGGTGGTCAAATGTAAACAAGTGATGATTGTGGGTTTCGAATAAGGATTGGAGCAGGTGGCTTGTGAGGAGAAGTTTTATTGTTCGTTTAAGGTGGTGACTGATGGTGTCGTGGTTTGGTTGATGGGTTGTGAGTTTTCGAAGCAACACAGGAAACGAATTTGGGTTTTAGTTTGTAATCATGGGTTTGTATGGTGATGATTTAATTGAAGATGAAATGGGTTTTGAGGTGGTCATCGTAGGTGACAGTTGTCATGGTGGTGATGATGGACTGTGGTTACCAGAGATGGTGGCCATGGTTAGGTTGGATGAGTTTGGTGGTGATGGGTGTTCAATTGAGGAAGAAGGATATATCAACTAAATGAGTTTATGTAATATGCAATTGTATATGTATATCTCTATATCATAGATTAATAAAGTGAAGTAATAATAATAATATACTAATCATAAGTTAATAAAGAAACGTGTATATGTAATTGTAATTGTGATATGACTCACAACAGAATTTGGAAAGTTGTCAAACATTAAATAGTATTAATTGTCTATAATTGATTCTCAAATAGCCGCCTTCAATTATTATTTTACGGACTGAATTTCGTGCTCCGTTAACAATTAATGACGGATAAAAAGTCTTCTGAAAAAAATACCAAATTTTAATATTAATTATCTTTATTTATTTCAGTCATTATGTTATAAAATTCGGTCCTTAATTTGTTAAATAAAAATTACATCAATAGTCCCTCTCTATTCTGGGTAAAATATAAAAAGTGTTGAAACTTAACAAATAGTCCCTAAATACATTTTTAATAAGTCTAAAATTTATAGAACTCATTTTCGAATCACCGTTTATTCTAAAATCACATAAGTTCAAATTAAACTTCTCTAAATAATAATCAAATCGTCCAACGAGTAATACAATCATTTAATATTTATTTTTAATATACTTTATTTATATATAGTTATGCTTTAAATAATAATAATTATAATATCTTATTTTCATTTTATTAATATTTAATAACAACAACATATAATACTTCAAATTATATTTCAAATTATTATTTATATATACATACACACATATCTATTTACAATTAATTGTTCGTGAATCGCCGAGAGCAGTCGAAGGTCAATTGAATATATGAACATCGTTCCGATGTTTTCTAGACTCAACATTACATACTTTGCTTATCGTATCGAAATCATATAAAGATTAAGTTTAAATTTGGTCGGGAATTCCCGGGTCATCACAGTACCTACCCGTTAAAGAAATTTCGTCCCGAAATTTGAGTGAGGTCGTCAAGGCTAACAATAAATATGTTTTCCTGACAAATATGAGCTGATCAAAAGAGTTTTATCATGATTGAGTAATATGGATAAAACAATTCAATTATTCGAAGAGTACGAATGAAGTTATCACAAAAGATTGAGATAGAGATTTAACTTTTGACGTAGTCATGATTGAATTTAGAAAATAAGGTGTTTCTTTACTTTTGACGTTGTCTTGGTGGAATTCCGAAATTCCAGGGATTTAAAAGAAAATCTTTGAAATCTAAAAGATTTGATTGTTTGGCGAGTAAGGAAATTAAGATCTCTATAATTAAATACGGTGATCTGCCTTGATTACTCTGTCTGATATTTCCATTATAAATTTACTTTTTCCGTTTTATTATTCTTACCATCCCTTTACTTTCTTCCTTAATCCATACTTCTAAAGCTTGTAAAAATGCTTAATCCAGTTCTAATCCTTGTTCTTATTCGGACTATCGCAATGATCATTCTTCTTTTCTAACTCCCATCAGAAGAATCTGTTTATTTCTATTATGCTCTAGGGATTATTGTATTTATAATCCTTCCGTGTCTTTATATTGCTATACGCACTGATATCCATAGTTTGTAATTTCGGTGTTGTTGTTGGGCTTTATATTCTCCCTTATATTTCGTAGTCCCCACTTCAGTCTTCTATAAGCATTGTCATTCATAGTTAATGCTCTCTCTTATTTGCTGCGATTTATACTCCCATTTCTATGTCAGAGCTTCATTCTTTCGTTTCCTCTTCTTGCGATTAAGCACCGCATGTAATGGTCCAGAATTCGTAAATATGAATTTTGAAATGATCATAGTTAATGTTTGAAGGAAATTGTAATGGCACGATCTTGATTTGTCAAATTACCAGAATATCACGGAAATGATAGAACTATCAAGAAAATATGTTCTTGATATGTTTATAGATTAGATAGAATGTAAGAGTCGTGTAACATGGCACATGATGATGTTATAATCTGTGAATCATCACGTTCCATTAGAAACTCAGCATGAATTACTGTAATATAATCACGTTGATCAAGTGTCATTATATTATACTAACTCATGCATCAGTTCCCAACATTACTTCAATAACATCCATATTTTAAGCTCGAAAGTTTACAGAATATAGAAACTAACAGTTTCTATATGATGTAATACTGACAGCACGAAGAGAATAATGATTTCAGATAAGAATAATTATAAAAATATCGTCAGAAATATGGAGGATATTTATAAGGATAGATACGATGATATCTTGGAATTTCTAATATCGAAGGATGATGAAGAAAATTTATTCGTAAGAGTTTAGAGTCAGAAGCAAGGTATTCGCTAATGATTTCATCAGAAACAGAATCATCAGGATTCTTAATGTACAAGTTTAGTCCTTGTGATTTATTCAGAGACTCCTTCGTGGTTTGCTCAATTCGTTTTCCAGTTTCAATTTTTCTGAGCTTTGCCAACATACTATTCTTTATCATCACTTTCGACTGTTAAGGTCGTTTACAGTTTTTGTTGCTTCATTCAACTTTTCAAAATTCAGAGTATTAATTCGCAGACTGAGTGCCTTTCAGAATTTCAGAATGGAAGACCATAGTTCTAAGAGATAAAGGTTATATGGATACATATAACTGTTAATGTGGAAACGTTGCGAGACTCACAATACAGATTTGCTGATTCCCGGTAATTGGTATGGCAATTCTTGTTACAAGATGCGGATGAGTACATGATGAGACTTCAATAGATAAATATAGTGATTTGTCGGAGAGATTTAAACTAAGGAGCGATGAGGTTGCTGGTATATCTGCTGGTAATATGGTGAGCATGCATATATATCAAGGTTATAATAAGGTTGTTTCGAACGAAAAGTTGAAGTTAACTTGTTAGAGCTGTGACAAAATTTGCTACTTTGAAAGGGATTACTAAGTTATTTTGGGTAATAATAAAGCTAAGGAATTAGCACAGCTACGTGTTAAACGTTTACTCAGTTACGAGTGTTTTCAAGTGCATAACTATATGCATCAATCTCTTCTTACGTAGATGAAGTGCGGTTGGTTCATCCTTTCGATTGAGGTGTTTTCAAGAATTACGAAAGGTTTGAACGCAGATTGTAATCGTCAAGATATAAATGAGGTTTAAGATGAAATCAAGTGGCAACTTGAAGAATTGTTTAGTTTCATAGGTTATAATCAATATTTTAATTCATTTTAATTGTCCGTTTTTAGTCCACAGTTGATAGTCCACAGTTGACAGTCCAATAATTCATATATAGTTTAATATATAATATTCGAATTAATTAATACGTATCGTGACCCGTGTACATGTCTCAGACTCGATCACAACTCAAACTATATATATTATTGTAGAATCAACCTCAACCCTGTATAGAGAACTCGTTCATTACTGCATATAGAGTGTCTATGGTTATTCCAAATAATATATATAAATGCGTCGATATGATATGTCAAAACCTTGTATACGTGTCCCGATATTTAAGTGCGTAAAATAAATAACAGAAATTAAATGACGATAAATAAAATTGCGAGAATGTAATTTGCGATAATTAAATTGCGATAATTAAAATGTAATCAGTTAGCTAGGAACAGTTAGCTGGAACAGTTAGCGTGGATTCTTAACAAAAATTTTCGTAGTTAATTTGTTTGTTTCTATCAAATTTTTATTTCGTCAAATGTGTTCTTTATTATGCCACTTGTTGGATTCTGATAGATCAAAATCCAAATATGAAATTGAATGAAAAAGGTTATTCTGCGGTGAACGGATACGTATAACGGTAGATGTAAGTAAGATAGTAAACGACTGTCGAATCAGATTCGAAGAACGTACAGTGCAACTTATTAATGTGGAATCTAAATATTCCTCAGGTATTACCTACCCGTTAAAATATTTTCACCATTAACAGTTTGTACAATAAAACTTTTAATTACAGTCTTTATGAAAACATATATACATATATATTTTCTTCAGACGTAATCATGGATTTGATGAGTCAATGCGATATTAAACTCATCAGATTTACGGTTAGAACTAGAGTACATAATCTCTAAAACATTAGAGATTTCATAATCACCATGAAGGACGAAGATAGTTTATGTAGAACGATTCGTAGAACGATGATTATGCTTGAGGTATAGATTGTGAGGTTGAGATGTGTGATGATGTTGTTGTTGTTGGTACTGGTTATGCTGTTGGTGCTGCTGATGGTGGTACAGTTGATGTCGGTGCTACAAGTGTTGTTAGTGCTGAGGTTGGTGATGATGTTGGTGTAGTAAGTATAGCTTGTAAATCACGCACCATTCTTGTCAGGGTTTCTATCCTACCTTCTATCATTTCTATCCATCCACTCAGCTGATTCGATAGATCTTGATTATCAATTCGAAGTTCCCTAACTTCTTCTGATATTCCCCTTCGATTGGTATTCGGAAGTAGAGGTTGAATATTTTCTGAGATTGCAGTAATGCGACCTTCAAGGTGGAAAACTTTAGCAAGAAGGGTGAATACAGTGTTGCGCATAGGTTCACTGGTGAGTACATCGTTTTCTCCGATGTTAGGAGGTAAGTTTGGTTCACGGCAGGGCTCGCCTTCTTCATTTCTCCATCGAGTGAGTAAGTCTCGGACCCACCCCCATCTCCTATAGAAAGAAAAATAACTAAATGGTTGAGGCACTTCTGGTTCATTGACTTCAGAGTCTGCTTCAATATACATCTCGAAATTGCTTCCGGAACTAATGGAATCCAAGCTAGGTATAGGATCCATCTCTCACAATCAATTAAAGGGTTTTGATATGAAATGATTTTCGAATATCGAATGACATTCTAATTATATACAATATTTAATATAGTACAGAAGATCCCGTAGATTACGGAGAAAATTAAGGAAACGTGTCAGATAAAGTCTACAGTAACAGATACGCTAAGGTATGAATTTGTCTATACACTATTCATGCACTCAATGCAGTCAAACGTGTCTAGACTAGGAATAATAAGCAGGTAATTTCCTAAGGAAGATGAACAGATGATTTCCGACAAAATGATAAGCAAAACTTTTAACATGCAGACACGGTCGAAGTCCAGACTCACTAATGCATCTAAATAACTATTAGTTAGACACACTAATGCAAGACCTGGTTCGCTAAGACCACTGCTCTGATACCAACTGAAATGCCCCGTCCTAATCCATCTGGACGAAGTCATCAACATTTGATCTCGTAGTGATGATCGACTCCAAGTAATGTCCTTAAAATGAGCAAATGCACAGCGGAAGATTTCTTTCATACCTGAGAATAAACATGCTTTAAAGTGTCAACCAAAAAGTTGGTGAGTTCATAGGTTTATCATAAAACAATAAAATTCATCATTTTGATAGACCACAAGATTTAAATGTTGCATGGTACAAATGAGCCCGAATCCTATACCCACCTGTAATGTACATGCAATATCTTTTAAATACATTACACCTTTCTTGTGTACGAAACCATTTTTCATAAATCTTAGTATCTGTACACATATCTAGTGCACAAAAACTAATACACATAACCTGTGTATAAAAATAATTCTCTCGATACATAACATTCACATCATCTGGTGGCAATTATCATCTCCACATAATTCAATGATGGCAATTATCATGTCCACATAATTCAATGGTGGCAATTATCATGTCCACATAATTCAATAATAATGCACAGAACTTCTGTCTGCATAATAATTCATTCGAGGAATGTTTTGCTTGTGTCTATCTCGTCAAACATTTATAAAAGCATTTCATGTAATTGCAGTTCAAATTGTATTTCAAAAGAATTTAATAAAGCAGTTGTAAAAACAGCGCATGTATTCTCAGTCCCAAAAATGTAAAGAGTAAAAGGGAATCAAATGAACTCATCATACAATATTTTATAGTAAAAATATTCATACGACGATACTGAACAATGCAGGGTTGGCCTCGGATTCACGAACCTATAACATTTATATATATTAACACATATTATTGTATTCGAATATATTTATTTGTGATAACACTTTTATATTAATAACTTATAGGTTTCGTATCTAATTAAATTATTCGTTTTATATATTTTATATAAGTAAAGATATTAGTATAGTTAAGTTATGGGTATATATTTTTATATAAAGACCATTTATTTGTTAAATCAATAATTGTATTAATACTAGATTAAAGATAATAATAACAATGATAGTAGTAATAGTAATAATAAAAATGTAAATGATAATTTTAATAATAATAGCTTTTAATAAAATGATAATTTTATCAAAAATGCTTCTTTTAATAATATAGTTGTACTAATAATAATAATGATACTAGTTAGTAATAATAATAATAATAATAATAATAATAATAATAATAATAATAATAATAATAATAATAATAATAATAACAATAACAATAATTATAATTATAATTATACTAAAAAAATACTACCTTATAGTAACAAGCTTTAAAAAAAAAAAACGCCGCTGCCCAGGTTCGAACCTACGACCTCCTGCTCACCCGTCATCACTCTAACCAATGAACCATTCACGTTTTTCAGATTATAACCCGATTTGTTTGTGTATAACCCATTTTAAACATCCCTCATCTTCATCATTCCTATTAATCTGGCCCAACCTACTTCGGCCCAACAGGAAAACGAACTCTAAACTCGGCCCAACAAGATAAATATAGCGGCCCAATATCACAAACAAATTAAGCCCGGTTGTATTATAAATAACAAAAGAAGGTTTGTGGTTTCTTTTATTCATCATAGTCTCCATCCAAACCCAGCCGCCATCATCATCTAGCTCACGTATAATATCAATCATCTCATCATCTCGTTCATTAACAAAGGCAGCCCATCTGACTCATAATAGTAACAATTGCAGCATCATAAGTCGACTGAAACAGGAACGAGAGTGCAGCAACTTTGAACACAATTACTATTCATCATCTTCAACCTCACATCGATCATCCTCATCTCTTAATCGTTTACACAGAAATAGAATAGAAACAGAAACGCAGCAAAAGTAACAATCAACAGTAATAATTGTAATAATATTAGGGTTTTATATGGTCGTGAGTTTATGAAGGTTGTGTTGATTTGGGTTACAAGCGTAAGGTACTATAACAGTAAGGAAGACGAGCAGTAGAACAGTAGAAAACAACTATAGTGGCTACAAGTCTCGTTCACAAGTTGCCTGTAATGGATGGTATTAACGAGCAATAATAATATAGTGATTTTTGGGTTCGTGATAGTAGTTGTGGGTGGTTGTGATTCTTGGCTACATAAATAGTTAGACAGAAGCGACAGGAGCAGTAGCAAAATAAATGGGTTTTCTTTGAGTTGGTTCGTGCAGGAAACATGAACATCGAGTATTGTTTGATAGTGTTTGGTTTTTCGAACAGTTGATCACCGTGCAGTTTGTTCATGATGGAGTTCGAGGGTATGGTTGTGGGTTCTAACAATTTTTTGAATCGCAACAACATAATTGGGTTTAGTGGTGTGGTGGTCAAACATAAACAAGTGATGATTGTGGGTTTCGAATAAGGATTGGAGCAGGTGGCTTGTGAGGTGAAGTTTTATTGTTCGTTTAAGGTGGTGACTGATGGTGTCGTGGTTTGGTTGATGGGCTGTGAGTTTTCGAACCAACATAGGAAATGAATTTGGGTTTTAGTTTGTAATCATGGGTTTGTGATGGTGATGATTTAATTGAAGATGAAATGGGTTTTGAGGTGGTCATCGTAGGTGACAGTTGTCATGGTGGTGATGATGGACTGTGGTTACCGGAGATGGTGGCCATGGTTAGGTTAGATGAGTGTGGTGGTGACGGGTGTTCAACAGAGGAAGAAGGATATGTCAACTAAATGAGTTTATGTAATATGCAATTGTATATGTATATCTCTATATCATAGATTAATAAAGTGAAGTAATAATAATAATATACTAATCATAAGTTAATAAAAAACGTGTATATGTAATTGTAATTGTGATATGACTCACAACAGAATTTGGAAAGTTGTCAAACATTAAATAGTATTAATTGTCTATAATTGATTCTCAAATAGCCGCCTTCAATTATTATTTTACGGACTGAATTTCGTGCTCCGTTAACAATTAATGACGGATAAAAAGTCTTCAGAAAAAAATACCAAATTTTAATATTAATTGTCTTTATTTATTTCAGTCATTATGGTATAAAATTCGGTCCTTAATTTGTTAAATAAAAATTACATCAATAGTCCCTCTCAATACTGGGTAAAATATAAAAAGTGTTAAAACTTAACAAATAGTCCCTAAATACATTTTTAATAAGTCTAAAATTTATAGAACTCATTTTCGAATCACCGTTTATTCTAAAATCACATAAGTTCAAATTAAACTTCTCTAAATAATAATCGAATCGTCCAACGAGTATTACAATCATTTAATATTTATTTTTAATATACTTTATTTATATATAGTTATGCTTTAAATAATAATTATTATAATATCTTATTTTCATTTTATTAATATTTAATAACAACAACATATAATACTTCAAATTATATTTCGAATTATTATTTATATATACATACACACATATCTATTTACAATTAATTGTTCGTGAATCACCGAGAGCAGTCGAAGGTCAACTGAATATATGAACATCGTTTCGATGTTTTCTAGACTCAACATTACATACTTTGCTTATTGTATCGAAATCATATAAAGATTAAGTTTAAATTTGGTCGGGAATTCCCGAGTCATCACACGCGGCGCGGCAATGGCCGTGTTTGGGGACTATCCAACTTCACACTTTTTTGTTTAATTCCAACTATACTACGCACCTCCGATTAACATGTAACTTGTTCTAACATGCTCATATATTATTATAGAACTCAGAAAAATAGTCTGAGACCCGACCCGAACGTGTTGACTTTTTCGTTGACTTTGACCAAAGTTTGACTTTTAGTCAAACTTAACCAAACATTTATGCAATCGTCCTAACGTGCTTTTATACTTATATCTTGCATGAAACTTGACAACGTGATTCACATGCTACATATTTGAGTCGTAATGAGCCATATGACTAATTGAACACATTTCGCCCGACCTTGTGTCGTAACCGTTAATTGATACAACTAAATTGTTTAGGTCAAGCCTAAACAACTTTCATGCACACGTTTACTTTGTGAAGTAACTTTATAATCGTGCACTCAAGGTGAGATCATAGTCCCATCTTTTCAACAACTTTTATACTTTAAATCATGGGATGAGAAACATATACGGTTTATACTTTTATACTTTGAACACAAGTACGAAAAAAAACAATCCACGTACGAGTTAGAACAAAAATCCTCAATTCAATTATCATTAGTTACACTTGCAGGGTGTAAGCGAGCAATTATGTTGTGTGGCCATACGGGTTTGACGAACCCTCATTCGGACGGTTCGCTACCGTTAGCGGATGAAATATAATTTTATCGTTTATAGTGTAGGTTCTAACACTATGGATTCAGAGGTACTTATTCAGTTAAGCTTTGATAATTGGGTGCTCGTGATACAAACAACAACTTTTGGAATGCAAATGATTTAGATAATCAACTTTATACTTGCTTGTGGTTCAAAACAACATTTTACAAATACACCAATAATTTCACCAACGTTTTTCGTTGACAGTTTTCTATATGTTTCTCTGGTTCATACTTGGCTACTTGATACATGCTTCCGCATACACTTATACTTGCTTGGGGTCAAGCATACATGCTTACACTTTGATTTTCTTACTTTGGGTCAAGCATACATACATACATACGCTATTGATAGCATTCAAGATTTACAACTTATAGTATGTCGCAAATTAATTCAATTATACTTTATAACTTTTGTAAACTTAAACTCTTTGTCGAACCGTTTGGTAACTAAACTTTGTAAGTCTTACACGTTTCAAATGAATGCGACATAATTTTGGTCAAACGTGTCTCATTTAGGGACTATGACCACTTAACGGGACCTAAGTTAACGACGCCGCCAATGACGTTTTTTCCGGGTCGTTACAGATGGTATCAGAGTGTTGGTTGTAGGGATCTAGGATGTGCATTAGTGTGTCTGACAGAGTTGTTAGGATGCATTGGCGAATCTAGACTACAACCGGATAGTTAGCCATTGCATTCTGACATACATTTGCTATAGATAGCACTTACTTGACTACTTGTGCATTTATACTTGAATCAATCTTAGGCGAACTTCTTAATGGTACCAAATTTTCATCATACGAACTCGTACTCTGCCACTTTCTGATAACACACGTAAATTCAAGATTCATACACGTGAGGATGACGACGACTTCATTAATTATAGTAGTTCAGGAATTCTGTCTCCTCGGTTGTTATTCGCCACCGTCTCAGCTTACTATCCACGAGCGCTGTAAAGTTTCTAACACCATGGCAATCACTAACCACTATCGATGTTACACCGGTAACTTTCACTATCTCCCACTTCTTGTTACTACTATCACTACTCTAGATGAGTATCGTCATCACCGCTTATCACTACGGTCGCATACTACTCGTTATCACGATTCGTTACTCTTGTCGTACTCAAAGACATTATTGTCTGATTTGAACCGCATTGACGTGAACAACCAATTATACACTTCCCTCGGCAAACGCATCTTCAGAGTTGCACTAATTCTTTCAATTTAATACGAGACACGTTATAGATTCTGTTATATTTTGTTCATTTTAAATCTTCACGATTACACGAACTTGATTCTATGGAGTGATTTGAGAATGGAGGTATGAGTTAGCATAATATAACGACACTCGATCAATGTAGTTATATTATGGTAAGTCATACCAAAGTTCTAATGACTCGTGATGGTGATTGGACTCGATCAACCTAATCACCATAATGTGCCATGTACATGACTTTATTTTTCCTTGTTGCCATCCGAAAACTTTGAGAATATTGATAACAACCATACCAGGGACACATCTTGATATTTCCAAATCCTATTTATGCTTCTGAACGAATGACCAATTCTTTCAACTTTAAAACATATGTTACATGTGTGTACTATCTCGTCTTCGCACACTTTTATCGACGAACTACGAAACGCTTGATATGCTCACATCGAGGCGGAAACTTCTCTCGCATTATACTCGTACTTCCGTGTAAGGAAAACCTTTATCTAAATTCTCAATGGAGAGAGAGACTCTTCACGTTATACTAGTATTCGCCTCGAGGGTGAATAGTCTTAACAAACATTTTCAGAAACCGATAAGAAACTTATCCTAACAAACATTTTTCAGAAACCGACAAGATGGGAAAAACTTGTACAACTATACATTATAGGAATGCCATCTCAACACGGTGTGCCTTTGTCATTTGTTTCGAATCGAGATGCTCGTTTCACTTCTAGATTTCGGAGTGCCTTACAAGAAGCTTTGCGAACACGTGTAAACATGAGTACCGCTCATCATCCACAAAACGACGGACCAAGCCAACATACGATTCAAACCTTGGAAAATATATCACGAACTTGTATTATTGCATTTAATTGATTTCCTCTTACTGCGATAGTTATCATTCGAGTATTAACGCCGCACCTTTTTTGAAACTTTATATGGCCGCAATTGTCGTTCTTCTTAATTGTTGGGCCGAAGTAGGCGACAAGCAAACCACCGGACCCGAACTCATTCATGAAACAATCGAGAAATTATTCAAATCCAAGAAAGGCTCAAGACGGCCCGTAGTTGCCAAAAGAGCTATGCCGATGTTAGATGTAAACCTCTCGAACCCCAAGTGGGTAACCGCGAAATGTTAAAAATCGCACCTTGGAAAGGTGTAATCCGTTTCGGAAAACGTAGAACGCTAAATCCTCGACATTTGGATCCTTTTAAAATCTTGGGGCGTATTGGACCCGTTGCTTACCATTTCGAACTCCTAACTCAAACAAATTATGTTCATCCTACATTCCATGTATCAAACTTAAAGACGTGTCTTGCGAAACAAAAACTTGTTATCCTTTTCGATGAGCTTACTATCATTGACAACCATCACTTCCTAGGAGAACTGTGAATAATGAAACTAAACTTTAAAACAACGTAAAAAAAAAAAATCCCGACCGTCAAAGTTCGTTGGAATGCCCAAGGAAGTACCTTCACTCATTCGTAGAATTGGCAACGCAAGATTTCGAGGAAGAAACGACGACTACTACTTCCAACTAAATTTCGGGACGAAATTTCTTTTAAGGTGTAGGTAATGTAAGATCCCGCGTTTTCCGTTAAATTTATTTAAACACCGTCTTTTTTTTAATGATAATATCTTTCGTTATCTAAATTCGTATCTTGCGTTAACTAACATTCTTAATATTCCCGTTATTGGATTATAACATCTTCCGTTTACTCTCGCGTGTTTAAAATAATTCGTTCGGTAAATTCACGCACCCGCTTTTAAACTCGAGGGACCGAAGTTGCCAAGTGGGCAAACTAGTTGACTAGGTTAACTAGTCAACCCACCTCCCCACCACTCATTCATTCACCACCCATTTTCTTTCTTTTTCTCTTTACTACTTCCATTTTTACTCTCAAACTCCCAAATCATTCATTCATAATCTAAATCGGATCTAGCAAGCAAACATCAAAACAAATTACATATTCGTGATCCTCTCTTCATCCCCTTCAATTTGGTACCAATTTCACTACTTGGGGTAAGGTTTCTAAAAACTCTAAATTTCTCTAATTCGATTTATAGACTTGAAATGGTGTTAGTTAGGGTCTATGGCTCGAGTCTAGCATGAATATGTGAATTATATGCTCGATCTTGTTGTTTTATATAAACTAGCATGAACTTAAAATGGGTTGGTTTAGTATTGAGTTTTGGATGATTAAATGTTGTTTAAATGTTAAAGTTCATGTATTAAAAGTGTTACTAGCATCGTTAGCTTCGTTTTGGTATGTTGGATGACATGAAAACCTTACATTAACATCATTATTGATTTTGTGATTCTTGGTTAGGGTTTAATAGATCTTAAAACAAACTTTTGATGCATTAAATGCTTTGCAATGTTATTTGTAAGTGTTTAGTTGCATTGTATGCATAATTACCTTCAAAACGGCATACTATATGTGTACGTTCAACGTCCGAATCATGAAATGCGATTTACGAACTTGAAACTTTGATAATGAACTTTTCACGATCATTCAACGAGGATGTTGTTGTTGTAAATGATGAGTTTGATTTATGAAACGTGTTTAGTCGTATTCCTCATCAAATTTCCTTTCCAACGATATAAGATACGTGTTTTGAGTGTTTACGGTTCGTTATTTGTGTTTGAATGAAATTTGGTTTGAGACTTAGACATTTGAAAGGACCCAGGCACCAGCTCACGTTGAGTGTCACGGCGCGGCGCGGCCCTCCCCAGTCGCGGCGCGGCAATGGCCGTGTTTGGGGACTCTCCAACTTCGCACTTTTTCGTTTAATTCCAACTATGCTACGCACCTCCGATTAACATATAACTTGTTCTAACATGCTCATATATTATTATAGAACTCAGAAAAATAGTTCGAGACCTGACCCGAACGTGTTGACTTTTTCGTTGACTTTGACCAAAGTTTGACTTTTAGTCAAACTTAACCAAACATTTATGCAATCGTCCTAACGTGCTTTTATACTTATATCTTGCATGAAACTTGATAACGTGATTCACATGCTACATATTTGAGTCGAAACGAGTCATAGGACTAATTGAACACATTTCGTCCGACCTTGTGTCGTAACCGTTAATTGATACAACTAAATTGTTTAGGTCAAGGCTAAACAACTTTCATGCACACGTTTACTTTGTGAAGTAACTTTATACTCGTGCACTCAAGGTGAGATCATAGTCCCATATTTTCAACAACTTTTATACTTTAAATCATGGGATGAGAAACATATACGGTTTATACTTTTATACTTTGAACACAAGTACGAAAACAAACATTCCACGTATGAGTTAGAACAAAAATCCTCAATTCAATTATCATTAGTTACACTTGCAGGGTGTAAGCGAGTAATTATGTTGTGTCGCCATACGGGTTTGACGAACCCTCATTCGGACGGTTCGTTACCGTTAGCCGATGAAATATAATTTTATCGTTTATAGTGTAGGTTCTAACACTATGGATTCAGAGGTACTTATTCAGTTAAGCTTTGATAATTAGGTGCTCATGATACAAACAACAACTTTTGGAATGCAAACGATTTAGATAATCAACTTTATACTTGCCTGTGGTTCAAAACAATGTTTTACAAATACACCTATGATTTCACCAACATTTTTCGTTGACAGTTTTCTATATGTTTCTCAGGTTCATACTTGGCTACTTGATACATGCTTCCGAATACACTTATACTTGCTTGGGGTCAAGCATACATGCATACACTTTGATTTTCTTGCTTGGGGTCAAGCATACATACATACATACGCTATTGATAGCATTCGAGATTTACAACTTATAGTATGTCGCAAATTAATTCATTTATACTTTATAACTTTTGTAAACTTAAACTCTTTGTCGAACCGTTTGGTAACTAAACTTTGTAAGTCTTACACGTTTCAAATGAATGCGATATAATTTTGGTTAAACGCATCTCATTTAGGGACTATGACCACGTAACGGGACCTAAGTTAACGACGCCGCCAATGACTTTTTGTTGGGTCGTTACAAGACACATGCTTGCTTTTGAAATGATTTACAATTTAGACACAAGTACCTAAACTATTTGATATGCAATTTCGTGAGACTTTTTTAAACATGTATTTATTGTTACATGCAAATCCCCGCCATCGTTAATTGATGGAATTGAAATTTTGCAAGCTTAATTATTGTGAGTTGGCCTATTGAGAGTGACGTCTCTACCCATTGGCGTAATTGTCAAGGGGGTACATAATAATGATTGCCGACACCCGTACAGTGTCATGGATTAATGTTTAGTTCGATATTATAACTCATGGCATATTGAATATTTTGATATTTTGAATTAAATCTTGTGGTCTAAAAACTTATTATGATTATTAAACCTATGTTGTTCACTCAACCATTTTGGTTGACACTTTAAGCATGTTTTGTCTCAGGTACTTAGATATTTCGCTTCTGCTGTAGAACTTTGCTGTTACTTAGAAGTCAAGCCAAGCACTGGGACCAGAGTTAACATCGAGGTCAATGGCGATTTTAGCGGGGTGTTACAGTTGGTATCAGAGCTCTGGTTATAGGGAACTAGGTTACATTAGTGTGACTAACATGAATAGTTAGGATACATTAGTGAGTCTAGTCTATAACCGAGTTATTCATTTGCATTAATTATTTGCATTACATTCTAGATTATGTGCATTAAGTTCACTTATATTTGTTATGCCTAGAATTCCTATACCATTCAATTCTTTAGAAAACACTTTGCTATAGGAACTATACTTACACGTCTGACTCTTAGAATAAGGGCCATAACTTACTTGTATTCTAACAATCAAACGCCACCATACCTATCTCATTATGTAATTTAGGAGAGCCAAGGTTTATCATAGAGAACCAGGATTGCATTTTATGGGTGCCTTATTTGTTAGTTAGGTGCCTTAGCAATCTTTAGGACTATAACATTTCCTGCTTTAGTTTTAAGCGCTTTCCTTTAATCTTAATAATGCTATTTCATCTTACTTCCTGCTTTTACCTCTGTTGATATTCTGTACCTTTTTCTAAGAATATCAAGCCAAAACCCTATCATATTGCCTGATCCCGACTCTAAAGGATCGGTTAGTATGTGATTGTTATCATATCCATACATACCTTATGACCTGACTTCGCCATTGTGATTCAAAGTATTCTTGACTCACGCGAAGGGATGTCACTCATGACTCAACATTTCAACGTCAACTATCTAAGTTTGATCACATATCCTGACCTTATGGAGTGATATTGAAATGGAAATATGAATTAGTGAAATATAATGACGCCCGGCCAACGTGATTATATTACGGTAATTCATATAGAAATTCCAATATCATGACATATGGAATAGAAAGTGAATCAAAGAAAAATTTCCAAGCCATTCATTAAAAAATCTCAATGTTATTACATGAAGGGTAATTATCATCTGATTTATAGATATACGAAGAGATCTTTACGATCAAACTATCTATCTCATACCCATGAGTAGATTAACAAATTCTCCTATGCCATAAAGTTGTAAAGCTTTGCATTCTTTCTTTCTTAAACAACTTATCTCTTTGACGCTTAATTATCACATCCCCACTGGAAGGAAGGATGCATGTTCTTAAGTGACCTGAAGTGACACCTATGAAACTTCTTCGAAGCATGCCTCCTGTTATCTGCAATTACGCTTCTAGTGTAGATTTTCATAAAAGCATTAGGAAACCCGTCGAAGATAAGCGACAACCACTCGCAAGATTTTCATTTGAATATTCAAACGAAGATATTATAAAAACCACATTCACTATCACGTTCTCATACTCTACCATTCATATCTCACTTGTCAGCAACAGCTTCACACATGAACATTTTGAATTCCAAGAACATATGTCCTAATAATAGTCAATAACCGTATTTAAATACAATAGATTTCATTACCTCGCAACATTTTTGCTTAAAAATAACTCGAAATTTTCAAAATTCCTTCACCCGATCATCTATCTTTTTCCAACTCGTAACCTCCGAAATAAGAAAATTCTTGTGACAACCCGGAAATTTATGACCAAATTTAAACTTAATTCTTATTTGATTCCGACACAATAAGCAAAGTCTGTAATGTTGAGTCTCAGATATTTTGAACTGTTTTATATATGCAATTACCCTTCAACTGTTCTTGACGGTTCACGAACAACTATTTGTAAATAGATATGTGTGTATATATATAAATAATAATTGGATGTATAATTTGAAATATTAAATGTTGTTGTTATTGAAATTAATTATGTAAAATAAAAATAAAAATATGATATTATGATGATTATTATTTAAAACATATCTATATATATAAATAATGTATATTAATATATATTTTGTGATATCGAATCTATTTGGTAAACGACAGTAACACCCAATTATCATTCGATGGTTATTTAAATAAGTTAAGTTCAAACTTAGGTGATTTTAAAACAAACGGTGATCCGAAAATGAGTAATATAAATTTTAGGCTTATTAAAAATGTATTTAGGAACTATTTGTTGAATTTTAAAACTTTTTATATTTTACTTGGGGTTGTGAGTGAATAATTAACGTAATTTTTATTTAATAGTTAATGATCGAATTTTATACCATAATGACCAAAATAAATAAATATAGTTAATTTAAAATTTTGAGATTTTTTCGAAGACTTTTATCCGCCACTGATTAACAAAAAAGTACGAATTTCAGTCGGTGAATGAAATAGTAGACGACGGCTAACTTAATCACACGTTTATATATTTATATTATATTATAATTAATATTATATTATTATTATTAAATATCTTTTACTGTTTCTTTGCTTTTCACTGCCACCCGTGTATAATAAATATAGGTTGATAGATATATGATTTGATATGCCTGCTTTCTCATAAATATAACCCACTTGCATCACTGTACCTCTAATCAACCATATTTCTTTTCTTTCTTCTCTTTATTAAAATTGACCAATAGCTACCACATGTACGAGATTCACAATCTAATATCATAATTGCCCACTATCTATTTTCTCTCTATATATATAGATACTTATAATACATACATGTTTAATATATAACCCACCTCATCTCTTTGTTTAATCACTAACCACAACCATCATCCAATTTGTTGCTGCTCCTGTTACCATTTCTGTTATAATCAAATAACAACAACCATTGAACTACAATTATATTTTTTTTCTTATCTATGATGATTACAATACCACCACAACAAAAGCGATTCTATTATCTTTTATGTTTTATTGCTGCCACTGCAAGGCTGTTCGATCAGCCATAGGAACAACCATAAATGTTGATGCATTTTATGTAAGTCCCTAGACATCTAACCCACGTCCATTGCAGGTACTTTAGTTTATGGGATACCATGATCGTTCGTTATTATCCTATCTGTGTTTGTATGTGGTTACAGGTACTGCAGGAACGCGATACGGATTTTTGACTATGTTAGACTTAGTCAGACGTGCGAGTGAAGTCTCACTCGTACGGCTGACAGAGACTTCACTCGCACGTCTGACAGGCTCATACGCACGGTTGATGCTAAGCTAAGTCACAATTATAACCTAAATGAGAAGACACGAGTGAGTGATCACCCGTACGGCTGATAAAGCCAACTCGTACGTGTGATGGATGACTCGTACGGGTGAGTCAACAGCAGGGGTATATAAGTGTCATGATCTTTATTTTAGGTTAAGCCTCTCACACACACACACACCACTCAGATCTGGTTCCCTAATCCGATTCTCACTCAACCCAAATCACTCTAGTAGTGAATAATAGCTCTAGGCATTAATCTAATCACACAATCCTTGTTGTGGTTTGGCTAATTTAATCTCAAAAAGCTCCTCATATTCACTAGTTATGGCTTGATTCACTAATTCCGCCTTTGTGTGAATTAAACCTGTTGATATCGAAGTTCTTATTCATGTTTCATCATTGGTATCAGAGCGTTGGTTGTGATTTCAACATCATCTTGTGATTTTTGGTGATTAATGAGTTTATTATTTGGGTTTTTGAGTTAAAAGTGATTTTGATAAAAAAAATGAATTATTTTTACGTGTGTAATTGTCATTAGAGAGTGTGTTTATGTTAGTTTAGTGCTAATCCAGCTTGTGGACAAAGAAATTGAGGTTTAACATCAATTTCTAGGGTTTTTGGATGATTTGAGCTGAACAGCAGCTCACACGAGTGGGTCAAAGATTTTGATCACACGTACGGTTGACCAGACGGTTGACTGTCACTCGTGAACTCACATGCACGGTTTAGCATAACCTTTTGAGGTTAAGTGACAACAGTCTAATCATACGGGTGATCAAGCGGTTGACTGTGAAACGTACGAGTAATCACATGCGTGATCATCACTCGCACGTTTGAGACTTAGTGTTTGGTTCTTTTGATTGAGTTGTGACACGTACGATTGAGTAGTGACACGTACGCTTGAGTTTGTGACACGTACGGTTGATACTATCACACGTACGTTTGATATCCTGAACCGCAAGGTTTACCTTTGGTAAAAATTTTCAAAATGCTTAATTCAAACGATTACACATTGACCGTACCGTTAGTTCAGAGTATTAAAAATATGACTCACCGATTACTCCTTGCTGAGAGTGAATCAGGAAGTGGTACGAAATGTCCGAGGTTAATGAATATGGATAACTATTCTACTTGGAAGTCGAGATTTAAGATTTGGTCTGATGGTCAGGACACGAAGCTTTGGAAGTACATTGAAACCGAATTTCAATGGCCACGTTCACTAGTTACAAATGAGTTGTACACGTTGCATAATATGCCTTCGAAAGAACGTGAAGTGTCTAACTTGGAAAAGAAGATGTACTGTAATTTGACAAGTGCTCTTGATGGTCCGATTTTCCATCAATTTCTGTGTCATGATAATTCATTCAAGATATGGGAAGCACTTCGTACTTTTAACGAAGGAAATACATCTTACCGAATGAGAAAAGGTTTAGAATTGAAAGCTAAGTTTGATCATTTTCACTGGCAAGTTGGAGAGTCTATTACAGAATTGGTTGAAAGATATCATTATTTGCTAGCTGAACTAAACAAGCATGATGTGACCATTGCTAAAAAAGACAAAGTAACATGTCTAGCTGAAGCATTACTGTTGGAATGGAATGGAATGGTTTTGTGTTAACTATGAAAACCAGTGGAGAACTTGCTACTGCTACAGTGAACTAGGTTATTGCAAGACTTCAGAAAGAAGAACTAGAATTGTTAAACAAAGTCAAGAGTTCTAAACAAGTTCAAGACACGAAAATGTATTGTCCAAATGGTTACACACCGCCTAAGTCAGCTCATGCACCATTTTAAATAGCTTTTGTTACGAACAATCAGAATATGTATGGTTTGAATGTTAGTAGTGCACCTTTTCAACAACCTTCGTATCCACCACAAGTTTCACCATGTTCTCTCAATACTCAATCACAGCATACTTCTAATACTACAGAGTCATCTACACTGACTGCATCAGATGTTCTGTCTGCACTTAAGATCGAGAACTTGAGAAAAGCTGGAAAAGAAAAGATTAGTGAATATATAGCATTGCTATCGAGTCTTGTTAATTCTTATGATAGTTATCTTGATGGTCGTGTGGATAACATTCATCTAACAACTGAAGATTATCATCAACTTGATAAAGATGAAGCAGAAAAGATGGATATTATGTGGGGTATGGCAAATCTTGTGAGAAGAGCTAGAGACTACGAAGAGCGAACTGGAAAACCAATCAGTCTGACCAAAGATACCAAACTAGGTTTTGATATGAGTACTATTACCTGTTACAACTGTGGAGAATTAGGTCATTTTTCAAGACAGTGCACAAAACAGAAGAAGCAGGGTAATCGTAATCCATTCAAGAATCAGAACTACAATTCTCAGAGTCAAACTACAAAGTGTGAGATTTACATTACTGATAAAGTAAATGAAGCTGAAACAGCTGAAGGTCCGAACAAAGCTTTAGTTGTTATTCATGGAGACGATGATGATTGGTCTATCAAATTGAATGTTGATGATCAACAACCTAAAGCTTACATGGCCAAGATTACTGAATTAAAAGAAGACTGTGTCGTTGGTCAAAATATAATTGAGAAGCTGCCTGCTCGTGCTGAAAGAGCTGAAGAGTTTTCACGAACCATTCGAAGAGAGAAGATTCAGAAGATGGTTAAAGATAAATTCAAGAAGGCACGTGATTCAGTTCCTCATACACCTGAATCTGGAAGTATTTCACCAACATCGTCAGAGGACTACTACTTCAATAGTTGGAAGGATAACTATGGTGATACCTTGGTGTTTGAAGAAAGTCTAGAGGCTAATCAGAGTGAAGAAACATTGGTTGATGCTGACAAGGAACTAGACAAATGGGGTAAAATATTTGCTGCTGAATTGGAAATGTTAGTTCTTATGGGTGAAGGTTCAGATCTTAAGAGTGTAAGTTCAGATGTTGATGATTCGGACGAGAAGTTAGAATCAGAGGTTAAAGTTAAAGCTGATCATACTGGAATAGATCAATCTGATGTTGAAGCATTGAACAAGCAAGCAGTAGATTTACTGAAGATGTGCTTATTAGAAAGTGATCTTGAAAAGGTTTCTAGTTTGACAAGAGCTAAGGATATTTGGGACAGACTTGAGCAGATTCATTTGGGTAAAGATTCTGATACATCAAAGTTCCTTACAGGCTCGTCAGAATCAGAAGATGAGCTCGATGATGGGAAGAAGATAGATTACTTTACATTTATGGCTGAGACTTCCTCATTGAATAACGCTCAACAGGTATCTTCTGATCCATCTGATGTTATTGAATGTGTTAAATGTGCTGAATCTAAGGTAACAATAGATAATTTAACAAAGGCATATGCATAGATGAAAGAAAAATGGCATGCTGACCATGTGACCACTAAGGTTGAAAATGAATTGAAAGAGCAGATCAAAGTTTATAAAAAACAACTTCACGATCTTAAATGTTATAACTTTGACATAAATCAAGATTTAATTAAACGTGTTGACACGATTAATGAACTAAAGAAAGAAAATGAATGCGTTAAAGCTGATTTAGAGGTAATTTCAATTAAAATGAAATGTTGGGCAAGTGCATCACAGTGGAATGCATTAATGGTGGAACTTAATGACACCAAGGGCAAGGGTATATGATATAGTTCTGCATCTCCTCCTTTTTAGAACACATTTGTTAATGCAAACGTAGTTGACGGTAGACCAGAAGATTGTATCCCTCCTAGTTATAAAGATTATGTTGAAAAGAATAAAAAATGTAGTTCAACTAAGAATACAACTTCTGATGATACTGCTGAAGGTGCTCAAGATCATGAGGAAGATAGGAAAACTGGGTTAGGAGATAACTCTAAGATAAGTAGAGTTAGAAAACCGAAAAGTCCTGTTAAAATTTTGAGAAATCCTAGATTTGCTAATAGACCGGTTCATCCTGTTGCACCTACACCTGTTCCGAGAAATAAAACAAATGATTCTCCTGTGTTTGTAAGAACACAAGATCCGTCATCTTCAAATTCTAATAACTTTTATGAATTATATAGGGAGTTTCGTCAATGTTTTAGTTGTGCTATTTTTGGGCACATTGATGCTAATTGTCCTAGAAGATATAGATCACCAAGACAGAAGATTGAACTCAAATATGATGATCGCAGATCATCTTATGCTCATAAAACAGGTTCACCTGTTAATGATGAAGTTTGTGTCAAAAATCATACGACAAAGGTTGTCTATGGAGAGTATAAGAGAAAGAACTTTAATAGGTCAATTTCTCCTGTGAAGATTAAGGTTCCTAAACAGGATACTGAGGCAAGAGTTGCCAAATCAAGTGATCATAGTAGAGATTTTGAACCAAAGGCACGATCGCCTTCACAAAAAGCTAGTCGTCAAAAATACTTTTCTCGTACCAGACCACGAGCGAATCGCTCTGAAAATGAGAAAAATGTGAAAAACCAGAAGAGAAATATTGTTACTTCTAAACTGTCTAAGTTTACGGTTTCTAATGATGAGATTCCACCGGACTCAAATGGGAAATGGATGGAAGTTCAAGCTATGGGTGTTAATGGACAACCTACTGCCGTCCGGGCGTGGGTTCCCATTATCAATTAATTTTCTTAATGTGATATGCAGGGAACCAGGGTACCTGCAAACAACACCTGGATAGTGGATAGCAGCGCTTCAAGACATATGACTGGACAGCTATCTCTTCTTTCGAATGTACACCCAATTAAGGGAGGTTATGTCGCATTTGCTGGAGATAAAGGAGGTCACATTTCAGCTCTGGGTTTATTGAAGAATGATAAAGTTAGTTTCGATAAAGTGAACTATTGTCAAGAGCTTGCAAATAATTTGTTGTTGGTTTAACAAATCTGTGAAAAATCTTTCAAGGTAGCATTTGATGACGAATTCAGCTACATTTTGAAGCCAGAGTTTGTGATTCCTCCTGAAATGATTTTGATGAAGGCTCCTAGACAAGCTGATTTATATATGCTAGATATGGATGTTGCTACTTCAACTGCTGAACATCATCAAGCTTTTGTTTCTAAAGTGACTAAACAAGATTCTATTACGTGGCATAAACGCATGGGTCATTTAAGTTTTTGGAAGATGAACCATTTGGTTCACAACAATCTTGTAGAAGGTGTTGATCTTCGATCTTTTCAGATTCCAGGAACATGTGTTCCATGTAAGAAGGGTAAGCAGAGCAAGAAAGCTCATAAGTTAGTAAAGTATAATCCAATCTCTGCTCCACTTGAATTGTTACATATGGATCTCTTCGGTCCAATTCGTTTAGAAAGCATTGATGGAAGTAAGTATTGTCTGGTGGTAACTGATGATTATTCGAGATTTTCTTGGGTAATGTTTTTGAAAGAGAAGTCCGATACCTTTGAAAACTTGAAAGTGCTAATCAATCGATTAGAGACATGTTTTAATCTTAAGATAAGAAAGATTCGTTGCGACAACGGTACAGAATTCAAGAATCAGTATCTTGCAGGTTTCTGTATTGAAAAAGGTATCAACATGCAGTTCAGTTCTGCATACGCTCCTCAGATGAATGGTGTTGCTGAAAGAAAGAATAGGGTATTGATTGAGACCGCTAGAACAATGCTAGTAGATTCATCGTTACATGTTCATTTTTGGGGAGAAGCTGTTGCAAATGCATGTTGCACTATGAATCGAGTTCTGACTGTTAAACGACTGGGTAAAACTTGCTATGAGCTATTGCATGGGAGAAAACCATCTTTAAAGCATCTAGAACCATTTGGTGCACCGTGTACCATCTTGAAAAGAAAACTAGGAAGTAAGTTTGATTCAAAAGTGGTTACTGGAGTATTTCTCGGGTATAATTCTCCTAACAAGCGGGTTTTCAACAATGAGACAAGATGTGTTGAAGAATGGTCTGAAGTTGATGTCCAGAGGAATCATACGAATAGTGCTCCGAAGAGTCATCCTTGGATTTATAACTATGATGAGCTGATTGATTCATTCAATCTTGCTCCAGATCAGACACAGAATGAACCAGAAGTTTCTGCACCTACATCAACTCCAACTCTATTACCCACTGTCATTGAACCAGTTCAAGATTCAGATCAAAACATTAATCCAGTGTACGATACCTGCGGATCTGATATTTCAAGTGAGAATTCTGATAATCAATAAGATATTGGAGATACCACGAATCTACACCACGAGATACCTGTTCATGCACAACCAGTCCCCAGAACTACAACTGCTCATCCTAGAGAGAATATTATTGGAGATCCAAATGCATGTGTTAGAACAAGAAGGCAAGTTCAGTTTGATGGTCAAGTTGATACTCATATGACAGCTGCTGCTGCATACTTCGAGTACTCATGTCATATTTCTAGAATCGACCAAAGACGACTAAAGAAGCGTTGAAGCATGTTGACTGGGTTATGGCTATACAAGAAGAGATTCAGCAATTTCATCGTTTAGATATTTGGAAGCTAGTTACCAAACCGCATGGAGCTAAGGTAATTGATCTCAAGTGGGTTTGGAAGTGCAAATTTGATGAAGATGGCAATGTTATCCGTAACAAAGCAAGATTAGTTGCTAAAGGTTATCAGCAAGATCCTAAATTCGATTATGATGAAGTTTTTGCTCTTGTTGCCAGATTGAAGGTCATTCGCATATTTCTGACTTTTGCTTCGTTTATGAAGTTTAAAGTGTTTCAAATGGATGTTAAGAGTGCATTTCTTTACGGCAAGCTAAATGAAGAGTATATGTCAGTCAACCTCCGGGTTTTGAAGATCATCTTCATCCTGACAAAGTTTACCAGTTACGAAGAGCCCTATATGGTTTACATCAAGCCCCAAGAGCTTGGTATGGACGTTTGTCAAGTTATCTGATTGAAAAAGGTTATCAAATGGGCACGGTAGACTATACTCTATTCACGAAGGTTAAAGATGATGATATTATTTTGGTCCAGATCTATGTAGACGACATTATTTTCGGTGCTACTAAGTAGGAACTCGTCGATGAGTTCGAGCAGGTGATGAAGGACGAATTCGAAATGAGAAAATTGGGTCTCTTACATTACTTTCTTGTTTTACAAGTCGAACAGACTAGTTATGGTATTTTTATTCATCAAGCAAAGATTGTAAATGATATACTTAAACGTTTTGGTATGACTCAAGAACGTCCTGTGTCGACCCCGCTAGCGGTAAATCATGGTATTTTGTTAGACTGTGAAGGGGAGCCTGTTGATCCTAGATACTATCGAGCAATCATCGGATCGCTTATGTATCTTACTGCATCTATGCCGGATATTATGTTCGCAACATGTCTGTGTGCTCGTTATCAAGTTAATATGAATACAGTTCATCTTACAGCTGCCAAAAGAATTCTACGTTATCTGTTGCATTCTCCCAATCTCGGCATCTGGTATTCGAACGAAGATAAGTTTGATCTTGTAGCATATAGTGATTCAGACTATGCAGGTTGCAAAATAAACAACAAGTCTACATCAGGTGGATGTCAGTTTCTAGGAGAAAGGCTGGTGACCTAGCAATGCAAGAAACAGACTGCAGTTACACTTTCCACATGTGAAGCAGAATATATCGCTGCTGCAAGTTGCTGTTCACAAGGTGTCTGGATACAACAACAACTTCGCGATTACGGACTAAGAATCTCTTTCTCTCCTCTTTATATTGATAACACTGCTGCTATAGCAATTACTAAGAATCCTGTACAACAATCTAAGACTAAACACATAGGTGTTAAATATCATTTTCTTAGGGATTGCCATGAGAAAAAGATTATTGAGGTTAAGAGAATAGGTACTAAGGACCAGAGGGCTAACTTATTCACTAAGGCTTTTGATAAACCTAGGTTCTTGCTACTGTTAGAGATGAATGGCATTGTTGATCGAAACACAGTGATTTCGGATGATGTGTTTGAGGGTTAATCAAATTTTTAGACTTTGCATGTAGGATGCACGACATATAGATTTTAGTTTCTTATTATCTGTGCTGCATATATTTGCTTTCTGTCTGCATTCCTTTCATGATTTCTTTCATGTTTGCATGCTAGTCTGTAGTTATTTTCTGTTTCTTTTGATAAAATTCTAAAAGACAAAAATATTTTATGTTTTAGTATTTTAGGGGGAGTATATGTTTCAACAGAAAATACGTAAAAAGTGTAAAATGTTTCATCATAAAACCCTAAAAAGGTGAAAAATCCGAAAATGAGCTGGTTTTGATTAATATGTTGGAGATGAAGAAATTACTGTACTGAGAATTGATATAATTGATTAGTAATGACTGATTTGAACGTTTATGTTTATCTGTTATGTGATGTACTGATAGATGTGACTTATGAATTCTTGGCATTAGACAATCATAATAAGAATAATGATCATCTAAGATTCAAAAGTCATGGACGATCTGTTGCGTTTGAAGGTAGTCACCTAATTATCTCTGAAACTGTATCTAATGATGATTGTTGAGAAACTCAACAGTCGGTTGAGGGTATCCCCTATCATAATTGATAATCACTAGAAAAGGTTGGGGGTGAATTTTAAGTTGAGGGTTATCTGTTTGGCTGGTGCATACCACGTTGTCACGGGCCTAAGACTTTATAATCGAAACTAAACCCCGAAAATATCAGAGAAAATCAGTTTATGTCGAAAGTAAGTGTCCCTTCTCTCTTAAGGTTGAAAAGTATAATTCCTTATTGCGGACCGTTCAAGCATTTAAGGGAGAACACCTTCGAGTGATCTGAGTAAACAACAAAGAAACATGAGTTCATGCATAAAAATGGAAAATCCATTCATGATGACGTTCAAAATCAATATATCAAAAGACAGTGATATGCTAAAATAGATATATCAAAAGAAAATCAAAGTCAAAAATAATTTGCGTATCAAGATGGCAAAGTCATGAAAGTATGAAGAATGCTGATTCATGATGTGCTCATAAAGAACTCAAATCATTTTTAGTGTGACACCCCAGCGCAGCTTGAATTGTATAATCACGACGTTCACACTGAACTATCAAGATTCTTGTCGTCTGCAATATAGAGCTATAGCTATTAAGACTATAAGTTGGAAAGATACTTATCTAGATATACTCTAAATAAATATATATATGAAAGTTTAACTTTCGATTCCGTTTTCCATGTCAACTTGAACATAAAGAAGTTAAGGGCCTTGAGATTTATTTTGTGTGAAGACTGGTCATCAGGAAAGTCTGCTTTAACTGTAGACCAATCCCCGCGGTAAATAATGCGCCTATTCGGATAATCCAATATACTCTAAAATCAGCCGTTTCAACTAGATTGAAGATTATCAATACACTGATAGAAGCCAAAGGCTGACAGGGTTATTCAAAATGCCGTGAGAACCATCCTGTTCAATTTGAATGAAATACATGGAAAGAGATGACAGAAAGTTACGTGTAATGAATTGACAACCTAATAAAAACGTACAATCATAAGTGATGGAAGAATCAAGGATTAATGAACTCAGCGTGATCTCAAAAATCACTGCTTTATAGTGTTCAAGTAATTAATGCCAACATGATTATCGAAGTGTCCGGAATAAATATGTTCATGTTTAATGAGGATTGATATCAGTAATTTCATAATAATAGACTTAGACTGGATAATGAGGAATGAACAACAGAAATTGATTCAATATGTCAGTTCTGATCCATTTTTTAAATAGTTAATCATCTTGCTCACAAAAAGAATGTGGATTTGTATGTCGTATATATCTGTTCTGTTAATTTGTTTGCATTTGAAAACTATAAAACAACAAAAAGATTTTGGTTTTGCATGTTACTGCATTTCATGGTAGAATGTTTTTTATTTGCATATTTTTAGTTGCATGACATTATATTTCAGAAAAGCTATAAAGATTTTATCTTTTCCTTATTTTCTGATTAATCCTCTGAATATGCACAATAACATCTGAAAGAACTTCGTCGAGATCAAGATATTTATTGGCCACCAAATCCATGAGATAGAAGTTTGTAGAGCTTGTGATTGTTTGAAGGACTATGGAGATTTAAGTTGTTAGTTAACTTAAGATGATACTACACCGTAGGCTTTACTCTTGGAACACATAATGCTTAGAGTAATAACCTTGTTTGGGATCTACCTAAGTGTTGATGATCATTTCTTGAAGGATTAGTGATTTATGACTAAAATTGAAAGTGTTAGTTAGCTCTAAGATTGCTAAACGAGTCGAAATCCTAAGTTTGTGAAAATTGAGAAAAATTGAAATTGCCTAAGTGGCTCACTCGCACGTTTGATATGTGAACCATTCGAGTAACCACATGCGTGAGGTTAACCATACGGATGACCTTGTTAGAAAATGTCCTAAGACATCAGGGTCACACGCACGAGTGATTAGGTGAGATGCGCGGTTGATGGTGGATCGTGTGATCAACTGTACGGTTGTTCACGAGAGTATAAAAAGGGAGTGATGAGCACAGACGCTCACACTTGTGCACCCAACACATTTTTCTCTCAAAATTCGACCTTCACCGATCACGTTTTCCACCACAGCGTTTGTTTATCACGTTATTTCGACCTCAGCGCCACCTAATAGGTAAGATTTTATCGAGTTTTAGTCTGTTAATTTGTTGTATGAATGATTCGAAACCATAAGGGTTTGTAACTCGAATTTTGTGTAATTGGTGCTCATTTTGATCGTTATTTGTTATTGTTTTGAGTTAAACGGATCCTATACATGCTATTGTGATGTAAATCGGTCCCTAAAACGATCAAACATGTAATTTGTGGAATTTAAAAAGGCATTTAATACGGGTTTCATCAGACATACACGAGTGACGTCACTCGCACGAGTCACTACGCGGTTGATGATCAACCGTGTGAACCTTGAACCTACTCGTTTGAATTGATTTAGTTTCTCACTCGTTTGACAGAGCTGACACGTGTGATTACACGCACGAGTCACCACACGGTTGACTCACTCGCTTATAAATTTTGTATCAGCCGTGTACCCTGTCTGAAACCATATTACTGCTCAAGCGTGTCAACAGTGACACGAGTGACTATATCACTCACACGGTTGATCTCTCAGCCGTACGTGCGACATTATCACTCGCACGGTTCATCATGTTTTTATAAATCTGTGACACTTTGTAGCTAATGCTTTGATGATTTACGATAATTGGTTTATATCTCTAACTTCTCTGTGAATATTTCAGTTTAATATTACCAATGGCAGAACAACAACTCAATGCTCCGGCTGTTAACCCAGAAGTTCTGGGGGAGCAACAGCAGAATCCTCAAGTGAATCCAGTTAATACGCCTGTTCAACAAGAGACTATTCTAGAGAAAGGTGAGCTCAATAATCAAGTTGCTCTTTATGATACTACTCTTGAAAGAGGTTCTCATTTTAAGGAGATTGTGGAGTTTCTAAAGCGCTCAAGGATTCATACAGCTATCTCTACTGCATGTACGGCATACTACAGCCATCGGAGAGAGTTCTGGAAGAATGTTGTACTTGATGTGTCAGATACTGAAGATAAGATTGTTAGTAAGGTTCAAGGGCATGAGATAACTGTTTCTAAGTCTATGATAAGGAAGATTTTAGGTTTTAATGATGAGAGATGTTCCCACATGACGCTCAACCGAGAAAGGATACATGGATGTTTCAAGAGATGTGCTTATTCTGGCTATATCTCGGGTAAATCTGAGCTGATGAAGACTCTACTGCCTCCAAAGTTTAGATATCTTGCTCACGTGATTATGCATTGTTTGAGTGGTCGTAATGCTAGGTTTGACAAGTTGAATGAGAAAGTGCAAAGCATACTTGTGGCACTTGTTCTCGGAGCCCCATATGATTTCTCAGGATTTGTTTACTACTACTTCAAAGAAAATCTTTTCAGTTCTACTCAGAGATACCTGATCTATACCCATTTTCTTCAATTAATCATTAATGATGCTGCACCTGAGTTACCAAAGCTTGAAGAGGATATTATTCACCTTAAGCCTATGAATCCGATTACTTTTCGAAGGATGGAGGAGACAAGAAACGAAGATTTGAAGCCTGATTTTAACAGAAAGCTTATTTGTCATCTGATCAAAGAAAACTATCGATGTCCAGCATGCAATGCTTGGAGGAATGAGGATTCAAACTCTGAATACGAAGTTTCTGATAAGGAAGGTGAGGGTGATAATCAACGAGCTACTGGTGAAGCTCAAGGAGGAGGTAATGTTGATGATGAGATTATCGAAGGTGATGATGAAGCGATAGAAGATGATGTCAGCTTGACTCAGAGAAAGAGGAAAGGGAAGGAAGCGATGACTTCATAACAGCCCAAGAAGAAGGAGAAAAGAATGAAACATCACTTTGATTCATCTCGAAAGTCATCACAAGGAGGTTCGAAACAACAGGCTCAGAGACAACCATCCGATTTCATAAAGGATGCGAAACCTGCTGTTACATCACCAAAACCAGCTACCACAACACCTCAGGTCACGCTAGCTGAATTCAAGACACAACATAATCTACTGTTGTCTTTGATCACGAAAATAACTAACTTAGAGAATCAAGCCATTGAGGAGAAGAAGATCAGTGAAGCTAAAATTGAATTGTTGGTAGAAGAAAACAAGAGGTTATCTGATAGATTGGACCGTCAGAAGGGAAGGACGGAGAAGTTGAAGAAGAAAGTGTTGGCAATTAAGAGTGAGAATAAAGAGACGTTAAAGGAGATGAACGATAAGATCGAATCGATTACCTCTGGTAAAACTAAGTTGATTAAGGAGAGAGGAGAAGAGTATTCTTCTGATTTGGGTGGAGGTGATGAAAAGGATGAAGAAGAAGATGCTGGAACTGGAGGACCCTCTTTTGAGATACCGTTAGTGATACCTATTCGAAGCTTTAATGAATACAGTGAGGTCTTTACTGTTGAATATTATATGAATTATTCAAATGTTTTTAATGATGCAGAAAAGGGGGATGTTCCACCAAGTGATTTTCTGATGGAACAGCTTACTGCACTGGCATACGATAGCGAAAATGATACGGAGAATGCAGAGTCAGTTGAAGCTGAAGACAAGGCTCCACAAGAAGGGCCAGCTGATGAAATCCCTCCCGAATCAATCCAAAATATCAACTTAAGCGATTTTGATAACCTTTTCGAAGATGAGAAGAGTGAAAGTTCTGTTGGTAAGGAAAGTATGAAAGAGAATGTGATTGTTGAATCTGAGGACGAATTGGTAACAGAATCTGATGAAGAAGAAGAAGAAGAAGTTGAGATTGTTATGCCTTCGCTTGAGCCTTGCTCAAATCCGTCACTCAACACATTAAGTGACTTTTTCAATTTAAGTAGCTATGTGAAAAGAAAGAAATTAGATGATTTAGAACAGGCGAGGAAGGTATACAAAGAACAAGTGAAAGAAGTGGATGTTTTAATTGAAAAGAACAAGAAAATCTGACATGAGAAACTGCTCGTTGAGAAAGAAAGAAAAGAGTTTGAGCTGAAGAAGAAGAAAACTTTGAGCCGAGCAAGCTAAAGCCGAGGCATGGAATGAGATTAATGAATGGTTCACGTGATAGGATTAAAGTAAACAGAAACATTGAAGAAGACGATATCCGTCAGAGTTGGTGGAAACAGAACGTCATTAACCCTGATCAGTTGAATAAGCCAGAACTCGAGCCGAAGTTTGCTAGTTTCTACGAAAGGGGAAAGAGAACCAAAAAGTATTCCAAGGGTAAAATACTGAGCTGGGGTTACTTCAAGGAGATCAATTGTTTCGCGATCAAAAGGGAAGGAGGAGTTGATTACATGGCACGTCCTAGTCACTTCAAAACTCTACTGTACTTCGAGATCTTGCAACTTGCTAAGCTGAAGATGTTAAACGCTGAAGATTGTGACGTTTCTGTGACGACCCGGAAATTTCCGACCAAATTCAAACTTAATCTTTATATGATTTCGATACGATAAGCAAAATATGTATGTTGAGTCTAGAAAATTTTGGAACAATGTTCATATATTCAAATTGACCTTCGACCATTTCCGACGATTCACGAACAATTAATGATAAATAGATATGTATATCTATGTATATATAATTGAATATATGAATTCGAAGTAATAGGATACGATTTAAATTGATGAAGCTAAAAATGTAAAATGATAAAAGATATAATAAAATTAACATTAACATATATATATACATAATCTATAAATATTACATATAGAAATTTAGAATATTTTATGTTATATAAATAATTGTGTACTAATACTAAATTGTTATATTATTAACATTATTGTTATTATGATAATTATTATTATCAATATTAATTGTATTATTACTAATATATTTATTTATTTATTAATATTAATATTAAACATAAAGTAAATGATTAATCGATTTTGTTTAACATCCTTATCAACTTTTTCTTTTGCTTTCTATTCGTCCGTGAGTGTATATTGAGATACAGCTCATTATTTAACAAATCATTCATTTGGATGATGGGTTGGAATCAATCAATTATCTCAATTATCTGTGTCATCTTATACATGCCATACATACATACATACATACATACATACATACATACATACATACATACATACATACATATATACATACATACATACATACATACATACATACATACATACATACATACATACATACATACATACATACATACATACATACATACATATACTTTTGATTATAGACTTGTACACTAACTAAACAACCACCATCACTTCCACGACTACCAATTCCACCATCTTCCATCACCTTGTCTCTTTGATTCTGTTGAACAAGCAAACCAAACACCACCCATCGAATTAACTATTACTTGTACACATTCGACCACCAACACACGTCACCTTGTTAGCTCGGACTGTTGAACCTGCTCAGTTTTGTTGATTCTTTCTGTTCTAGTGAAAACCACTCCAAAACCATCATGATGTGTTACCATCAAACTGATATTAACATTCTTTTTCTTCTTAGAATCACCAACAAACCATGATCACCACTAAAACCCTCACCATCATCATACATTAATTGTTAAGTGTTCTGATTCACGACCTGATTTAAATGCCATCGTGTGCTTACTGTAACTACTGCCAATTTAAAACAGATGATCAAGCAACAAACCAGGCTGCTAATTATCGATCAAACCAAACTGCCATTACAGCTGAAAAACACCACCAATTATTTAGTCTCTCTACATATAGATATACATACGCATATAGTTATATAATCAGCTCAAACAAGAATCACCACCTCCTCTATCTTTTCAATCATTTTTTCCTTTTTTCCTAATTGTTGTATCTTGAACCAAACACCTCATCAAATCCACCAATAACACCAATAACTACTATTTTCGTTAAATCAAATATGAGCACAGAACATATGAAGGATTTAAGAAATTGAGAGTTAGATAATGAATCGATTACCTGCTAATGGTTCAATTGATTGTATTACCACCCTAATCGATCTACTCTTGCTCCCATCCTGTCGAAAAATACCAACAAAGCAAATTAAAATTCCTTTTCTCTCTCGACTGCCACTGTTCTGATTGTGGCTGCTAAATTGAAAACATGCTTGATCAATTGATAAATCGTTGACCTGTTTGAGAGATTGATGATTTCATGATCCTCTCGATCGATTGACGAATCCGTGATCTGCTTTTGTTATTTTTTTTTCTTTTCTTGCTCCTGATCGAGATGTAAAAAAAAAAAAGGTGTGGCCAGTATTTTATTTAGTGAATCTCTACTTGGGCCGTGTTTCATTTTATTTTGAGTTGGGCCGAGATGCTGTTGGGCCAAAAACAAAACTGGATCAGAAAATGATGATAAGAGATGTGGGTATATGAATGATAATATTTACGGGATTAAATAATTTATGATGCGAGTAATACTGGAAAAATTAAACTGATCAGCTGGTTTAGGAGTGGTGCGGGTTTACGAGAGGTCACGGGTTCGAATCTCACTTGGGATAATTCTTTTTAAGATAACTTTTGAAAGGGTTCGTGAATCCGAGGCCAACCCTACGCTTGTTAAATGTCGTAATATGTATTTTTACTACAAAATACATTATGGTGAGTTTCATTTATTCCCTTTTTACTCATTACATTTTTGGACTGAGAATACATGCAAATGCTTTATTAACTGTTTTACAATATTTATATGCGTGAGTTTCATTAATCCCTTTTTAAATGCTTTTGCAATATATATTTTTGGGACTGAGAATACATGCGCTACTTTTATAAATGCTTTACGAAATAGACACAAGTGATCGAAACCACATTCTATGGTTGGATTATTAAACCGAATATGCCCCTTTTTAGTCTGGTAATCTAAGAATTAGGGAACAGACACCCTAATTGACGCGAATCCTAAAGATAGATCTATCGGGCCCAACAAGCCCCATCCAAAGTACCGGATGTTTTAGTACTTCGAAATTTATATCATGTCCGAAGGAGGATCCCAGAATGATGGGGATATTCTTATATGCATATTGTTAATGTCGGTTACCAGGTGTTCAATCCATATGAATGATATTTTGTCTCTATGCATGGGACGTATGTTTATGAGAAATGGAAATATGAAATCTTGTGGTCTATTAAAATTATGAAATGATTATTTATGTTAAACTAATGAACTCACCAACCTTTTGGTTGACACTTTAAAGCATGTTTATTCTCAGGTACGAAAGAAATCTTCCGCTGTGCATTTGCTCATCTTAGAAATATTACTTGGAGTCATTCATGACATATTTCAAAGGACGTTGCATTCGAGTCGTTGAGTTCATCAAGATTATTATTAAGTCAATATTAGTAGGATATATTACGAAATGGTATGCATGTTGTCAACTTTCAATGTAATGAAAGATTGTCTTTTCATAAACGAATGAAATGTTTGTAAAATGTATCATATAGAGGTCAAGTACCTCGCGATGAAATCAACTGTTGTGAATCGTTTATAATCGATATGAACTTCGTCCGGATGGATTAGGACGGGTCTTCACAGTTGGTATCAGAGGGGTGGTCTTAGCGAACCAGGTCTTGCATTAGTGTGTCTAACTGATAGTTGTTAAGATGCATTAGTGAGTCTGGACTTCGACTGTGTCTGCATGTCAAAAGTTTTGCTTATCATTTAGTGTCGAAAATTATTTTCTTATCATCCTTAAAGTCTAGACACGTCTTACTGCCTCTATTGCATAGACAGTGTATAGACAAAATTCATATCTTAGCATATCTGCTAAATCATATCTTATCGTATCTGTTACTTTAAACTTTGCCTGATATCTTCCGTAAATTTCTCTGTAATTTAAGGGAACCTGGTACTATATATCTATGCATATTATGCATTGAGAATACCATCCAACTATCAATTGCTGTCACTAAACTCTTCATACAAAAAAAAAATAAAAATTTGATACATATAGTTAAGCACCTGAAAACACTCGAAACCTGAGTAAACGTTTAAACCGTATATGTGCTAGCTCTTCTGGCATTGTTATTACCAAAAAAATAATATTGCAAATTTTTTCAAATTTGCCAATTTTATCACAGCTCCAGCAAATCAACTTCGACTTCTCATTCGAATGAACTCTACTATAACTTTGATATATAAGTTCGCCTTTCCTCATCGTTACCGGGGAACCGTTTATATCCCACCACATTAACAGTAAACTTACCAACAACTTCATTAATCTTTGACTTTTCGAAAAGTTATTATATTCATTGAAACCCTATCATCTACTCATCTACATCTGATAACGAGAATTAACATACCAACTACCGGGAATCGGTAATCAGTACTTTGAAAACTCACAGCATATCTACATCAATAGCTATATGTAAAACATTTATCTCTTAGAATTATGATCTTTTATTCTGAAATCCTGAAAAGCACCCAGTCTATGAATCAATACTCCAAATTTTGAGGAATCTGAATGAAACAGCAAAAACAGTAGACAACCGTAAATGACCTTGACCGTCAAACGTTTGATGATAAAGAATGGAGTATTGGAAACAATCAATAGAAAATCTAGTACCGAAAAGCGGATTATGTGAAACTATGAAGGAAGCCGTGGACAAATCACAAAGAATAAGTTTGACTTCAAAGAATCCAAATGATTAAATGCCTGCTGAAGTCTTTAGTGAATATCTTGCTCCTTACTCTAAACCCTTGCGGACAATAGTTTCCATCATTCTCTGATCTTAGATATTCAAAGATATTATCTTATCTTTCATTACAAATATCCTCCATATTTCTGAAGATATTTTCATAACTATTCTTATCTGAAATCATTAATCTCTTCGTACTATCAGTGCTACATTATATAGAAACTATTAGTTTTTATATTCTGTAAACTTTCGAGCTTAAAATATGAATGTTATTGAAGTGATGTTGGGAACTGATGCATGAGTTAGTATAATATAATGACACTTGATCAACGTGATTATATTACAGTAAGTCATGCTAAGTTTCTAAATGGAACATGATGATTCACAGATCATAACGTCATCATGTGTCATGTTATATAACACTTTCATTTTGCTTAACTTCTGAACATATCAAGAAAGTATATTCTTGATAGTTCTATTCTCAGTGATTATGGTAATTTGACAAATCAAATCGTGCTAATATGTTCTTTCTTGTTTAAAACATTAAGATCATTCGAAACTTCATACTTACGAGTTCTAGACCGTTACTCGCTCTGCTAGAGGTCGAGAGGATAATCAAAAAACAAGGAGCTCCAAAATATAAGAGAAAATATAAAGCCCAATAACAGCACGGAGGTTACAAACCGTGGATATTAATACGAATAGAAATATAAAGACGCGGTAGAATTAAGAATAGTATCACCCTAAGGTAATGGTAGAAGTAAACAGATTTTCCTGGTGGAAGATTTAAAAGAAGGATGACAGAAAGGATAGTTTGGAAAATATCAATGATTAGAATTGGATTAAGCATTTTCATAATCTTTTGAATTTGGGGATTGTATAGAAATGGTGAGAATAAGGGAACGGAAGAGCTTAATTTATAATGGAAATATCAGACAGAGTAATCAAAGCGGATCACCGTATTTAATTTTAGAGATCTTAATTTTCCTTACTCGCTGAAGAATCAAATCTTTTAGATTCCGAAGGTTTTCTCTAAATTCCTTGAATTTCAGAATTCAATCAAGACAACGTCAAAAGTTAAGACGCACCTTATTTTTCTAAATTCAACCTTGACTCTGTCAAAAGTTAAGACAAACCTTTATTATCTCATTTCAAATCAATATTTTTGTGATAACTTCACTCATACGCTTCGAATAATCGAATTGTTTAATCCATATGACTCAATGATGATAAAACTCTAATTATCAACTCATATTCGTCATGAAAACATTTTTATTGTTAGCCATGACCACCTCACTCAAATTTCGGGACGAAATTTCTTTAACGGGTAGGTACTGTGACGACCCGGAAATTTCCGACCAAATTCAAACTTAATCTTTATATGATTTCGATACGATAAGCAAAATATGTATGTTGAGTCTAGAAAATTTTGGAACAATGTTCATATATTCAAATTGACCTTTGACCATTTCCGACGATTCACGAACAATTAATGATAAATAGATATGTATATCTATGTATATATAATTGAATATATGAATTCGAAGTAATAGGATACGATTTAAATTGATGAAGCTAAAAATGTAAAATGATATAAGATATAATAAAATTAACATTAACATATATATATATACATAATCTATAAATATTACATATAGAAATTTAGAATATTTTATGTTATATAAATAATTGTGTACTAATATTAAATTGTTATATTATTAACATTATTGTTATTATGATAATTATTATTATCAATATTAATTGTATTATTATTAATATATTTATTTATTTATTAATATTAATATTAAACATAAAGCAAATGATTAATCGATTTTGTTTAACATCCTTATCAACTTTTTCTTTTGCTTTCTATTCGTCCGTGAGTGTATATTGAGATACAGCTCATTATTTAACAAATCATTCATTTGGATGATGGGTTGGAATAAATCAATTATCTCAATTATCTGTGTCATCTTATATATGCCATACATACATACATACATACATACATACATACATACATACATACATACATACATACATACATACATACATACATACATACATACATACATACATACATACATACATACATATACTTTTGATTATAGACTTGTACACTAACTAAACAACCACCATCACTTCCACGACTACCAATTCCACCATCTTCCATCACCTTGTCTCTTTGATTCTGTTGAACAAGCAAACCAAACACCACCCATCAAATTAACTATTACTTGTACACGTTCGACCACCAACACACGTCACCTTGTTAGCTCGGACTGTTGAACCTGCTCAGTTTTGTTGATTCTTTCTGTTCAAGTGAAAACCACTCCAAAACCATCATGATGTGTAACCATCAAACTGATACTAACATTCTTTTTCTTCTTAGAATCACCAACAAACCATGATCACCACTAAAACCCTCACCATCATCATACATTAATTTTTAAGTGTTCTGATTCACGACTTGATTTAAATGCCATCGTGTGCTTACTGTAACTACTGCCAATTTAAAACAGATGATCAAGCAACAAACCAGGCTTCTAATTATCGATCAAACCAAACTGCCATTACAGCTGAAAAACACCACCAATTATTTAGTCTCTCTACATATAGATATACATACGCATATAGTTATATAATCAGCTCAAACAAGAATCACCACCTCCTCTATCTTTTCAATCATTTTTTCCTTTTTTCCTAATTGTTGTATCTTGAACCAAACACCTCATCAAATCCACCAATAACACCAATAACTACTATTTTCGTTAAATCAAATATGAGCACAGAACATATGAAGGATTTAAGAAATTGAGAGTTAGATAATGAATCGATTACCTGCTAATGGTTCAATTAATTGTATTACCACCCTAATCGATATACTCTTGCTCCCATCCTGTCGACAAATACCAACAAAGCTAATTAAAATTCCTTTTCTCTCTCGACTGCCACTGTTCCGATTATGGCTGCTAAATTGAAAACATGCTTGATCAATTGATAAATCGTTGACCTGTTTGAGAGATTGATGATTTCATGATCCTCTCGATCGATTGACGAATCCGTGATCTGCTTTTGTTATTTTTTTTCTTTTCTTGCTCATGATCGAGATGTAAAAAAAAAAAAGGTGTGGCCAGTATTTTATTTAGTGAATCTCTACTTGGGCCGTGTTTCATTTTATTTTGAGTTGGGCCGAGATGCTGTTGGGCCAAAAACAAAACTGGATCAGAAAATGATGATAAGAGATGTGGGTATATGAATGATAATATTTACGGGATTAAATAATTTATGATGCGAGTAATACTGGAAAAATTAAACGGATCAGCTGGTTTAGGAGTGGTGCGGGTTTACGAGAGGTCACGGGTTCGAATCTCACTTGGGACAATTCTTTTTAAGATAACTTTTGAAAGGGTTCGTGAATCCGAGGCCAACCCTACGCTTGTTAAATGTTGTAATATGTATTTTTACTACAAAATACATTATGGTGAGTTTCATTTATTCCCTTTTTACTCATTACATTTTTGGACTGAGAATACATGCAAATACTTTATTAACTGTTTTACAATATTTATATGCGTGAGTTTCATTAATCCCTTTTTAAATGCTTTTGCAATATATATTTTTAGGACTGAGAATACATGCGCTGCTTTTATAAATGCTTTACGAAATAGACACAAGTGATCGAAACCACATTCTATGGTTGGATTATTAAACCAAATATGCCCCTTTTTAGTCTGGTAATCTAAGAATTAAGGAACAGACACCCTAATTGACGCGAATCCTAAAGATAGATCTATCGGGCCTAACAAGCCCCATCCAAAGTACCGGATGTTTTAGTACTTCAAAATTTGTATCATGTCCGAAGGAGGATCCCAGAATGATGGGGATATTCTTATATGCATATTGTTAATGTCGGTTACTAGGTGTTCAATCCATATGAATGATATTTTGTCTCTATGCATGGGACGTATGTTTATGAGAAATGGAAATATGAAATCTTGTGGTCTATTAAAATTATGAAATGATTATTTATGTTAAACTAATGAACTCACCAACCTTTTGGTTGACACATTAAAGCATGTTTATTCTCAGGTACGAAAGAAATCTTCCGCTGTGCATTTGCTCATCTTAGAAATATTACTTGGAGTCATTCATGACATATTTCAAAGGACGTTGCATTCGAGTCGTTGAGTTCATCAAGATTATTATTAAGTCAATATTAGTAGGATATATTACGAAATGGTATGCATGTTTTCAACTTTCAATGTAATGAAAGATTGTCTTTTCAAAAACGAATGCAATGTTTGTAAAATGTATCATATAGAGGTCAAGTACCTCGTGATGAAATCAACTGTTGTGAATCGTTTATAATCGATATGGACTTCATCCGGATGGATTAGGATGGGTCTTCACACTTTCCAGGTGGTTTCAGATAAAACTCAGATATGAGTATAAGACAGGGAAATGGGACATCTTTAAGTCAACAGCCGCCAGGTTTTCCATGCATCCAACAAAGAGAACTTCTAAAGGTGGACCTGTACGCGTTGTTAAGTTCCGTCCAGCCAAGTACATGAAGCAATCTCCATTGATGCCTTTACCCAAGGATATATGCAAAAACTTCAGATGGTGGTTCTATGACGAGTTGTCAGAGGAAGCAGTGATCTTGACTGCGATTGAGAAGGAAGATGGAAGCATACAGTTCGACAATGTGAGGATTTTAGATCCTATGTGGCTCAAGAACTTATCGAGATTTGATGTGGAGACTCTTCACCGCCATCACATTACTTTTAGAGATGATCGAAAAGAGGAAGCTATGAGATATCAACATGTGATCGATGTCTTCTATGCATACCTCAATAGAGAAAGTGATGCTCAAAGCTCAAACTAAGTTCATGCCAGCTGATCTATGTCGGATACTGTGTTGCTAGTTTGTATTTTCTTTTTAATGATGTATTTAGGCGAGAAAGAGAATCTGGATATGTACTTGATGTTTAATTGATGTTACTTTTGGACTTGTATGTATTTCATGGATGTTTACTTTATTGTAATCGATGGTCTAGGTCCTGGGGGAGTTGTTGATACATTTTATGTAAGTCCCTAGACATCTAACCCACGTCCATTGCAGGTACTTCAGTTTATGGGATACCATGATCTCTCGTTATTATCCTATATGTGTTTGTATATGGTTATAGGTACTTCAGGAACGCGATATGGATGTTTGACTATGTTAGACTTAGTCAGACGTGCAAGTGAAGTCTCACTTGTACGGCTGACAGGCTCATACGCACGGTTGATGCTGGGCTAAGTCACAATTATAACCTAAATGAGAAGACACGAGTGAGTGATCACCCGTACGGCTGATAAAGCCAACTCGTACGTATGATGGATGACTCGTACGGGTGAGTCAACAGCATGGGTATATAAGTGTCATGTTCTTCATTTTAGGTTAAGCCTCTCACATACACACACCACTCAGATATTATTCTCTAATCCGATTCTCTCTCAACCCAAATCACTCCAGTAGTGAATAATAGCTCTAGGCATTAATCTAATCACACAATCTTTGTTGTGGTTTGACTAATTTAATCCCAAAAAACTCCTCATATTCACTAGTTATGGTTTGATTCAGTAATTCCGCCTTTATGTGAATTAAACCTGTTGATTTACAAGTTCCTAGTCATGTTTCATCAATAAACCGCCATGATTACCACTGTTTTGCTGCTCCTTATTTTTTCTGTTACTAACCGTCACCTCTTTACCACAACCCTACAACCACTTGAAGCCACCACCTCACTTAATCACCACCACAATCTGTCGCAAAACCACTCCATCGAACCACCATCTATGAATACTACTATGCTTTGTTTTCTTGTAAACACCACCAAGAGTCACCATTACCGCCACAATTTATTCATTTTATTTTCTTCTTTTTCCTTTTTGTTGCTTCAGCGTGACCCAAACACAATGCTGCTCGACTTTATCTTCTATTTTGTTTCGATATCTAAACCACGCTGACCAATTCTTTTCCTGTTTCTTCTCCTTTCTCGATCACCATAGCTACAGCCTACCAATTATATTACTCCGTACAGCTTACCCTTTCTGCAATCCAAACAACCACCATGTTCAAACCACCATCATCAAACACCTGCGTGATAATCTGCAGCTGCTGCTACACTTCGTTATTTTTTTTGTCCACCCAATCGAAACCCAACCCTTCTTCAGTTTCTTCAAAAAATATAAAAAGAAAACATAAACCACCTCTCTCATTCTCTTTCTCTCTCTTTACGTCTCTCTCTCTCTCATATCTCTGCACAAGACCACCACCGTAGACTCCTAACTGCCAGAGTTAAGAATTTAATTGTTTAGCTGTTGTTTGATCAGACCCAATTCACATGTAAACGCTCATCAACGGTTACTGCTACTACCGCATGTTCTATTCTATTCGAAAAACCAATCAACGAAGACCAAAAACCACAACTTACTTTCTTGTTCCTGTTACAACAGCGAGCGTGATGATTATGGATAGAAGAAGAAGATGGTGAAATACAGTAAAATAGCGATGAGAATAATTATGATATTAATGATGATGTTTATAATAAACAATGATAAAGACGATGAGTAATAATACGATGAAGATGATCGTGAGTGTGGAATAATAATCATTTGATACAACAGTAATTAGGATGATGATGATGAACCGAGGTAACTGGGTTTGTTCGCTGCTACCAGGGTTCGATGCAGGTTATATGTTTATAGATTGGGCTTAGTTAAAATGGGTTCTATTAATTGGACTATTATATTTTGATCTAGTTGTATGTGGGCTTCATTTAAATGGGTTTTGCTTTGGGCTAACAATATGTTAAAGCAATTAAGTTAAGAGTTTAATACAAAAACGGATGGGCAGATCAATGGTTAGTAATGTGTCAGGTTAGCGAGAGGTCTTTAGTTCGAGCTCGGTTCGCGGCATTTATTTTTGGAAAAGCGTTTAGAGGTAGTTTTCATTATATAAATTATAAATTATTATTATTATTATTAGTATTATTATTATTATTATTATTATTATTATTGTTATTATTATTATTATTATTATTATTATTATTATTATTATCATTATTATTATTATTATTATTATAGATTAGGATTAGAATTAAAATTTTAACTAGAATTAGAACTAAAATTATTATTATTATTATTATCATTATAATTTTTATTATTATTATTATTAAAAGAACCATTATTTTTAAAATTTTCATTTTTATTAAAATTTTCATTTTCATTAAAATTATTAGTATTATCAAAGGTATCATTTAAAATTATTTTTTTATTAAGATTTATATTATTATTATTACTATTATTATTAAAACTACCTTTTTATTTAAAATTTCATTATCATTATTGTTATTATATTATTATAACAAATAAATATTTTGTTTATAAAAATATACTTATACTAAAATTATATTAATATTACCTATAATTATATATTAAAAATATTAACATTTCTATTATGTATATACCAAATAAATACATATATAACATGCAATTTAAGATATAAAATATATTAGAATTTAGTACAAATTATATATAAACTACAACACTAAATATATAAATACTATATAATTAATAGATGAAATTATTTGATTTTCATTATGTGTGTTAATATATATAATTAATATAGGTTCGTGAATTCGAGGCCAACCCTGCATTGTTCAGTTCCGTCGTATGTATATTTTTACTACAAAATATCGTATTGTGAGTTTCATTTGCTCCCTTTTTAAATGCTTTTGCAATATATATTTTTGGGACTGAGACTACATGCGCTGCTTTTATAAATGTTTTACGAAATAGACACAAGTAATCGAAACTACATTCTATGGTTGGATTATCGAATCAAATATGCCCCTTTTTAGCTTGGTAGCCTAAGAATTGGTGTTTATGATAATTGCCACCAATTGACACGAATCCTAAAGATAGATCTATGGACCTCGACACGTCCCATTCGGGTTACGAATGCTTTAGTACTTCGATTATCATATCCGATAAGAGTCCCGGAATGATGGGGATATTCTATATGCATCCTGTTAGTTCGGTTATCAAGCGTTCACCATATGAATGAATTTTAATTCACGGGTTACGCGTATCATTTTGTACTCGGGTTACGTGTACAATTAAATATATGAAATCTTGTGGGCTATTAAAATGATGGAAATAAATGTTTATGATAAACTAATGAACTCACCAATCTTTTGGTTGACACTTGAAAGCATGTTTATTCTCAGGTATTAAAGAAATCTTCCGCTGTGCATTTGCTCATTTTAAAGATAGTACTTGGAATCATTCATTGCATATTTCAAAAGACATTGCATTCATGTCGTTGAGTTCAATAAAGATTATTTTTAAGTAAATGACAGATTAGGTCATTTATAGTTGGATATTATGAAATGGTATGCATGCCTGTTAACTTTCGATGTAATGAAATTTTGTCTTTTAAGCACAAATGCAATGTTTGTAAAATGTATCATTTAGAGGTCAAATGCCTCGCAATGTAATCATATGTTAAAGTATTCGTCCTTATGGATTAGGACAGGTCGCTTCATGTGGTATCAGAGCGGTGGTCTTAGCGAACCAGGTCTTGCATTAGTGTGTCTAACTAGTAGTTGTTAGGATGCATTAGTAAGTCTGGACTTCGACCGTGTCTGCATGTCAAAAGTTTTGCTTCTCATTTCTAGTCAAAAATCATCTGCTTATCATCCTTAGGAACAGAGGCGGAGACAAGGGGGGACTGAGTGATGCTCAGCCTCCCCTAATGTTCAAATAAAGCCTAAATCTCAATTGTATTTTATGCTCAAATAATTATAAGTCTCCCTCAATACGCAAATTTCATATGTATTATTATGTCAAAATAATTGTAAATTAATTGGTTCAAGTGTCCAAAACTCATATTATCACTATAAAACTTAGCTTGTTTTACATTATTACTAATTATAAATTATAAATATAATATCTGAGTATCGAGTAAGCCACCTTCATCTTCAAATCCTGGCTTCGCCTCTACTTAGGAAATTACCTGCTTATCATTCTTAGTCTAGACACATCTAACTGCATTGATTGCATGAATAGTGTATAGACAAAATTCATATCTTAGCGTATCTGTTACTATAAACTTTGCCTGACATATGCCGTAAATTCCTCTGTAGTCTACGAAATATTTAGTACTATATATATATATATATATATATATATATATATATATATATATATATATATATATATATTCTATGTAGTTAGAATATCATCCAATATTCGAAAATCATTTCATATTGAAAAATCCTTTATTCAATCGTACGAAATGGAACTCGCCACTAGTTCAAGTCCCTCGCATTCCGATATGGAGTTTCACTCGAGCTCCGAAAGCAGTGTGACCGGAATGGATCAACCAATTAACTATCATCTATTCTGGATGAATTGGGGATGGGTTCGCAGTCTACTTAATCATTGGAGACAAGAAGAAGGTGATCCCTTCCATCCACCACATTTCCCTCTTGGCGAAGAACCTGAAGCACTTACCGGCGAACCTGTTCGAGACACCATTTTCTCTTTCATTTCCAGAGTATCTCATCACGTTTATATTCTCTCTAAAATTCTAAACCTTATTCATCCGCTCGTTCTGACCGACAATAATCCCTAAATAATGGAAGAAGTCAACGAACTTCGTGCTCGAGTAATTGCTTTGGAGAATATGGTGCAAAACTTACCAGCTTCAGCAACATCACCGACATCAACAACACATGCCTCAACATCACAATCTGTACCGCGAGCATAACCATCATTCTACATGACGTTCTACATCATTTATCTTCGTTCGGTATGGCAATTAGGTAATCTCTAATGTTTTAGAGATTATATATTCTTGTTCAAACGGTAAATCAAATGAGTCTAATATCATATTGACTCATTAAATCCATCTGAAGAAAATATATATGTATATATGTTTTCATAAAGATTATAATTAAAAATTCTTTTGTACAAACTGTTAATGGTGAAAATATTTTAACGGGTAGGTAATACTCGAGGAATATTTAAATTTCACCTTAATAAGCTACACTGTACATTCTTCGAATCTAATTCAACAGTCATTTTCTATCCTACTCACATCTACAGATATACGAATTCATTCACCACAGAATAACCATTTTCATTCAAATTTAGATTTTGACCTATCAGAATCTAACAAGTGGCATAATGAAGAAAACATTGGACAAAATAAAATTTGTAGAAACAAACAAATTAACTATGAGAAATTCTGTTAAGAATCCACGGTAACAAAATCCTAGCTAACTATTCCTAGCTAACTGTTTCTAATTCCCTATTACATTTTAATTATCGCAATTTAATTATCATAATTTATTTATCGCAATTTTAATTCTCGCAATTTTATTTATCGTCATTTAATTTCTGTTATTTATTTTACGCACTTTAAATATCGTCGGGACACATATACAATGTTTTGACATATCATATCGGCGTCATCTATATATATTATTTGGAATAACCGTAAGTCACTCTATATCACGGTAATGCTCGAGTTAGCATATAAAGGGTCGAGGTTGATTCTAAATAATATATATACTTTGAGTTGTGATCGAGTCTGAGACATGTATATAATGGGTCACGACATATATTAATTAATTCGAATATTATATATTAAACTACATATGAATTATTAAGTTACTAACAGTAGACTACTAACATTGGACAATTAAAATGAATTAAAATATTGATTATAACATATGAAACTAAACATTTCTTCAAGTTTGCCACTTGATTTCATCTTAAACCTCATTTGTTTCTTGACGATTACAATCTGCGTTCAAATCTTTCATGATTCTTGAAAACACATCAATCGAGAGGATAAACCAACTGCACTTCATCTACGGAAGGAAAAGATTGATGCATATAGTTATGCACCTGAAAACACTCGGAACCTGAGTAAACGCTTAACATGTATCTATGCTAGCTCATTTGGCATTGCTATTACCGTAAATAACATTACAATTCTTCTTCAAATTAGCCAATTTTGTCACAGCTCCAGCAAATCAGCTTCAATTTTTCATTCGAATAAACCTTATTATAAAGATTACCCCTTCATCATCGTTACCGGAGAACCATTTATATTCCACCACATTAGAAGTAAATTTACCAGCAACTTCATTACTCATTGGCTTAAGTCTCTCCGAAGAACCATTATATTTATTCGTTAAAACCTATTCATATACTCATCCACATCTTATAACGAGAATTATCACATCAATTACCGAGAATTGGCAATCAGTATCTTGAAATATTGCAGCATGTCTACATCAACATTTATATGTATACATATAACCTTTATCTCTTAGAATTATGATCTTTCATTCTGAAATTCTGAAAAACACCCATTCTACGAATCAATACTCTGAATGTTGAAAAAGCTGAAAGAAGCAGTAAAAACTGTAAACGACCTTAATAGTCTAAAGTTTGAAGATAAAGAATAAGGGCTGAAGAAGCTCAAAAGATGAGAAAATTTGGTACTGAAAAATAGATTGAGCAAACTATGAAGGAGGTTGTAGACAAATCACAAAGACTAAATCTGCCTTCAAAGAATCCAAATGATTCAGTATCTGCTGAAGTCATTAATGAATAACTTGCTCCTGACTCTACATTTTTATGGACAAATCTTCATCATCATCCATCGATATTAGAAATTCTAAGATATCATCGTATCTTTCATTATAAATATCCTCGATATTTCTGAAGATATTTTCATAACTAGTCTTATCTGAAATCATTTATCTCCTCGCGTTATCTGTAACACATCATAAAAAGAAACTATTTTAGCTTCTAAATTCTGAAACCTTCTAGTTTAAAGTATGAATGTTTTTTAAGTAGTGTTGGGAACTAAAGCATGAGTTAGTATAATATAATGACACTTGATTAACGTGATTATTTTACAGTAAGTCATGCTGAGTTTCTAATGGAATGTGATGATTCACATACTATAACGTCATCATGTGCCATGTTACATGACTCTTGTATTCTACTTAACCTCTAAACATATCAAGAAAAATATTTTTCTGGATGATTCGTTCTTTTCCGAGGTATTCTGATAATTTGACAAATCAAGATCGTGCGATTACGATTTCCTTCTTAGAACATTAGCCATGTTCATTCGAAACTCCATACCCACGAATTCTGGACTATTACCTGATGTGCTTAATGGATAGAAGAGAAAACAGAGCATAAAGCTTCAAAGTGTAAATGGGGGTATAAATCGCAGTAAACAGAAGAGAGCATTAACTGTGGATGTCAATGTTTATAGGAGACAGAAGTAAGGACATCGAAATATAAGGGAAGATATAAAACCCAACATCAACGCAGAAATTACAAATCGTATACATCGATGCATATAACAATATAAAGACACGGGAGAACTAAGAACACTATAAAACCCAGAGTATAGTAGAAGTAAATAGATTCTTCCGGCAGCAGGTGAAAAAGAAAAATGACAGATATGAATGTTAGAAGTATATCGAGAATTAGAACTGGATGGAGCATATTGAAGAATGTTTTAGAAGTATGAATTGGGAAGAAAGTATAGAAGGTGGGAGTGTGGAAATAAGGAAACAAAGGGAGTGGATTTATAGTAAAATATCCAACAGAGCAATCAAAGCAGATTATCGCATTTAATTAAAGCGGATCCTAACTTCCTTAATTACCGAAGAATTAAATCTTATTCCGAAGATTTTCTCTAAATCACTTGAACTCCGGAAATCAATCCTATCTACGTTAAAAGATATGACGAATCTACATTTACCCATTTCACTCTTTTGTGATAACTTCACTCGTACTCTTCACATAAACAAATTGTTTTATCTATATTACTCACTGATGATAAAACTCTAATTTCCAACTAGTATGCGTCATGAAAACATACTTATTGTCATCCATGACCATCCAAATCAAATTTCGGGACGAAATTTCTTTAACGGGTAGGTACTGTGACAACCCAGAAATTTTTGACCAAATTTAAACTTAATTCTTATTTGATTCCGACAAGATAAGCAAAGTCTGTAATGTTGAGTCTCGGATATTTTGAACTGTTTCATATATGTAATTACCCTTCGACTGTTCTTGACGGTTCACGAACAACTATTTGTAAATAGATATGTGTGTAAATATATAAATAATAATTGGATGTATAATTTGAAATATTAAATGTTGTTGTTATTGAAATTAATTATGTAAAATAAAAATAAAAATAAAAATAAAAATATGATATTATGATAATTATTATTTAAAACATATCTATATATATAAATAAAGTATATTAATATATATTTTGTGATATCGAATCTATTTGGTAAACGACAGTAACACCCAATTATCATTCGATGGTTATTTAAATAAGTTAAGTTCAAACTTACGTGATTTTAAAATAAACGGTGATCCGAAAATGAGTAATATAAATTTTAGGCTTATTAAAAATGTATTTAAGGAACTATTTGTTGAATTTTAAAACTTTTTATATTTTACTTGGGGTTGGGAGTGAATAATTAATGTAATTTTTATTTAATAGTTAATGATCGAATTTTATACTATAATGACCAAAATAAATAAATATAGTTAATTTAAAAATTTGAGATTTTTCCGAAGACTTTTATCCGCCACTGATTAACAACGAAGTACGAATTTCAGTCCGTGAATGAAATAGTAGACGACGGCTAACTTAATCACACGTTTATATATTTATATTATATTATAATTAATATTATATTATTATTATTAAATATCTTTTACTGTTTCTTTGCTTTTCACTGCCACCCGTGTATAATAAATATAGGTTGATAGATATATGAATTGATATGCCTGCTTTCTCATCAATATAACCCACTTGCATCACTGTACCTCTAATCAACCATATTTCTTTTCTTTCTTCTCTCTATTAAAATTGACCAATAGCTACCACATGTACAAGATTCACAATCTCATATCATAATTGCCCACTATCTATTTTCTCTCTATATATATAGATACTTATAATACATACATGTTTAATATATAACTCACCTTATCTCTTTGTTTAATCACTAACCACAACCATCATCCAATTTGTTGCTGCTCCTGTTACCATTTCTGTTATAATCAAATAACAACAACCATTGAACTACAATTATATTTTTTTTCTTGTCTATTACGATTACAATACCACCACAACAAAAACTATCTATTATCATTTATGTTTTATTGCTGCCGCTGCAAGGCTGTTCGATCAGCCATAGGAACAACCATAAACCGCCATGATTACCACTGTTTTGCTGCTCCTTATTGTTTCTGTTACTAACTGTCACCTCTTTACCACAACCCTACAACCACTTAAAGCCACCACCTCACTTAATCACCACCACAATCCGTCGCAAAACTACTCCATCGAACCACCATCTATGAATACTACTATGTTTTGTTTTCCTGTAAACACCACCAAGAGTCACCATTACCGCCACCATTTATTCATTTTATTTTCTTCTTTTTCCTTTTCGTTGCTTCAGCGTGACCCAAACACAACGCTGCTCGACTTTATCTTCTATTTTGTTTCGATATCTAAACCACGCTGACAAATTCTTTTCATGTTTCTTCTCCTTGCTCGATCACCATAGCTACAGCCTACCAATTATATTACTCCGTACAGCTTACCCTTTCTGCAGTCCAAACAACCACCATGTTCAAACCACCATCATCAAACACCTGCGTGATAATCTGCAGCTGCTGCTACACTTCGTTATTTTTTTTGTGTCCACCCAATCGAAACCCAATCCTTCTTCAGTTTCTTCGAAAAATATAAAAAGAAAATGTAAACCACCTCTCTCTCATTCTCTTTCTCTTTCTTTACATCTCTCTCTCTCATATCTCTGCACAAGACCACCACCGTAGACTCCTAACTGCTAGCGTTAAGAATTTAATTGTTTAGCTATTTTTTGATCAGACCCAATTCACATGTAAACCCTCATCAATGGTTACTGCTACTACCGCATGTTCTATTCTATTCGAAAAACCAATCAACGAAGACCAAAAACCATAACTTTCTTTCTTTTTTCCTGTTACAACAGCGAGCGTGATGATTGTGGATAGAAGAAGAAGATGGTGAAATACAGTAAAATAACGATGAGAATAATTATGATATTTATGACGATGTTTATAATAAACAATGATAAAGACGATGAGTAATAATAAGATGAAGATGATCGTGAGTGTGGAATAATAATCGTTTGATACAACAGTAATTAGAATGATGATGATGAACCGAGATAACTGGGTTTGTTCGCTGCTACCAGGGTTCGATGCAGGTTATATGTTTATAGATTGGGCTTAATTAAAATGGGTTCTATTAATTGGACTATTATATTTTGATCTAGTTGTATGTGGGCTTCATTTAAATGGGTTTTTCTTTAGGCTATCAACATGTTAAAGCAATTAAGTTAGGAGTTTAATACCAAAACGGATGGGCAGATCAATGGTTAGTAGTGTGTCGGGTTAGCGAGAGGTCTTTAGTTCAAGCTCGGTTCGCGGCATTTATTTTTGGAAAAGCGTTTAGAGGTAGTTTTCATTATATAAATTATAAATTATTATTATTATTATTATTATTATTATTATTATTATTATTATTATTATTATTATTATTATTATTATTATTATTATAGATTAGGATTAGAATTAGAATTTTAATTAGAATTAGAACTAAAATTATTATTATTATTATTATCATTTTTTTATTATTAATATTAAAAGAACCATTATTTTTAAAATTATCATTTTTATGAAAATTTTCATTTTCATTAAAATTATTAGTATTATCAAAGGTATCATTTAAATTTATTTATTTTATTAAGATTTATATTATTATTATTATTACTATTATTATTAAAACTACCCTTTTATTTAAAATTTCATTATCATTATTGTTATTATATTATTATAACAAATAAATATTTTGTATATAAAAATATACTTATACTAAAATTATATTAATATTACCTATAATTATATATTAAAAATATTAACATTTCTATTATGTATATACCAAATAAATACATATATAACATGCAATTTAAGATATAAAATATATTAAAATTTAGTACAAATTATATATAAACTACAACACTAAATATATAAATACTATATAATTAATAGATGAAATTATTTGATTTTCATTATGTGTGTTAATATATATAATTGATACAGGTTCGTGAATTCGAGGCCAACCCTGCATTGTTCAGCTCCGTCGTATGCATATTTTTACTACAAAATATCGTATTGTGAGTTTCATTTGCTCCCTTTTTAAATGCTTTTGCAATATATATTTTTGGGACTAAGAATACATGCGCTACTTTTATAAATGTTTTACGAAATAGACACAATTAATCGAAACTACATTCTATGGTTGGATTATCGAATCGAATATGCCCCTTTTTAGCTTGGTAGCCTAAGAATTGGTGTTTATGATAATTGCCACCAATTGACACGAATCCTAAAGATAGATCTATGGACTTCGACACGTCCCATTCGGGTTACGAATACTTTAGTACTTCGATTATCATATCCGATGAGAGTCTCAGAATGATGGGGATATTCTAGATGCATCCTTTTAGTTCGGTTATCAAGCGTTCACTATATGAATGAATTTTAATTCGCGAGTTATGCGTATCATTTTGTAGTCGGGTTATGTGTACAATTAAATATATGAAATCTTGTGGTCTATTAAAATGATGGAAATGAATATTTATGATAAACTAATGAACTCACCAACCTTTTGGTTGACACTTGAAAGCATGTTTATTCTCATGTATTAAAGAAATCTTCCGCTCTGCATTTGCTCATTTTAAAGATAGTACTTGGAGTCATTCATGGCATATTTCAAAAGACGTTGCATTCATGTCGTTGAGTTCAATAAAGATTATTATTAAGTAAATGACAGATTAGGTCATTTATAGTTGGATATTATGAAATGGTATGCATGCCTGTTAACTTTCGATGTAATGAAAGTTTGTCTTTTAAACACAAATGCAATGTTTGTACAATGTATCATTTAGAGGTCAAATGCCTCGCAATGTAATCATATGTTAAAGTATTCGTCCTTATGGATTAGGACGGGTCGCTTCAATTCTGTTACCAAAATTTTACACACACTATTTTACTGTGCGATACTCTCTAAATTTTATAAAATAAATTTATTTACTACCATTCGTGCAAATTTTATAGATCGTATATGTTTATATAATAAAGTAAATAAAATTTACCTTTACTTATTTTTGACTAGTACATATAAAATTATACTTTGAATTTTATAAATCAATTCTTTTATTCAAAAGATATTTTACTTAAAATAGTATATGTTGTACATAACTCTAGTTTTACTAAGAATTTCGTTCCTTTCTACATTGTCACCTTAAACGACTCGAACTTCTATAAAATTTTCATTACTTGTTTATATAAAATTTTTCGTATTATTTGCAATCACAATTCCTCTTGCCCTTCGAAACTTACCATTGAGTTCATCATTCAAAACTCTATGTTCTCTGTAACTTTTCCCTCGTAAGGTTGACCGTTGAGAAGATATTACTTCTGATATCTCACGGCTAAACCACAGCAACCTCGTGAAACTTCAATTCTATGATTTAATATCTTTTTGGCACAAGAAAGCATTTCTCAGATATTTCCTCACCCGATGTGACTATTCTTTGTAGCCAACGATTCATATTTCTTTTCGTCTACACTTAAATTCATAAGTGAATGATAGATCGACTCGCCATAGGTGCGAGAACGTCTTTCTTATCAAGAGACCACATCTCCTCTTATCCTCTGCGTAAGAACGAAACATGCTTCTTGCGCTCATTAACTATTCTTTTTAGGATTAGCTGTGGCAATACTTCACGACTAAAGGCTTGAAACATAGCACTATTCCTATTGTTAAGATCCGTTGGAATTCACGTAGAGGCCCCGAGTATACCTGGGAACGTGAAGACCAAATGAGACGAAAACATCCCCATCTTTTCTCAACTTCTGATGCATCTGAGAAGTCTACCTAAAACTTCGGGACGAAGTTTCCATTTACGGGGGGATACTGTGACAACCCTCACTTTTTCCTTCCTAAAATGACTATTATACCCTTAGGGTTTCACTTGAGTGCTCTGAGTATTTGATTTAGGGTTGTTATCTGTGTAATTAATAAAGTGACATAATTATTACTCGTATTTAATAAACTAAACCCTAACCCTAAACATTAAATTAATATTATAAAACCCTAACCTTAATGTGTATTATTATTATAATAATAAATTATAAATGTATAAGTATTTATTATATATACAATTAGTACGCATAAATAATAAACAAGTATATAAATGTATAAATAAATTATAAAAGTTTTGTGTTGTTTAATTTAATAAAATTTATTTTTATAAAATATTAAAGACATATATTTTTATAATTAATAAATCGGCTAATAATAATATTAAAAAATATGTATAAATTAAGTTTAATTATTATAGAAAGTTCTAAATTAATTTTGTAAAAAAAATAATAAATATATATATAAAAGTGGATAGCCAAAATAAAAAAATAATAATAAATAAATAAATTGTATTTATTTTGGAAATAAAGTGGTATTTTTCTTGCTCACCAAGTTTTTAAATACTATTAATACCCCTTTAAGCCTCATTATTTTTCATTCACAACTTTTGAAGCTCTCAAAACCCTCAATAATTTTGTGAGTATTCTCTTTTCTTCTTTTATATTTTTTCAATTTTTTTATTCTTTTCTTTTTATTTTTCGGCCGATACTAATAATAATTATAATAAATATAATATGAATTAAATAAAATATATATAAATTATAATAATTTACGATTTATATAGTTGATAAAAAATATTTTTATGAATTTATAAATGGTTTTTATAATTTTTAACTAATTAAAAACAGAAACTGTTTATGTATATGTGTTCGGTATATGTATATATGTACAAAAATCGAATAAAATAGCTATAAACTATTAAAATTCATAAAAACAATTTTACCAGGTTCTACTAATGTTATAAAGATAATCTAAGTCAAAAACTTTATTCTTATGATGTATTATGTATTTATTTGCTATTTTCTATGGTACCGATACATAATTATGTTCGAAAATAGAATTTAATTAATCTAAAAGTTATAAATTAGTAACAATAATTTTTACAGGTTATAATAAACTTATAATAATTTTTCAAATCGAAAACTTAATTAATATAACATGTTATCTAATTTTTCTATATTTATTGTATTATCGATCGCTATATACATATAAAAAGAGACAGAAATTATTTAAAATATCAAAATCAGTAATAATTAATTTAAAACTGTTTAGAACAGTGTTATGACTTATAAAAATAATTTTTGTAATTTTTAGAATATTATTTATAATTAAATACGAATTTCCTAGTAATTAGTCTTGTAAAAGGGACAAAATTCGTAATAAAATATAGAATACTAATAAAAATATATATAAAATTTTTCTATGTTTGATAAACTTGTAGGAAGCTGTAAAAATTATAAAATTATATTTTTGAGTCGAATTTGTATTTATTTCACAATTAAGTTTGTATTAGTTGTAAACTTAGATAAATAAGGAAATAAATATATAGATACATATTAAATAAGATAAAATATTATCTAAAGTTTTTATATAATTATATTACCTATTTTAATCAATAGATAAATAAGGAATATTTTTTTAATATAATTTAGATATTTAATTAATCTAAAAGTAATTAGAGATAATAAGATAATTATGGATTATAAATAAATAAATAGATAAATAAATATAGTAATTATATTTAACTATTAATAGAATACTTTAGTTATTATATACTAATTAAAAGTTTATAATACTAACTATAGTAATACATTATTAATAAGTAATTATAGGATAATTATTAATACTTTTATTATAAGTATGAATTAAATAAATATTAGGTCATTAATAAATATAATATAATAACTTAGATTATGACATAAACTTAATGTGAAGGTTATAATTAAAGATAGCATATAAAGACTACAAACATCACCGCTACTTGTGGCCTAGGGTGATCCTTGTTACCATTATGGGACGCTTGTGGATCTCGAATGCCAAGACTTAGATTCTGGTCAAGAGATCCTGGGCCGCTCGGTAACAATAGATCATTCGAGTGACTTGCATGATAGCAACGAAGTTTGGGCGAGATTGTACAACATCTTTGTTAAGAATTATAACCCAAACTTCTTAAACTAGAAGCTTACTATAAGTGAAAGCTTTCCATAAATAGTAGGTTTCCAAAAATAGAAACTTTTGAGAAATAAAAACTTTTCTCGAAAACCGTCACTGTTAATATAGTTTACTATATTAATAAATAAACTTTATGTCTATTAGACATTAACTAATTAAAGGTTATAACTATAGGTTGAGATCTCCGATTACATACTCCGTTCATACTTCTTGCGTGGAATATCTTACTTGCTACTAAGGTGAACTTCATAGCCCCTCTTCTTACTATTTCTTAACTGTTTTATAAACTTTGGGGTGAGACACATGCTTGCTTTTGAAATGATTTACAATTTTGACACAAGTACCTAAACTATTTGATATGCAATTTCGTGAGACTTTTGTTAAACATGTATTTATTGTTACATGCAAATCCCCACCATAATATCGTTAATTGCTGGAATTGAAATTTTGCAAGCTTAATTATTGTGAGTAGGCCTATTGAGAGTGACGTCTCTACCCATTGGCGTAATTGTCAAGGGGGTACATAATAATGATTACCGATACGCGTACAGTGTCAGGGTTAATGTTTAGTTCGATATTATAACTCATGGTATACTGAATATTTTGATATTTTGAATTAAATCTTGTGGTCTAAAAACTTATTATGATTATTAAACCTATGTTGTTCACTCAACCATTTTGGTTGACACTTTAAGCATGTTTTATCTCAGGTACTTAGATATTTTGCTTCCGTTGTAGAACTCTGCTGTTACTTAGAAGTCAAACCAAGCACTGGGACCATAGTTAACATTCGCGTCAATGGCGATTTTGGCGGGGTGTTACAGAATGCAAAACTCGTCGAGCTTTTCTGAATCCAGCCCCATGCGATCGCATGGTTTCATGGGCATATGGCCATGCGATCGCATGGCCACCTGTGTCCAGCCTGGTTCGTTTGTTTTTCTCTGCCGACACCCGATTTATATTATTATATATAATATATTTAATTAATTATATAATATATTATATTTACATGTATAGTTAACTTATAATTTTCGTTCCAATGACTCATACGTTATCACTCGACTTACATCCCGGTTCCGGTTTCTCGAACGTTAACTCGTACGCTGAGAAAACTAGTACTTTACGTTTCGCGGCACGTACCCTTAACAATAATTAGACTTATATCTCAATAATTTATATTATAAGAAATGTAACCTATACCTTTGAGTATTAAGGTCATTTACTTCTATGAATCGATGTCTCGTTATATATACATATGATAGTATTAATCAAAACGTTTTGTATCTAGTTAATATTATATTTAATCACTTTGTAAAATATATGTATATATATATATATATATTATATATATATATATATATATATATATATATATATATATATATATATATATTTTCTCAAAATAAATTTGTACATATTATATAGGATTGAAATATTTATTTAATAACATTATATTTTAGTTTTTCAAAAGTAATTATATTTCAAAGTTCATTTGTAGTCGTTTAAATAATATAAAAATATTATATCGTATCACGTTTTTTTTTTTGAAACACTATATATATACTTGTAATTTATAATATAAACTTTAATTAAATCCTTCAAAATTCATAAACAAATTATTTTATAAAATTTTTTAATATAAGGTTCTTTTTTAAACTGAAAACGTTTTTGTACGTTTGAAACTCAATCAAATAAATATGATAATTTTGTTTTTTTTAAACTAAATATATTTACGAACCATTTTGTTAAAAGTCTAAAATAAGGAAAAATCGTTATATCATAACATGTTTTAGAATAGTAAAATCATATATGACACATAACAGGTTTCAAGTTTCTAAATCATCGTTTCTTGGCGAAGCATAGGATAAGGTCCGATGGTTAATTAAATGTATGAAATCATTTAATGTAAAACTTTGATTTTACTTAACTTGTCAATATTCATCACCTAAGTTATTTACACTTTATGTTCTTACTTTAACATTAAACAAAATGAAAGTTATAATAATTATCTTATCAAAGTCACGGGGAAAATATGGTAAGTATGAATTTGAAATCAAACAGGAATCTCCACTCACCTTAGTCTAGTTCCTGTTATTTGACACATTTGTTCTTACTTGTAAATCACTTTACCATTTTCCGAATATCGTTAAAAAGAACAGATTTCTTAAATCATAGTGAACCTCATAACAGATGCACGTAATCATAATCACAATGTATATGATAATTCAATCATTTGATATTATCTTTTAATTCCGTTGATAAATATATTAAACATATATTGAAACACATACGTTCATGTAAAGTATTATACATCCAATACTTTGTTAACGTTCTTAATTAATATAACTATATATTATATACACATATCTATATACACATAAATGTTCGTGAATCGTCGAGCACAGTCAAAGGGTAATTGATTACATGAATATAGTTTCAAAATTTTTGAGACTCAACATTACAGACTTTGCTTATCGTGTCAGAAACATATAAAGATTAAGTTTAAATTTGGTCAGAAATTTTCGGGTCGTCACAGTTAGGCCCTTAAAAGAGTTCAACCATAACGAACGCTCCAAGTCGGGTTTGACTTCCATGAACACATTCGATTATCCTAACGGTCCAATCCTTTATACGTTTAAACAAACAGTTCCTTAATTAACCAAGAATCCCTCAAACGGGGTGCAATGCTTGAGACCGGGTTATGGTGAAGTGTACTAATCAGCACTAACCAGATTCCATGGCCTTACTTAGTAGAGGTACAGCTTACAACAACCGTTGTGCTTCAACGTGCACGTACGAAGTTTATATGCTTGGTGACTTCACTAGCATGATCTAGGACCGACAATGTACTAGGGGTCTAGTTAGATGTTTCACTATGAAAGAATCCTCAATCGGAATCCAAGGCTTGGTGGACTTACTATAACCGGTGTGCCTCAGTCAAACTTACGTTGTATCCGATAGACTTCTCTTACCAAGGGGTAACACAGATAGTGTACTCTGAATTGGGGTTCGCGACTTCCCAATAACAAAGCTGATAACTACTTCTATTAGTTAAAAAAGCGATTGAGTTTAAAGCATAATTGGAAAGCATCTTGACAACATACACAAACCATAATATTATTTTGGCATTAACTGATTACATCATAGCATACACTAAAGATAACTACTCGCTAATCATGCCAACAATATCACAAACATAAAATAACGGAAAACAATATATAAAGACAAAGGATAGAAGTACCAGTAGATTAAATGAGTTCCGAATACAAAAGTGACAACTTCAAACTCCAGACCACTCCTAATAAAATCTTCGGCGTTCTTCTCCAGGTACCAGGTTTCCCGCACGGAGTAGAAGACCTTGAAAGTATGACTAATATTGTAGAAAGAACGAGTAAGAAGTGAGTTGAAGTGTGTGTTAAAATGGATGACAAAGGCCCTTTAAATAGACTTGATTTTTGCCTGAAAACGGCTGGCAGGCCGTTAGGCAAGCCGTTTACAGAGGTTGTTTGCCTGGTGGCCCGTTTTTGATGCTCGTTTGATTTGGCTGTGTGGCAAGCTGTTTTGCATTATGGCAAGCCGTTTGGCAGCCCGTTTGGCAGGCCGTTTGGCTTACTGATTTTGCTGGATCGTAACTTGATGTCCTTGATCGTAGTTCGGTTTCTGGTCTTTCACCGTTTGGCTCTAGAATCTTTGTTTTAGCTCCGATTTTCTTGATTATTTTTGCACCATCTTTGTAATCACTTGATCTTCAATGTTAACTGACGAAGCAGGTATTTTGGCGATAAATCTTGGAACTTTATTGTTTCCGGGCCTTAATACTGGGGTGAAAACATGACTTTTTAGCCGATATCAGTTTGTCCCATATATGTTTCGAAACGAGACCTCGAAAGCCTTCAATTTTGCCTTTTTTCTATTTAAACCGTTTTGATATTCATTCATATTATTCCTTTATGTATGCATGACTTAGCATGGTACATATTGTTTTAAGGCCTATTATTTCACACGCAATGTAATTATGTATAACACATATAAATTTGAATCTAATGTTACTTCATTAAACATACTTTTTTAAATCATTAATATGCGCCGCCAGATGGAGTACCATTTGGCCGCGCATAACCTACGGTTTCATATTGTGCTGAAATTCTCGAGATCACCCTAAAACGACCCTAACATCAAGACTCCTGGATAGTGTCTTGACATTTGAGGTCGCCAGGATGCCGAAAAAAGACATATTACTCATTTTTAATGTTCTCTTTGAACGTTTTCAATTTATATCGTATTATTAGTTTTGTGTATGCATGACTTAGCATGGTATATATCGTTTTAAGTCCTATTATTTCACTAGCAATGTAATTATTTATAATGGATATAAATTTGAATCTAATGTCACTTCATTAAACACGTTTTTTTAAATCATTAGTATTGCGCCGCCAGATGGAGTACCATTTGGCGGCGCATAACCTTCAGTTTTAGATTGTGCTAAAATTCTCAAGATCACCCTAAAACGGCCGAACGAGCAAAGACTCTCTGAACGTGCTTGCCATTCGAGGTCGTCTAGATTCCGAAAAAGACATCTTTCCTTACAAAATCGATCCATACACCAAACACCACCGACGGTTCGTGGTACTTGGTGTTTTGTGTTTTTGGCCAAAATGTTAGATCGATCGTATCTTTTGACTCGTAGCTTCGATTTAGTACCATTTTTTTATTCGTGTATTTATTCGGGATCTATTCGTTGGCAGACTGCAGTAGACGGTTTGTCCCATATATATTTCGAAAAGAGACCTCGAAAGCCTTCAATTTTGCCTTTTTCGATTTTGACCGTTTTGAATTTCATTCATATTATTCCATTGTGTATGCATGACTTAGCATGATACATATTGTTTTAAGGCCTATTATTTCACTCGCAATGTAATTATGTATAACGCAAATAAATTTGAATCTAATGTCACTTCATTAAACACGCTTTTATAAAACTATTAATATGCGCCGTCAGATGGAGTACCATTTGGCGGCGCAAAACCTTCGGTTTGAGATTGTGCTGAAATTCTCGAGATTACCCTAAAACGACCCTAACATCAAGACTCCTGGATAGTGTCTTGACATTCGAGGTCGCCAGGATGCCGAAAAAAGACAATTTACTCATTTTTAATGTTCTCTTTGAATGTTTTCAATTTATATCGTATTATTAGTTTTGTGTATGCATGACTTAGCATGGTATATATCGTTTTAAGGGCTATTATTTCACTCGCAATGTAATTATGTATAAATTTGATATAAATTTAAATCTAATTTCACTTCATTAAACTCGTTTTTTTAAATCATTAATATGTGCCGCCAGATGGAGTACCATTTGGAGGCGCATAACCTTGGGTTTCAAATTGTGTTGAAATTTGCAAGATCACCCTAAAACAGGTGAACGAGCAAGACTCTCTGAATGTGTTTGCCATTCGAAATCAGCTTGATTCCGAAAAAGACATCTTTCCACGCAAAATCGCACCACGCACCAAACACCACCGATGGTTCACGATGCTTGGTGTTATGTGTCTTTGGCCAAAATGTTAGATCTATCGTAACTTTTGACTCGTAGCTCCGATTTAGTCACCGTTTTTTTAAATCGTTTATTTCTTTCGGGATCTATCCGTTGACAAATTGTCGTAGGCGGTTTGTCCCAAATATTTTTTGAAACGAGACCTCGAAAGCCTTCAATTTTGCCATTTTTGATTTTAACCGTTTTGAATTTCATTCATATTATTCCTTTGTGTATGCATGACTTAGCATGGTACATATTGTTTTAAGGCCTATTGTTTCACTCGCAATGTAATTATGTAAAACGCATATAAATTTGATTCTAATGTCATTTCATTAAACAAGCTTTTTTAAATCATTAATATGCGTCGCCATATGGAGTTCCATTAGGCGGCGCATAACCTTCGGTTTCAGATTGTGCTAAAATTCTTGAGATCACCTTAAAACGACCCTAACATCAATACTCCTAGATAGCGTCTTGACATTCGAGGTCTTTAGGATGCCAAAAAAGACATTTTAATCATTTTTAATGTCTCTTTTAACGTTTTTAATTTATATCGTTGATGAAACACGACTAGGAACTTAGAAATCAACAGATTTAACTCACACAATGGCGGAATTAGTGAATCAAACCCTCTAGTGAATATGAAATGCTTTTTGGGATTAATTAAGTCAAACCACAACAATGGATGTGTGATTAGATTAACACCTATAGCTATTATTTACCTTTTGAGTGATTTGGTTTGAGAGAGAATCGAACAGGTTACCACATCTGAGTGATGTGTGTGTAATGAGAGGCTTAACCTAAAATGAAGAACATGAACACTTATATACCCCTGTTGTTGAGTCAACCTCGCGAGTCAGTCCTCACTCGTACGAGTGGGCTGTCTTAGCCGTATGGTTGATCACTCACTCGTGTATGTGTAAATAGATTAGGTTTGTGACTCAGCTCAGCACACTCGTGTGTATGAGCTTGTCAGCCGTACGAGTGAGGCTTCAATGAGCGATCATAATATAGTCAAACTTCCTTATCGCGTTCCTGCAGTACTTGTAACCACATATAAACACAGATAGGATAACAATGAGCGATCATGGTAACCCACAAACTGAATGTAAGACCCAAATAATTATTGTACATAGAGTATAAATGGCGTACATGAAGTGTATGATGTAGGGCGTAAATTATAAGCTCAGAAACTACCCAGACCAGTGTGCGCGCCGCGCACCATTAGGTGAGCGCGCCGCGCACTATGCCTGCGACAGTTTCCTGTATTTTTCTATTTTTAGTTTAATGAGGGGATTTTTGGTCATTTCACTTGAGGCCGGATCTGTGAACTTATCAGCTAGTTTGGATCCATTGTTGGATCATTTTCACATCCACAAACACACTCTCACCTATCTAGAGAGAGAGGGAGATTTCTAGAGAACGAATTGGGGTTTTGAAGAAGAAGAAGCTTGGTTTGATCAAAAGCTCAAGTGTTAAAGTTGTTCACCTCGTTCCTAGCTACGTTTTGGTTATTGTGGTAAGTTCTAACTCTGAATTTCATTGTTTGATTTTCATATTCAAGTTAGGGTTTGAACTTAAATTGTAGATAAACCCATTTAAACTCTTGAAGTGAGTTTAGTGATGCTAGTAATCGGGTTTATGGTTGTTGTTGGTGGGTTTTGGGTTGGTGAACAAATTGGCAATGATTAGGACTTGTGATTGGGTTTAATCACTAGGTTTAGTGATTATGGAAGTGTTGGAACCCATTATAGTGTATTCGAAAGACTAATTTTGAAATAAGTCAAAATTAGGGTTTATAGGTGATAATGAGAATCATAAGTGTTTAACACTTACGATTGGGTTAAATTGGCATATAAGGACCATTCTCACTTGTGTTAGTGATTATTGGTTAGTTTGGGTGCGTTTTGTGTTTGTAAGTGCAATTGGTCAAATTTGCACTAAGTGTCGAATTGAGTTGGTTTGTAAATCCACTCTAAGTGTGTTGTTATATTTGTGATAATGGAATATGTACTTTCCATTGACGGGTTGCGGATTATATGGTGGCATTCATCAAGGCGACAAGGTGAGTGTTAATATCCTATGTGCATATGTATGTGTAGGATGGGTGCGGGTCGGGTGAAGTGGTTCTCGGTTATAGAGCACACTTCACATATGGGTGGATTTGATGGACTTGTGTATAGGTCCAATTGGCACGGTTGTGCATTTTGGTTGACCACCTTTAGCGAAGTGTACATCTTGTGTGTACGTTATCACACGTGGTTGTGATGTGGATGATATAACCCCAATGGCGAAGGGTTTCGATATTGAGAAGTGAGTCACGTGTGGATCCGGATTCACGATGACGCGTGTAGTTTTCGATCATCTTATTGAGTTGTGAAGTGGATCACATGTGGATGCGGATTCACGATGACACGTGTAGTTCGGTCATCTTATTGAGGTAGTGATCTCGTGTGGTTGCGGATTCACTAAGGCTCGTGTAGTTCGGCCAACCTCGATGTTGTTGTGCTAGTGAAGATAGTAGTCTAGTGTGTATGTGGATTTACTAAGGCTCGTGTAGTTCGGCCAATCTTCATTGTGGTATTCGGTTTTCGGTATTTGGGTTAAGGGGTAACCTTGGACGTTTATATATAGTTTTATATATATATTATCGTATTGTTGGTATGTAGTTAACCCTCCTGGTGTAGCTTATTGGTGTTGTTCACATCGTCATTGGTGAACTTATGTTTGTTGATGTATCCTTAACTTGTTGCTTAGTGGTCGTACGGTATGCTTAGCTTAGCTTGCCTTTATGCTTGGATGCTCCGGTATGCAGTATTTGATTATTTATGTGGCGTGTCCATTTTATGCATATATATGTATGTAGTATATTTTCACTCACTAAGCGTTAGCTTACTATCTCGTTGTTTACATTTTTATAGATTTGCATGGATGCGGTGGTTCGGGTAAGCGTGGGGACTAGTGGACTTGCGTAGTTGCTTAGAAGATCTTGCTTTTGGATTTGATTGGGATTGGGTAGCATATTCCCAACCACCATGCTCGGTCTTTATTTTGTATTAAAAGTCATGTGTTCGAAACTTGTACTTTGTACTTAAAGGGTAATTTGGGCATATGTGGGCCCGGTGTTGTAAAACTCTTTTTATTATTAGAACGTGTTAGTTTTACCTAATATAACATGTGGTTAAAAGAGTTTCGTCCAAAAGTGTCGGGAAGCAAGAGATCTTTTTACGAAAATTGGAAAAAGTGGACAGCGGGATGTCAGGCCCTGTGCGCGCCGCGTACAGGTGGGGCTGCGTGCCGCGCACCCCATCTGGACAGTTCAGTTTAATTTTTTTTTATTTCGCGTTTTTGGTTGGTTAACGGGTTGGGTTGTTACAAGTGGTATCAGAGCATGGTCTAAGGGGTTTTAGGCGACTTGAGATAGGTGCCTAGACTTAGACTTTTGTGTGTGCTTAATTTTGTGCGGGACTTGTAGGAGTACGGGTCGGAATGGGTTATAGTTAGTGCCTTGTTTGTAGGGGGACTGACGTTTATATTAATATGCGGATATTATTAATACGTGATTGCGTTGTATTTGGTTTATGTTTGCGGTTGCATATATATCATCGAGTGAGGCGGTCGTTGTACTAACAAGTTGATACGGCGTGTATGCGTAATAAGGACTTGCAAACCTTATTACGGGTGCAAATCGTGTCTAGCAAGTGATGTACGACGAGTGTTTAGCAAAATGAAGCGGTATTGTGTGTGTGCTTTATACGTTCGTGATCTAATCGCTTTGCATTCCTTAGAATGGCGACGGAAAACGGGATCGAGACGAACGATTTAGAGTTTGACGCTAGAGTTGCGGCCGCCGTTGCGGAGCAAATGAGTGCGTTTCGAGAAGAAATGGATATGAAGTATTCCGAACTTGGAATGGTGCGTTGTCTTAAGAGCTTCATGAGGACTAAACCCCCAATGTATGACGGGAAACCGGATCCTTTGGTAAGCACAACTTGGATCTCGGATGTCGAAGGGTGTTTTCGTACTATTGAATGCCCTCCCGAGAAAAAGACAAGACTCGCTACTAGTTTGTTGCGGAGTAGGGTGAAGGATTGGTTGGATGGTAAGATTGATCTTATCGGTGGCGAAACGTTTATGGCGTTATCGTGGGACGAGTTTAAGAAAGAATTCTTCGAGGAGTTTCGAACTTCAGCCAATTAGTCGGAAATGCGTAATGAGTTGCGAAATTTGCAACAGGGTTCTATGGATTTGAATACTCTCAAGACGACCTTTATGGCGAAGGCTCGTTTTTGCCCGGAGTATTTGGGGAATGACCATTTGTTGATGCAAGATTTCTATCGAACTTTAAATGATGACTTGAAAAATAAGATTAGCCGGGGTTACGCAAAATCGTTTTCGGAATTATTTGCCGTGGCTAGAGGTTTCGGGTCGTATTCGCGATCAAAGATGGGTGAACCTTCAAGTGAGAGAAGGGTTGTTTCTTATGGTGCTCCAAGGAAGAGGACTAAGGGTCCGAGTGTGAGCACGGGTGGTACGCGGACGAGTATATCGGATTCTAGCGTGTCTAGATGTTACAATTGTGGCGTGAGGGGTCACAAGTCTTGGGAATGTTCGGTGCCAAAGGGTGATGTCATGGTGTGCTTCATTTGCCAAGAAGAAGGACATCGTAAGTCGGAATGTCCCAAGTTAGCTGGGACGGGTGCGGCAAGGAGATGTTAAGGTACTTTTCATTTTAATAAATATGTCCTTTGATTATTTATTATGCGCCGTTGAGTTTGAGTTTATTAGATGCATTGTTTGTGCATGTTATGGGTGACGTTCCTAATGGAAGTACCCTATGGTGACGTTTGATTGTCGGGCGAAGGGCGTAAGACTTGGTGCAAAACCAAGCATTCCTTAGTATTTGGGAAATGTTTCTACCAAGCCATGGAAATGGGTTTTGGTGTTCGGTTGTTAAGCGCGTGTTCGCTTTTGTGTTGAAGTTGATGAACCATGAGGTTCGATGGGTGGGATGAAACCCGGGAAATCGAGTGTTGATCTCTATGTATGTTGGTAAAAGAGTCTGCATGACGCGACATTAGGTGCCTCTTTCATACCTACTAGCGTGGTGTTCGACTCCGATTGTGTTGTGGTTACATTGTACTTAGGGTGCCGGAGAGAAACCCTTAGGTACATGAGTGACTAGGTGAAATTTGACAAGTTAAAGCAATTGGATGATTGCGAGAGTATAGTTTGTGTAATTTGTGGTACACTTTTCGTTCGAAGTGTTTAAGGATAGGTTAAGATCCTTAGTATGCTCAAGGTTGGAGCAAGATATGGTGATGGGTTGTGTGAACCCAATTGTTGGTAAAGTCTACCTTTGGTAGCATTGTACGGTTGTACAAGATGCGGTTATGGAACGTAGTTCCAAGTGGGGGAGTTACACTCCCGCACGAGGAAGTTCTAGTGTGAGGTTTCGGAAGACGTTTTAGTAGATCCGGAATTTGTGTCGGGACCTAGATTTGGTCGATTGTGGTAGAGTACAATTTCAGTTAAATTGTACTTATGATTTTGGATTTGAATTATCACCGAGGTGGTAACGTGGTAAATCTCGTTGAGAGATAATGGATGTGTTTGACGAGCAAGGTGAAATCCCTCGGTTAAAGGATGTGAGTATCGGATTCTCTTCTAGAGAATTATTGTTTTGTGCCTATGTTTGATATAGGTGGTTCTTGCTTGATTGTGTGAATGGTTAGTGGTATCCGTTAGGATTCACTATGGCATAGCAGAGCGCGATGTTACGTTACTCGTTGTATGAGGCCAAAAGAGTGTCGATTGGTGAAGCATGACCGTTGACGGGGTCCGCTGACTTCATCATGGGAGTAGTGTTATATCGGTATGGTATAACGTTATCGGGAAATTCGAGTACCGATGGCGAATGGGATTACCATTCCTGTGTTGAAACTGGGAAGTGGATCGCGTGTGTTTGCGGATTCACGATGACGCGTGTAGTTTCGGTCATCTTATTGTGGAAGTGAGTCGCATGTAGTTCGGATTCACAAATGACTCGTGTGGTTGCGGTCATTATATTGAGGAGTGAGTCACGTGTAGTTCGGATTCAAAAATGACACGTGTGGTTGCGATCATTCTATTGGGATAGTGACTCTCGTGTAGTTCGGATTCACTAAGGCGCGTGTAGTTCGGCCAATCCCGATTGTTGTGCGGTGGAGGTAGTGAGTCGCGTGTGGTGCGGATTCACTAAGGCGCGTGTAGTTTTTGGCCAGCCTTCATGTTGTTGGATGTGTGATCTATCGGTTGTTTTATACACCGATGGTGGGGTCGTAGGACCATGATGTTTGATCTATTGGTTGTTTTATACGCCAATGGTGGGGTCTTGAGGACCATGTTGTGGGATTAGTGATACGATAGCCGTGTTACGCTCACATGTTGTTACGGGTGTGACGATAGTCGATTCTGTACACCTTGGGATTTGCGTTGCCATAGTCGTTTGGGGCGCTAACGGTTTTAGCCGTTTGTTTATGATGTTACGGTAGTTGGGTATTGGTAGTGTTGCGCACTACAAGGGATGTTGAGTGGTAAGTGTTATCCGTAAGGATTCGTTTTTATTTCGGTCTTCGTCAGTTTAGACGGTTGACCTTAGAGCGGGACTTGGTTATTTTAGCTTTGTACTTGGTAAAGGTACGCTAAAGGGTTGATGTCTCGGTTCGGGATTTGGTTGAGTTTTCCCGATGTGAGGGATTTGAGCGGGGTCTTAGCGCTCGGATTGTGATTGATAAGTCGCGAGTGACGATTTTAGTTGTTACAGGTGATTCATTGGGAAGAATTGTCTAGGAAAGTCAGATTGGGACTTATGTTGAGGACCGTGGAGTGTAGGTCCGGTTGGTTAAGTGACGAGGATCACGAGGACGTGATCGATTCTAAGTGGAGGAGAGTTGTAAGACCCTAATAATTATTGTACATAGAGTATAAATGGCGTACATGAAGTGTATGATGCAGGGCGTAAATTATAAGCTTAGAAACTGCCCAGAACAATGTGCGCGCCGCGCACCATAAGGTAAGCGCGCCGGCCACTATGCCTGCGACAGTTTCCTGTCTTTTTCTATTTTTAGTTTAATGAGGGGCTTTTTGGTCATTTCACTTGAGACCGGATATGTGGACTTATCAGCTGGTTTGGATCCATTGTTGGATCATTTTCACATCCACAAACACACTCTCAACTATCTAGAGAGAGAGGGAAATTTCTAGAGAAAGAATTGGGGTTTTGGAGAAGAAAAAGCTTAGTTTGATCAAAAGCTCAAGTGTTAAAGTTGTTCACCTCGTTCCTAGATACGTTTTGGTTGTTGTGGTAAGTTCTAACTCCGAATTTCATTGTTTGATTTTGATATTCAAGTTAGGATTTGAACTTAAATTGTAGATAAACCCATTTAAACTCTTGAAGTGAGTTTAGTGACGCTAGTAATCGGGTTTATGGTTGTTGTTGGTGGGTTTTAGGTTGGTGAACAAATTGGCCATGATTAGGACTTGTAATTGGGTTTAATCACTGGGTTTAGTGATTATGGAAGTGTTGGAACCCATTATAGTGTATTTGAAAGACTAATTTTAAAATAAGTCAAAATTAGGGTTTATGGGTGATTTTGAGAATCATAAGTGTTTAACACTTACGATTGGGTTAAATTGGTATATAAGGACCATTCTCACTTGTGTTAGTGATTATTGGTTAGTTTGGGCGCGTTTTGTGTTTGTAAGTGCAATTGGTCAAATTTTCACTAAGTGTCGAATTGAGTTGGTTTGTAAAACCAGTCTAAGTGTGTTGTTGTATTTGTGATAATGGAATAGGTACTTTCCATTGACGGGTTGCTGATTATTCGGTGGCATTCATCAAGGCGACAAGGTGAGTGTTAATATCCTATGTGTATATGTATGTTTAGGATGGGTGCGGGTCGGGTGAAGTGGTTCTCGGTTATAGAGCTCACTTCACATATAGGTGGATTTGATGGACTGTGTATAGGTCCAATTGGCACGGTTGTGCGTTTTGGTTGACCACCTTTGGCGAAGTGCACATCTTGTGTGTACGTTATCACACGTGGTTGTGATGTGGATGATATAACCCCAATGGCGAAGGGTTTCGATATTGAGAAGTGAGTCACGTGTGGATGCGGATTCATGATGACGCGTGTAGTTTTCGGTCATCTTATTGAGTTGTGAAGTGGATCACGTGTGGATGCGGATTCACGATGACGCGTGTAGTTCGGTCATCTTATTGAGGTAGTGATCTCGTGTGGTTGCGGATTCACTAAGGCTCGTGTAGTTCGGCCAACCTCGATGTTGTTGTGCTAGTGAAGATAGTACTCTCGTGTGTATGCGGATTTACTAAGGCTCGTGTAGTTCGGCCAATCTTCATTGTGGTATTCGGTTTTCGGTATTTGGGTTAAGGGGTAACCTTGGAAATTTATATATAGTTTATATATATATATTGTCGTATTGTTGTTATGTAGCTAACCCTCCGGTTGTAGCTTATTGGCGTTGTTCACATCGTCGTTGGTGAACTTATGTTTGTTGATGTATCCTTAACTTGTACTTAGTGGTCGTACAGTATGCTTAGCTTAGCTTGCCTTTATGCTTGGATGCTCCGGTATGCAGTATTTGATTATTTGTGCATATATATGTATGTAGTATATTTTCACTCACTAAGCGTTAGCTTACCCTCTCGTTGTTTACATTTTTATAGATTTGCATTCGGGTAAGCGTGGGGACTAGTGGACTTGCGTAGTTGCTTAGAAGTTCTTGCTTTTGGATTTGATTAGGATTGGGTAGCATATTCCCAACCACCATGCTCGGTCTTTATTTTGTATTAAAAGTTACTTTGTACTTAAAGGGTAATTTGGGCATATGTGGGCCCGGTGTCGTAAAACTCTTTTTATTATTGAAACGTGTTAGTTTTACCTAATATAACATGTGGTTAAAAGTGTTTCATTCAAAAGTGTCGGGAAGCAAGAGATCTTTTTACGAAAATTGGAAAAAGTGGACAGCGGGATGCCAGGCCCTGTGCGCACCGTGTACAGGTGGGGCTGCGCGCCGCGCACCCCATCTGGACAGTTTAGTTTAAAAAAAAATTTATTTCACGTTTTTGGTTGGTTAACGGGTTAGGTTGTTACACTGAAGTACCTGCCATAGACGTGCGGTAGATGTCTAGGGACTCATGCAAAATGCACTAATAATCGTATTATTAGTTTTGTGTATGCATGACTTAGCATGGTATATATCATTTTAAGGCCTATTGCAATGAAATTATGTATAACGGATATAAATTTGAATATAATGTCACTTCATTAAGCACATTTTTTTAAATCATTAGTATGCGCCGCCATATGGAGTACCATTTGGCGGTGCATAACCTTCGGTTTCAGATTATGCTAAAATTCTCAAGATCACCCTAAAACGGCCAAACGAGCAAGGCTCTCTGAACGTGTTTTCCATTCGAGGTCGTCTAGATTCCGAAAAAGACATCTTTCCTTGTAAAATCGCACCAGGCACCAAACACCAGCGACGGTTCGTGGTGCTTGGTATATTGTGTCTTTGGCCAAAATGTTAGATCTATCGTATCTTTTGACTCATAGCTCCGATTTAGTCATCCTTTTTTTAAATCGTGTTTTTTTCGGGATCTATCCATTGGCAAACTATCGTAGGCGGTTGGTCCCCAATATATTTCGAAATGAGACCTCGAAAGCCTTCAAGTTTGCCTTTTTCAATTTTGATTGTTTTGAATTTCATTCATATTATTCCTTTATGTATGCATGACTTAGCATGATACATATTGTTTTAAGGCCTATTATTTCACTCGCAATGTAATTATGTATAACGCATATAAATTTGAATCTAATGTCACTTCATTAAACACATTTTTTTAAATCATTAATATGCGCCGCCAGATGGAGTACCACTTGGCGGAGCATAACCTTCGGTTTCAGATTGTGCTGAAATTCTCGAGATCACCCTAAAACGACCCTAACATCAAGACTCCTGGATAGTGTCTTGAAATTCGAGGTCTTCAGGATGCCAAAAAAAAGACATTTTACGCATTTTTAATGTTCTCTTTGAACGTTTTCAATTTATATCGTATTATTATTTTTGTGTATGCATGACTTAGCATGGTGTATATCGTTTTAAGGCCTTTTATTTCACTCGCAATGTAATTATGTATAACGGATATAAATTTGAATCAAATGTCACTTCATTAACCACGTTTTTTTAAATCATTAGTATGCGCCGCCAGATGGAGTACCATTTGGCGGCGCATAACCTTCGGTTTCAGATTGTGCTGAAATTCTCACAATCACCCTAAAACGGCCGAACGAGCAAGACTCTCTGAAGGTGCTTGCCATTCGGTTCATCTAGATTCCGAAAAAGACATCTTTCCTCGCAAAATCGCACCATGCACCAAATACCACCGACGGTTCATGGTGCTTGGTGATTTATGTCTTTGGCTAAAATGTTAGATCTATCGTATCTTTTGACTCGTAGCTCCGATTTAAGCAGAGTTTTTTTCTTTCAAAATCGTGTATTTTTTCGAGATCTATAGGCAAACTGTCGTAGGCGGTTTGTCCAAAATATTTTTTGAAACGAGATCTCGAAAGCCTTCAATTTTTCCTTTTTTTGATTTTGACCGTTTTGAATTTCATTCATATTATTCCTTTATGTATGCTTGACTTAGCATGGTACATATTGTTTTAAGGCCTATTATTTCACTCGCTTTGTAATTATGTATAGCGCATATAAATTTGAATCTAATGTCACATCATTAAACACTCTTTTTTAAATCATTAATATGCGCCTCCAGATGGAGTACTATTTGGCGGCACATAACCTCTGGTTTCAGATTGTGCTGAAATTCTCGAGATCACCCTAAAACGACCCTAACATCAAGATTCCTGGATAGTGTCTTGACATTCGAGGTCGTCAGGATGGTGAAAAAAGACATTTTACTCATTTTTAATGTTCTCTTTGAACGTTTTCAATTAATATCGTATTATAAGTTTTGTGTATGCAAGACTTAGCATGGTATATAACGGTTTTAAGGCCTATTATTTCACTCCCAATGTAATTATGTATAACACATATTAATTTGAATCTAATGTCACTTCATTAGACACGCTTTTTTAAATCCTTAATATGCGCCGCCAGATGGAGTACTACTTGGCGGAGCATAACCTTCGGTTTCAGATTGTGCTGAAATTCTCGAGATCACCCTAAAATGACCCTAACATCAAGATTCCTAGATAGTGTCTTGACATTCGAGGTCGTCAGGATGCGGAAAAAAGACATTTTACTCATTTTTAATGTTCTGCTTGAACGTTTTCAATTTATATCGTATTATTAGTTTTGTGTAAGCATGACTTAGCATGATTTATATCGTTTTAAGGCCTATTATTTCACTCGCAATGTAATTATGTATAACATATATAAATTTGAATCTAATGTCACTTTATTAAACACTTTTTTTAAATCATTAATATGCGCCGTCAGATGGAGTACGATTTGGCGGTGAATAACCTTCGGTTTCATATTGTGCTGAGAGTTCTCAAGATCACCCTAAAACGGCCGAACGAGCAAGACTCTCTGAAGGTGTTTGCCACTCGAGGTCATCTAGATTCCGAAAAAGACATCTTTCCTTGCAAAATCGCACCACGCATCAAACACCACCGATGGTTCGTGGTGCTTGGTGCTTTGTGTCTTTGGCTAAAATGTTAGATCTATCGTATCTTTTGGCTCGTAGCTCTGATTTAGTCACCATTTTTTTAAATCGTGTATACTTTCGGGATCTATCCTTTGGCAAACTGCCGTAGGCGGTTTGTCCCAAATATTTATCGAAAAGAGACCTCGAAAGCCTTCAACTGTGTCTTTTTTAGATTTTAACCGTTTTGAATTTCATTCATATTATTCCTTTTGTGTATGCATGATTTAGCATGGTACATATTGTTTTAAGGCCTATTATTTCACTCGCAGTGGAATTATATATAACGCATATAAATTTGAAGCTAATGTCACTTCATTAAACACGCTTTTTTAAATCATTAATATGCGCCGCAAGATGGAATACCATTTGGCGGTGCATAACCTTCGATTTCAGATTGTGCTGAATTTCTAGAGATCACCCTAAAATGACCCTAACATCAAGACTCGTGGATAGTGTCTTGACATTCGAGGTCGTCAGGTTTGCCAAAAAATACATTTTACTCATTTTTAATGTTCTCTTTGAACGTTTTCAATTTATATCGTATTATTAGTTTTGTATATACATGACTTAGTATGGTATATATCATTTTAAGGCCTATTATTTCACTCGTAATGTAATTATATATAACATATATAAATTTGAATCTAATGTCACTTCATTAAACACGTATTTTTAAATCATTAATATGCGCCACCTAATGGAGTACCATTTGGTGGTGCATATCCTTCGGTTTCAGATTATGCTGAAATTCTCAAGATCACCCTAAAGTGCCGAACAAGCAAGGCTCTCTGAACGTGTTTTCCATTCGAGCTCGTCTAGATTCCAAAAAAGACATCCTTCCTTGCAAAATCGCACCACATACCAAACACCATCGACGGTTCTTGGTACTTGGTGTTTTGTGTCTTTGGCCAAAATGTTAGATCTATCGTATCTTTTGACTCGTAGCTCTGATTTAGTCATCGTTTTTTTAAGTCTAGTATTTTTTCGAGATCTATCCGTTGGCAAACTGCCGTAGGCGGTTTGTCCCAAATATTTTTCGAAATGAGCACTCGAACGCCTTCAATTTTGCCTTTTTCGATTTTGACCGTTTTCAATTTCATTCATATTATTCCTTTTGTGCATGGATGACTTAGCATGGTACATATTGTTTTAAGGCCTATTATTTCACTTGCATTGTAATTAAGTATAATGCATATAAATTTGAATCTAATGTCACTTCATTAAATACGCTTTTTTAAATCATTAATATGCGCCTCCAGATGGAGTACCATTTGGCGGCACACAACTTTCAGTTTCAGATTGTGCTATAATTCTCGAGATCAGCCTAAAACGACCCTAACATCAAGACTCCTGGATAGTGTGTTGACATTCGAGGTCGTCAGGATGCCGAAAAAAGACATTTTACACATTTTTAATGTTCTCTTTGAACGTTTTCAATTTATATCGTATTATTAGTTTTTATGTATGCATGACTTAGCATGGTATATATCGTTTTAAAGCCTATTATTTCACTCGCAATGTAATTATGTATAACATATATAAATTTGAATCTAATGTCACTGTATTAAACACGTTTTTTTAAATCACTAATAAGCTCCGTCAGATGGAGTACCATTTGGCGGTGCATAACTTTCGGTTTCATATTGTGCTGAGAGTTCTCAAGATCACCCTAAAACGGCCGAACGAGCAAGACTCTCTGAACGTGTTTGCCACCCGAGGTCGTCTAGATTCCGAAAAAGACATATTTCCTTGCAAAATCGCACCACGCACCAAACACCACCGACGGTTCGTGGTGCTTGGTGCTTTGTGTCTTTGGCCAAAATGTTAGATCTATCGTATCTTTTGACTCGTAGCTCTGATTTAGTCACCGTTTTTTTAAATCGTGTATTTTTTTGGGATCTATCCGTTGCCAAACTGCCGTAGGCAGTTTGTCCCATTTATTTATCGAAACGAGACCTCGACAGCCTTCAATTTTGCCTTTTATCGATTTTGACCGTTTTGAATTTCATTCATATTATTCTTTTTGTGTATGCATGACTTAGCATGGTACATATTGTTTTAAGGCCTATTATTTCAATCATAATGTAATTATGTATAACGCATATAAATTTGAATATAATGTCACTTCATTAAACACGCTTTTTTAAGTCATTAATATGCGCCGCCAGATGGAGTACCATTTGGCGGCGCATAACCTTCGGTTTCAGATTGTGCTGAAATTCTCGAGATCACCCTAAAACGGCCAAACGAGCAAGACTCTCTGAACGTGCTTGCCATTCGAGGTCTAGATTCCAAAAAAGACATCTTTCCTCGCAAAATCGCACCACGCACAAAACACCACCGACGATTCGTGGTGCTTGGTGTTTTGTGTCTTTGGCCAAAATGTTAGATCTATCGTATCTTTTGACTCGTAGCTCTGATTTTGTCACCATTTTTTTAAATCCTGTATTTTTTCGGGATATATCCGTTGGCAAACTGTCGTAGGAGGTTTGTCCAAAATATTTTTTGAAACGAGACCTCGAAAGCCTTCAAATTTGTCTTTTTTTTATTTTGACCGTTTTGAATTTCATTCATATTATTCCTTTTGTGTATGCATGACTTAGCAATGTACATATTGTTTCAAGGCTTATTATTTCACTCGCAATGTAATTATATATAACACATATAAATTTGTATCTAATTTCACATCATTAAACACGCTTTTTTAAATCATTAATATGCAACGTCAGATGGAGTACCATTTGGCAGCGCATAACCTTTGGTTTCAGATTGTGCTAAAATTCTCAAGATCACCCTAAAACGGCCAAACTAGCAAGACTCTCTGAACATGTTTGCAATTCGAGGTCGTCTAGATTCCGAAAAATACATCTTTCCATCACATCACACACCAAACACCACCGACGGTTCGTAGTGCTTGGTGTTTGGTGTCTTTGGCCAAAATGTTAGATCTATCATATCTTATGACTCGTAGCTCCGATTTAGTCACCGTTTTTTTATCGTGTATTTTGTCAGGATCTATATGTTGGCAAATGTCGTAGGCGGTTTGTCCCAAATATTTTTCGAAACGAGACCTCGAAAGCCTTCAATTTTGCGTCTTTTCGATTTTGACCATATTATTCCTTTTGTGTATGCATGACTTAGCATGGTACATGTAAAGACCCGTCCTAATCCATCCGGACGAAGTCCATATCGATTATAAACGATTCACAACAGTTGATTACATCGCGAGGTACTTGACCTCTATATGATACATTTACAAACATTGCATTCGTTTTTGAAAAGACAATCTTTCATTACATCGAAAGTTGACGGCATGCATACCATTTCATAATACATCTAACTATAATTGACTTAATAATAATCTTGATGAACTCAACAACTCGAATGCAACGTTTTTTGAAATATGCCATGAATGACTCCAAGTAATGTCTCTAATATGAGCTAATGCACAGCGGAAGATTTCTTTCATACCTGAGAATAAACATGCTCTAAAGTGTCAACCAAAAGGTTGGTGAGTTCATTAGTTTAACATAAATAATCATTTCATAATTTTAATAGACCACAAGATTTCATATTTCCATTTCTCATAAACATACGTCCCATGCATAGAGACAAAAATATCATTCATATGGATTGAACACCTGGTAACCGACATTCACAATATGCATATAAGAATATCCCCATCTGTGACGACCCGGAAATTTCCGACTAAATTTAAACTTTATCTTTATATTATTCTGACACGATAAGCAATGTTTGTTAAGTTAAATCTCAAGGATTTTAAACTATGTTTATACATTCATTTAAACCTCGACCAAATTCCAATGATTCACGAACCATTAAATGAACATATATGAATATGTATGTATATGTGTATATGTTATAAATTGAAAATGTCAACAAAGTATTTAAACGTATAATGCTTTATATGAATGTATTTGTTTCAATATGATTATCGACGAAATTAAAAAATATATATATATTAAATGATTGAATTATCAGAAACATTGAATTATAATTACAAGTCTCTGTTGAGAGGTCCACTATGATTTGAGAAAATCTATTCCTCTTAACGATATTCAGAATAATTTGTAAAGCTATTTATAAATAAAAATAAAAATTGTCATTTACGAAAGTTAGACAAAAGTTAGTGGAGAATTGGTTTCCATAATATTCTATTAATCTATTTTCAAACGTACAAAGACGTTTTCAGTTTAAAAAGAACTTTATTATTAAAACGTATATAACTTTTATAAATATCTAGAATCACTTTTGACAACTCATTACTTAACCAGTATAATAAATATAACGATATTTATATTTTATTTCATTAAATATATATAACGATTTAAATTAATATTATATATATTTATACGTGTATTATACATACATAGATTTTATACTTTTACTATACTTTAACTTTACCTTTACTTTACTTTTACTTTACTTTAACTTTAATAATTCACTTTAATAATTCATACTTTAATAATTCACTTTAATAATTCATACTTTAACAATTCATACTTTAATAATTCACTTTAATAATTCATACTTTAATAATTCACTTTAATAATTCATACTTTAATAATTCACTTTAATAATTCATACTTTAATAATTCACTTTAATAATTTATACTTTAATAATTCACTTTAATAATTCAAAAATCTATTATAAATAGAATTCAGTAGGTTTCATTATTTCATAGAAACTTGAAAATATATTTATCTAAACTCTCTCAATCGATTTATATATATAAATATATATATTTGCTCTGTATTATTTCAAGATATTATTAGTATACATAAAATATTACGACGGAGTGCTGTCCGAGTGATTTCAAAATAGTTTTTTTGAATGAGTCGAAGCTAAGAAAATTATGGGTTATAGCTATGGAGGTGATGGGTATGGTTCATGGGTATGCTCGTGAGGTCAATCTAGTGTTTATCATCTCCGTTGCGTCTACGTACTTTCCTGCAATATTGAATCTCAATATTGATATGTGAGCACTCATAACTTAACTTTTATATATCAATAGTGTATCCCTGACTAGTGCTCGAGTATATAGGATTATGCATGCTTGTACATTCGATATTGTCCTTAGATAGGTTTGTTGAATCCTGAATTAGATGCATATGCTACTGAGATAGGGTATATGATATGCATGTCATTGGAAAGCTAGCGAAAAATTAAGAACTTTTCATTTAGATATCGAATGGTTTCGATGCACGGATTAGAAGTTATAGTCAACTGAATTTTAGTATTATTGTTAAAATGATTATAATTACTATCGTCGTTATTATTTTAATAGAAATATCATTGTTATTATAAAATATCATTATCACTATTATGTCAGTATTATCATTTTATCATAATACCATTTTTAATAAATATAAATATTGTTATTTTTTTATAGAATAATAATAATTATTATTACAAAATAATACAACTTTTACTTTTCATTATTATGATCAATATTATTTTATCAAATAAATAGGGGATACAAAGATATTTTTCACCACGCATAATATAATTACATTAATAATACTTACCACTATAGTTTTACGATATTAAGTGAACTTTATAAATTTTACTACTTAAGATATATAAAAGTATATTTTATCATATATAAACGTTAATATAAATTTTTATTAATAAATGACTTTTATTATTATAAAATCTAATAAATATATTTAAATATATAAAACGACTACAGTTAAGTTATATAATAAACACGTATAAATTTTAGAAGTCATTTTGGGTCAAGTTGACTTTTGTTGACTTTTGCATATTAGTCTCGAGCATTAGGATTGTGGTATACTATGACTTGACTAAAAATTGTTAGACAAATATTGACCAACATATAAATATATATAATTAATATAGGTTCGTGAATCCGAGGCCAACCTTGCACTTGTTAAATGATGTTATATGTATTTTTACTACGAAATACAGTATGGTGAGTTTCATTTGCTCCCTTTTATATATATTTTTGGGACTGAGAATACATGCGCTATTTTTATAAATGTTTTACGAAATAGGCACAAGTACTAAAACTAATTCTACGTGAGTTTAAACCAGAAATATACCCTTAGCTTGGTAACATTAAACTACTTGTCTATGTACGGTAGGCGCGAATCTTAAAGATAGATCTATTGGGCCAGACAAACCCCATCCTAACTATGAGATGCTTTAGTACTTCGAGGTTATTTTAAACGCACCTGATCTGGTGTACTTCAGAGGGTAAAACATGAACGTTAAGGCTTGTTACCGGGTGCCTACAACTTATAGAATACTTTTATACACTTGCGAGTGTACATATATTTATAAACAAAAATCTTGTGGTCTATTAATATATTGAAATGATTGTTATGATAAACCTATGAACTCACCAACCTTTTGGATGACACTTTAAAGCATGTTTATTCTCAGGTATTAAAGAAATCTTCCGCTGTGCATTAGCTCATTTTAAGGATATTACTTGGAGTCATTCATGGCATATTTTGAAAGACGTTGCATTCGAGTCATTGAGTTCATCAAGATTATTATTAAGCCAAATTATAGTTGGATGTATTATGAAATGGTGTGCATGCCGTCAACTTTCATTGTAAAGAAAGTTTGTCTTTTAAAAACGAATGCAATGTTTGTAAAATGTATCATATAGAGGTCAAATACCTCGCGATATAATCAACTATTGTGAATCGTTTATAATGTATATGAACGGGTCCTTTCAGTTGGTATCAGAGCTGGTTTAATGCCGTTTATTAGCGGGTTAATCGTAGAGGGGGTTCTCACAGTGTTACCTGTGACGAAGCATTGGCTCTTACTCCTCGTGGTCCCTATTAGAGTTGGTTGTACTGCCGAGAGGCGGGCCATAAAATCAGTGTCTGAGGTACGCTCAGTGGTCACAGGCGGTTAGCTTAGAAGGCACTGAGTGGGATGCGTCCTCAACTTTCAGTTTGTATCAGAGCGGTGGTCTTAGCGAACCAGGTCTGCATTAGTGTGTCTAACTAATAGTCATTAGGATGCATTAGTGAGCCTGGACTTCGACCGTGTCTTCATGTCAAAAGTTTTACTTATCATTTTTATCAGAAATTGCCTGCTTATCATTCTTAGTCTAGACACGTCTTACTGCATTGATTGCATGAATAGTGTATAGACAAAATTCATATCTTAGCGTATCTGCTAATCCATATCTTAGCGTATCTGTTACTGTAAACTTTGCCTGACATATCCCGTAAATTCCTCCGTAATCTACGAAATCTTTTGCGCTATATATATAGATATTCTATGTAATTAGAATACCACCCGATAGCCGAAAAATCATTTCATATCGAAAAATCCTTTATTCAATCGAACGAAATGTAATTCGTCATTAGTTCAAGTCCCTCGAATTCCGATATGGAATCCCACTCAAGCTCTGAAAGCAGTGTGACCGGAATGGATCAACCAATTAGCCGTCATCTATTCTAGATGAATTGGGGATAGGTTCGTACCCTCCTCAATAATTGGAGAAAAGAAGACGGTGGTCCCTTCCATCCACCACATTGCCCTCTTGGCGATGAACCTGAAGCACTTACCGGTGAACCGGTCCGAAACACCATTTTCTCTCTCATTTCCAGAGTATCTCGTCACGATTATATACTACATCAAATTCTAGATTTTATTTATCCGCTTGTTCGAACCGACAATCACCCCGGTGTAATAGAAGAAGTCAACGCGCTTCGCGCTCGAGTAGTGGCTTTAGAGAATATGGTGCAAGGGTTACAAACACCAACAAATAACGAAGTATTAATTCATAATTTCAATTTTATTCAATAAATACTCCGTAAAAGTTATGTAATTTCTAAAGTCTTTAGGGATTATTCAGTTCTAGTTTCAACCGTAAATCAAATGAGTTTAATTTAATATTAACTCATTAAATCTATGTTACATCTGAAGAAAATATGCACATATATATTTTCATAAAGACTGTAATAAAATTCTGTTGTACAACATATTAATTGTGAATTTTTTTTAACGGGTAGGTAATACCCAAGAGATATATAAATTCACAATTAATATGTTACATTTTTTGAATCTGATTAACCAAATCATCAACTATACTCCCAAAATCTCACAACAATATACATTCTTGTATAGTAATCAAAACAACCATTCTCACCCAAATTTGATTACGCATTCTGATTTTGACAAATCAAATGCAAGTCATGATTTAACAGAAGACATCACTCTTAGATTCCTACATCTTTCAAAGCTATACTTTGACTTCAAAACTGTGTTAGAACATCATATGTATATTAACGATTACAAACTGTGTTCAAACTCTCCAAAGTTTTCGAAGACACTTCAAACAATGAACAATCGAGATGATGATCCAACCACATATTACCCACATTTATGTACCTAAAAAGCTCTCGAAGCTAAAGTCATAGTTTGACGCGTATCCGTGTCAGACCCTTTGGCATTTATTAGCTAAAATGACTTTTCAATTCCTTTTCAAAGTAGAAAGTTTTGTCACAGCTCCAGCAAGTCAACTTCGACTTTTCAGTCGGACTAGTCTTATTATAACCTCGATAGATACGTTACCCTTTCGTCATCGTTACTGGGGACCTTTCATATCTCGCCACCTTAGCAATAAAGTTACCAACAACTTCAATTATCTTTGACTTTTCGAAAAATCATTATATTTATTGAAATCACATCATTTACTCATTCGCATCTTGTAATGAGAATTGTCATACGAATCATCGGAAAACAGTAACCAGTATTTTGAAATCTCGCAGCATGTCTACGCTAACAGTTATATGTGTACGTAAAACGTCTATCTCCTGGACTTACATACTTTGAATGTGAAGTTCTGAAAAATATTTTGAACTGCAAACTAGTTCTTGAAATGCTGACGAAGCATCAAAAACTGTAAACGATCTTAACAGTAAAAAGTTTGATGACAAAGAATAGTAAGGTGGTAAAGCTGAGAAAAAGAGAAGGTTTGGAACTGAAAAATGGATTGAACAGACTATGAAGGAGGCTGTGGACAAATCACAAAGACTAAATCTGCCTTCAAAGAATCCAAATGATTTAGTGCCTGCTAAAGTCATTAACGAATACCTTACTCTTTATTCTAAACCTTTACAGACAAATCTTCATCATCATCCATCAATATTAGAAATTCTAAGATATTATCATATCTTTCATTATAAATATCCGCGATATTTCTGAAGATATTTTCACAACTAATCTTATCTGAAGTCATTTATCTCTTTGCGTTATCAGTGTTATATCATATAAGAAACTATTAGTTTCTATATTCTATAAACTTTCGAGTTTAAATTATGAATGTTTTGAAGTAGTGTTGGGAACTGAAGCATGAGTTAGTATAATATAATGACACTTGATCAACGTGATTATATTACAGTAAGTCATGCTGAGTTTCTAATGGGACATGACGATTCACAGACCATGCCGTCATCATGTTCCATGTTACACAACTCTTGTATTCTATTTAATCTCTAAAAATATCAAGAATATATTTTCTTGATGATTCGGTCTTTTCAAGGTATTCTTGTAAATTAACAAATCAAGATCGTGCCATTACCGTTTCCTTTTTAGAACATTAATTATGTTCATTCTGAAATTCATATCTGCGAATACTGGACCATTACAAACGTTGCTTAATCACAAGAAGAAGAAACGAAAGGACAAAACTCCAAAATAGAAATTGGAGTATAAATCGCAGCAAATAGAAGGGAGCATTAACTATGGATGTCAATGATTATAGAAGACAAAAGCAGGGACTTTGAAATATAAGAGAAGATATAAAACCCAACAACCACCCAAAAATTATAAACCGTATATATCGATGCATATAGCAATATAAAGACACGGAAGAACTAAAAACACTATAAAATCGAGAGTATAGTAGAAGTAAATAGATTCTTCCAGAGGCAGATGAAAAAGAAGAATGACAGATATGAAAGTGGGGAGTATATCGAGAATCTGTACTGGATGAAGCATATTGACAAATACTTTAAAATATGAGTTGAGGGAGAAAGAATAGAAGGTGTGAGTTGTAAGGAAACGAAGGAGGTGGATTTATAGTGAAATACCCGACAGAGAAATCAAGATGGATTATCGTATTAATTCGAAGAGAATCATAATCTCCTTAATCACCGAAGCATCAAATCCAACATTGATTACAAATATTTTCTTTAAATTCGGAGATCAATTGTGATGACGTCAAAAGATATGACGAATCACTATAATCTTATTTCCTTCATTTACAATAACTTCCCTCATACGCTTCGAGTAATCGAATTATTTTATCCATACTTCTTAGACATGATAAAACTTCATAATCGTTACGTCATAATAACATTCTCATTGTTAGCCATAACGACCTCTATCAAATTTTGGGGACGAAATTTCTTTAACGGGTAGGTACTGTGACGACCCGGAAATTTCTGACTAAATTTAAAATTTATCTTTATATTATTCTGACACGATAAGCAATGTTTGTTAAGTTAAATCTCAAGGATTTTAAACTATGTTTATACATTCATTTAAACCTCGACCAAATTCCAATGATTCACGAACCATTAAATGAACATATATGAATATGTATGTATATGTGTATATGTTATAAATTGAAAATGTCAACAAAGTATTTAAACGTATAATGCTTTATATGAATGTATTTGTTTCAATATGATTATCGACGAAATTAAAAAATATATATATATTAAATGATTGAATTATCAGAAACATTGAATTATGATTACAAGTCTCTGTTGAGAGGTCCACTATGATTTGAGAAAATCTATTCCTCTTAACGATATTCGGAATAATTTGTAAAGCTATTTATAAATAAAAATAAAAAGTGTCATTTACGAAAGTTAGACAAAAGTTAGTGGAGAATTGGTTTCCATAATATTCTATTAATCTATTTTCAAACGTACAAAGACGTTTTCAGTTTAAAAAGAACTTTATTATTAAAACGTATATAACTTTTATAAATATCTAGAATCACTTTTGACAACTCATTACTTAACCAGTATAATAAATATAACGATATTTATATTTTATTTCATTAAATATATATAACGATTTAAATTAATATTATATATATTTATACGCGTATTATACATACATAGTTTTTATACTTTTACTATACTTTAACTTTACCTTTACTTTACTTTTACTTTACTTTAACTTTAATAATTCACTTTAATAATTCACACTTTAATAATTCACTTTAATAATTCATACTTTAATAATTCACTTTAATAATTCATACTTTAATAATTCACTTTAATAATTCATACTTTAATAAATCACTTTAATAATTCATACTTTAATAATTCACTTTAATAATTCATACTTTAATAATTCACTTTAATAATTCAAAAATCTATTATAAATAGAATTCAGTAGGTTTCATTATTTCATAGAAACTTGAAAATATATTTCTCTAAACTCTCTCAATCGATTTATATATATAAATATATATATTTGCTCTGTATTATTTCAAGATATTATTAGTATACATAAAATATTACGATGGAGTGCTGTCCGAGTGATTTCAAAATAGTTTTTTTGAATGAGTCGAAGCTAAGAAAATTATGGGTTATAGCTATGGAGGTGATGGGTATGGTTCATGGGTATTCTCGTGAGGTCAATCTAGTGTTTATCATCTCCGTTGCGTCTACGTACTTTCTTGCAATATTGAATCTCAATATTGATACGTGAGCTGAAATGTCCCGTTCTTATTGATTAAAAACGTTCCATATTAATTGATTTCGTTGCGAGGTTTTGACCTCTATATGAGACGTTTTTCAAAGACAGCATTCATTTTTAAAACAAACCATAACCTTTATTTCATAAATAAAGGTTTAAAAAACTTTACGTAGATTATCAAATAATGATAATCTAAAATATCCTGTTTACACACGACCATTACATAATGGTTTACAATACAAATATGTTACATCGAAATCAGTTTCTTGAATGCAGTTTTTACACAATATCATACAAACATGGACTCCAAATCTTGTCATTATTTTAGTATGCAACAGCGGAAGCTCTTAGTATTCACCTGAGAATAAACATGCTTTAAACTTCAACAAAAATGTTGGTGAGTTATAGGTTTAACCTATATATATCAAATCGTAACAATAGACCACAAGATTTCATATTTCAATACACATCCCATACATAGAGATAAAAATCATTCATATGGTGAACACCTGGTAATCGACATTAACAAGATGCATATATATAAGAATATCCCCATCATTCCGGGACACCCTTCGGATATGATATAAATTTCGAAGTACTAAAGCATCCGGTACTTTGGATGGGGTTTGTTAGGCCCAATAGATCTATCTTTAGGACTCGCGTCAATTAGGGTGTCTGTTCCCTAATTCTTAGATTACCAGACTTAATAAAAAGGGGCATATTCGATTTCGATAATTCAACCATAGAATGTAGTTTCACGTACTTGTGTCTATTTTGTAAATCATTTATAAAACCTGCATGTATTCTCATCCCAAAAATATTAGATTTTAAAAGTGGGACTATAACTCACTTTCACAGATTTTTACTTCGTCGGGAAGTAAGAATTGGCCACTGGTTGATTCACGAACCTATAACAATATTTACATATATATCAAAGTATGTTCAAAATATATTTACAACACTTTTAATATATTTTGATGTTTTAAGTTTATTAAGTCAGCTATCCTCGTTAGTAACCTACAACTAGTTGTCCACAGTTAGATGTACAGAAATAAATCGATAAATATTATCTTGAATCAATCCACGACCCAGTGTATACGTATCTCAGTATTGATCACAACTCAAACTATATATATTTTGGAATCAACCTCAACCCTGTATAGCTAACTCCAACATTCACATATAGAGTGTCTATGGTTGTTCCGAAATATATATAGATGTGTCGACATGATAGGTCGAAACATTGTATACGTGTCTATGGTATCTCAAGATTACATAATATACAATACAAGTTGATTAAGTTATGGTTGGAATAGATTTGTTACCAATTTTCAAGTAGCTAAAATGAGAAAAATTATCCAATCTTGTTTTACCCATAACTTCTTCATTTTAAATCCGTTTTGAGTGAATCAAATTGCTATGGTTTCATATTGAACTCTATTTTATGAATCTAAACAGAAAAAGTATAGGTTTATAGTCGAAAAAATAAGTTACAAGTCGTTTTTATAAAGGTAGTCATTTCAGTCGAAAGAACGACGTCTAGATGACCATTTTAGAAAACATACTTCCACTTTGAGTTTAACCATAATTTTTGGATATAGTTTCATGTTCATAATAAAAATCATTTTCTCAGAATAACAACTTTTAAATCAAAGTTTATCATAGTTTTTAATTAACTAACCCAAAACAGCCCGCGGTGTTACTACGACGGCGTAAATCCGGTTTTACGGTGTTTTTCGTGTTTCCAGGTTTTAAATCATTAAGTTAGCATATCATATAGATATAGAACATGTGTTTAGTTGATTTTAAAAGTCAAGTTATAAGGATTAACTTTTGTTTGCGAACAAGTTTAGAATTAACTAAACTATGTTCTAGTGATTTCAAGTTTAAACCTTCGAATAAGATAGCTTTATATGTATGAATCGAATGATGTTATGAACATCATTACTACCTCAAGTTCCTTGGATAAACCTACTGGAAATGAGAAAAATAGATCTAGCTTCAAAGGATCCTTGGATGGCTTGAAAGTTCTTGAAGCAGAATCATGACACGAAAACAATTTCAAGTAAGATTTCCACTCGAAATAAGATTATTATAGTTATAGAAATTGAATTAAAGTTTGAATACGATTATTACCTTGTATTAGAAAGATAACCTACTATAAGTAACAAAGGTTTCTTGATCTTGGATGATTACTTGGAATGGATATAGAAAACTTGGAAGTAAACTTGCAATCTTGGAAGTATTCTTGATTTTATGAAACTAGAACTTTTGGAATTTATGAAGAACACTTAGAACTTGAAGATAGAACTTCATAGAGATCAATTAGATGAAGAAAATTGAAGAATGAAAGTGTTTGTAGGTGTTTTTGGTCGTTGGTGTATGGATTAGATATAAAGGATATGTAATTTTGTTTTCATGTAAATAAGTCATGAATGATTACTCATATTTTTGTAATTTTATGAGATATTTCATGCTAGTTGCCAAATGATGGTTCCCACATGTGTTAGGTGACTCACATGGGCTACTAAGAGCTGATCATTGGAGTGTATATACCAATAGTATATACATCTAAAAGCTGTGTATTGTACGAGTACGAATACGGGTGCATACGAGTAGAATTGTTGATGAAACTGAACGAGGATGTAATTGTAACCATTTTTGTTAAGTAGAAGTATTTTGATAAGTGTCTTGAAGTCTTTCAAAAGTGTATGAATACATATTAAAACACTACATGTATATACATTTTAACTGAGTCGTTAAGTCATCGTTAGTCGTTACATGTAAATGTTGTTTTGAAACCTTTAGGTTAACGATCTTGTTGAATGTTGTTAACCCATTGTTTATTATAACAAATGAGATGTTAAATTGTTATATTATCATGATATTATGATATATAATAAATCTTAGTATGATATATATACAATTAAATGTCGTTACAACGATAATCGTTACATATATGTCTCGTTTCGAAATCATTAAGTTAGTAGTCTTATTTTTACATATGTATTTCATTGTTTTTAACAATGAACTACATATGTAAAAACAAGACTACTAACTTAATGATTTTGAAACGAGACATATATGTAACGATTATCGTTGTAACGACATTTAATGTATATATATCATATTAAGATATATTCGTACATCATAATATCATGATAATATAATAATTTAAAATCTCTTTTGATATTATAAACATTGGGTTAACAACATTTAACAAGATCGTTAACCTAAAGGTTTCAAAACAACATTTACATGTAACGACTAACGATGACTTAACGACTCAGTTAAAATGTATATACATGTAGTGTTTTAATATGTATTCATACACTTTTGAAAGACTTCAAGACACTTATCAAAATACTTCTACTTAACAAAAATGCTTACAATTACATCCTTGTTTAGTTTCATCAACAATTCTACTCGTATGCACCCGTATTCGTACTCGTACAATACACAGCTTTTAGATGTATGTACTATTGGTATATACACTCCAATGATCAGCTCTTAGCAGCCCATGTGAGTCACCTAACACATGTGGGAACCATCATTTAGCAACTAGCATGAAATATCTCATAAAATTACAAAAATATGAGTAATCATTCATGACTTATTTACATGAAAACAAAATTACATATCCTTTATATCTAATCCATACACCAACGACCAAATACACCTACAAACACTTTCATTCTTCAATTTTCTTCATCTAATTGATCTCTCTCAAGTTCTATCTTCAAGTTCTAAGTGTTCTTCATAAATTCCAAAAGTTCTAGTTTCATAAAATCAAGAATACTTTCAAGTTTGCTAGCTCACTTCCAATCTTGTAAGGTGATCATCCAACCTCAAGAAATCTTTGTTTCTTACAGTAGGTTATCATTCTAATAAAAGGTAATAATCATATTCAAACTTTGGTTCAATTTCTATAACTATAACAATCTTATTTCAAGTGATGATCTTACTTGAACTTGTTTTCGTGTCATGATTCTGCTTCAAGAACTTCGAGCCATCCAAGGATCCATTGAAGCTAGATCTATTTTTCTCTTTTCCAGTAGGTTTATCCAAGGAACTTAAGGTAGTAATGATGTTCATAACATCATTCGATTCATACATATAAAGCTATCTTATTCGAAGGTTTAAACTTGTAATCACTAGAACATAGTTTAGTTAATTCTAAACTTGTTCGCAAACAAAAGTTAATCCTTCTAACTTGACTTTTAAAATCAACTAAACACATGTTCTATATCTGTATGATATGCTAACTTAATGATTTAAAACCTGGAAACACGAAAAACACCGTAAAACCGGATTTACGCCGTCGTAGTAACACCGCGGGCTGTTTTGGGTTAGTTAATTAAAAACTATGATAAACTTTGATTTAAAAGTTGTTATTCTGAGAAAATGATTTTTATTATGAACATGAAACTATATCCAAAAATTATGGTTAAACTCAAAGTGGAAGTATGTTTTCTAAAATGGTCATCTAGACGTCGTTCTTTCGACTGAAATGACTACCTTTACAAAAACGACTTGTAACTTATTTTTCCGACTATAAACCTATACTTTTTCTATTTAGAGTCATAAAATAGAGTTCAATATGAAACCATAGCAATTTGATTCACTCAAAACGGATTTAAAATGAAGAAGTTATGGGTAAAACAAGATTGGATAATTTTTCTCATTTTAGCTACGTGAAAATTGGTAACAAATCTATTCCAACCATAACTTAATCAACTTGTATTGTATATTATGTAATCTTGAGATACCATAGACACGTATACAATGTTTCGACCTATCATGTCAACACATCTATATATATTTCGGAACAACCATAGACACTCTATATGTGAATGTTGGAGTTAGCTATACAGGGTTGAGGTTGATTCCAAAATATATATAGTTTGAGTTGTGATCAATACTGAGATACGTATACACTGGGTCGTGGATTGATTCAAGATAATATTTATCGATTTATTTCTGTACATCTAACTGTGGACAACTAGTTGTAGGTTACTAACGAGGACAGCTGACTTAATAAACTTAAAACATCAAAATATATTAAAAGTGTTGTAAATATATTTTGAACATACTTTGATATATATGTATATATTGTTATAGATTCGTGAATCAACCAGTGGCCAAGTCTTACTTCCCGACGAAGTAAAAATCTGTGAAAGTGAGTTATAGTCCCACTTTTAAAATCTAATATTTTTGGGATGAGAATACATGCAGGTTTTATAAATGATTTACAAAGTAGACACAAGTACGTGAAACTACATTCTATGGTTGAATTATCGAAATCGAATATGCCCCTTTTTATTAAGTCTGGTAATCTAAGAATTAGGGAACAGACACCCTAATTGACGCGAATCCTAAAGATAGATCTATTGGGCCTAACAAACCCCATCCAAAGAACCGGATGCTTTAGTACTTCGAAATTTATATCATATCCGAAGGGTGTCCCGGAATGATGGGGATATTCTTATATATGCATCTTGTTAATGTCGGTTACCAGGTGTTCACCATATGAATGATTTTTATCTCTATGTATGGGATGTGTATTGAAATATGAAATCTTGTGGTCTATTATTATGATTTGATATATATAGGTTAAACCTATAACTCACCAACATTTTTGTTGACGTTTTAAGCATGTTTATTCTCAGGTGAATATTAAGAGCTTCCGCTGTTGCATACAAAAATAAGGACAAGATTTGGAGTCCATGTTTGTATGATATTGTGTAAAAACTGCATTCAAGAAACTGATTTCGATGTAACATATTTGTATTGTAAACAATTATGTAATGGTCGTGTGTAAACAGGATATTTTAGATTATCATTATTTGATAATCTACGTAAAGCTTTTTAAACCTTTATTTATGAAATAAAGGTTATGGTTTGTTTTAAAAATGAATGCAGTCTTTGAAAAACGTCTCATATAGAGGTCAAAACCTCGCAACGAAATCAATTAATATGGAACGTTTTTAATCAATAAGAACGGGACATTTCAGTTGGTATCCGAGCGTTGGTCTTAGAGAACCAGAAAATTTGCATTAGTGTGTCTTATCGAGTTTGTTAGGATGCATTAGTGAGTCTGGACTTCGACCGTGTTTTCTTTAAAAATGATTGCTTAACATTTTTGTTGGAAACTATATATTTTTAACATATGAATATTATGTGATATATTAATCTCTTAACGTGTTTGATATTATGTGATAGATGTCTACCTCTAGAACAAGTCCCATTGACTCACCTAATAATAATGAAGAGTCAAATGTAAATTGGAATGATTCGTGGACTGATTCACAAGTTCCCGAAGAGGAACCGGAAGAAGAGTCGGAACCGGAAGAAGAATCGGAACCGGAAGAAGAATCGGAACCGGAAGAAGAATCGGAACCGGTGGGGGAAATAATAAAACGGTTAAGTAAAAGAGAATCCTCAACCAACCAACCAAGGTTAATTATTGTCAATGGTGTTTCCGCCAAGGAAGCAAAATATTGGGAGGATTACCAATTCTCCGATGAATCGGATTCCGACGAGAATTCCAATGATGTTATAGAAATTACTCCAACTGAATTTAAAAAGGCAAAAGAAAATAATAAGGGAAAGGGCATAAAAATAGAGAAATCTAATTCCAACCCCGATGAACTTTATATGTATCGTCAACCCCCGAAGTCCTTAAGTTGTAACAATGACCCGGGAACCTCTAAACCACCAGGTTTTTCTAAACCAATGTGGACAACGACGGCTCGTATTAGGGGAACATCATATATCCCTAGAAACTTGGCAAAACGAACCAAAACCGAAGAAGAAGAAACGAGCGAGTCGGAATAAGATAGTTGTATTCGTGTGGTGTAATATATGTAATATAGTGTTCTTATGCTTTATGATATATGTAAAAATTGCTTGTATTAATAAGTATTTTTTTATGAATCTAACTCTTGTCTATTTTACAGTTTAAAAACACAAAATGGATAGACAACCCAATATTTTAAGAGACCTACCCGGAGACATGATTGATGAAATCTTGTCTAGAGTCGGCCAGAATTCCTCGGCACAACTATTTAAGGCGAGATCAGTTTGTAAGACATTCGAAGAACGTTCCAAGAATGTCTTGGTTTATAAGAGACTTTCGTTTGAAAGATGGGGGATAGCACATTGGGAAACCCATAAGTTACGATGTGTTTACTTTGACGCATATATTGCGGGGAACCCAAATGCTATTTTACGCAACGGGTTAAGAAATTATTTTGACTCAATATATCCGAATATTGGACTTTGTGATTTAGAAAAAGCGGCTAACATGCAACATAAAGAAGCATGTTATGCTTACGGATTAGTAATGTTCGCTTCTCACCAAAGTGAGAACAAGAACATTGGGCTACAACTATTAAACAAAATGTTTCCACAAGTGACGGAGTCGGTAATTGGGGTAAGAAATGAGGTTTTTAGATTGTTACGGGACTGTTGGACATTACGTAACCCTCGTCCCTTTGACGACGTTACAACACGCTGTCTTATCAACGGCCATAACGGTTATGTTCCACAAGACCAAGGATGGGAAGTAGTCCTAGTAAAACCAGAATGGATGACTTGTTTCTGGACGTATGAATTACGTGTCTTTATTGCCTTTGCTGAACGACTTGTGTACTAGCTAGAATTATCTTCACAACTATCTTGTATCAAAGTTATTGTGGCCTATATTTCATGCTTTATGTAAAATAAGCGGTATTGTAAGTTTGTAAAATATTGTATAAAAGTTTGAACGCGAAATATTATTATAATCAGTTTTTCATATAGAATTGTAGTAGTTGAATTGTATATTAGCTACTAAGTATGAACTTAATGGGTAGGTACTACCCGAATTTAAACTTATAAAACGCTAATATGAAGAAAAAGCTTTTATAAATGAGTTCATATTATGCTACGAAATACTATTAACTACTCTTAATATTCTGCATGATTAACTTGTTCCATTTGACTATTTTGAAGGAAATGGCACCGACTACTCGACACACCGTGAATATGAATGAAGAGGAATTCCGTACTTTTCTAGCTTCAAACATAGCCGCAGTACAGGCTGCGCTACATACCAACAATAACCTTGGATCTAGCAGTACAGGAAATCGTGTAGGATGCACCTACAAAGAATTCTCTGCCTGCAAACCTTTGGAATTTGATGGAACCGAAGGACCGATCGGATTGAAACGGTGGACCGAGAAGGTCGAATCGGTGTTTGCCATAAGTAAGTGTACTGAAGAGGACAAAGTGAAGTACGCTACGCATACCTTCACAGGTTCTGCGTTAACATGGTGGAATACCTATCTAGAGCAAGTGGGACAAGACGATGCGTACGCACTACCGTGGTCAGCATTCAAGCACTTGATGAACGAGAAGTACCGTCCCAGAACCGAGGTCAATAAGCTCAAGACAGAACTTAGAGGGTTACGAACCCAAGGATTTGATATTACCACGTACGAAAGACGATTCACAGAATTGTGCCTATTGTGTCCGGGAGCATTCGAAGATGAGGAAGAGAAGATCGACGCATTTGTGAAAGGATTACCGGAAAGAATCCAAGAAGATATAAGTTCACACGAGCCCGCCTCTATACAACAGGCATGTAGAATGGCTCACAAACTAGTGAACCAGATTGAAGTAAGAATTAAAGAACAGACTGCTGAAGAGGCCAATGTGAAGCAAGTCAAAAGAAAGTGGGAGGATAACGGTGATAAGAATCACCAATACAACAACAACAGCAATTACAACAATAATCGCAACAATTATCCCAACAATCGCAACATCAATCGCAACTACAACAAACGGCCCAACAACAACAACAACAACAACAACAACAACAGCAGCAACAGCAACTACAACAATCATCCCAACAACAATAATAACCGCAACAACAACAACAATCAGAAGCAGCTATGCCAAAGGTGTGAAAAGTATCACTCGGGGTTCTGCACCAAATTTTGCAACAAGTGTAAAAGAAATGGTCATAGCGCGATGAAGTGTGAGGTTTACGGACCAGGGGTTAATAGAACGAAAGGAACAAATGGTGTCGGAACGAGTAATGGCGGAGCAAGTAGTGTCGGAGCAAGTTATGCCAATGTAGTTTGTTATAAATGTGGAAAACCGGGCCACATTATTAGAAATTGCCCGAACCAGGAGAACACGAATGGACAAGGCCGCGGAAGAGTTTTCAATATTAATGCGGCAGAGGCACAGGAAGACCCGGAGCTTGTTACGGGTACGTTTATTATTGACAATAAATCTGCTTACGTTTTATTTGATTCGGGTGCGGATAGAAGCTATATGAGTAGAGATTTTTGTGCTAAATTAAGTTGTCCATTGACGCCTTTGGATAGTAAATTTTTACTCGAATTAGCAAATGGTAAATTAATTTCAGCAGATAATATATGTCGGAATCGAGAAATTAAACTAGTTAGCGAAACATTTAAGATTGATTTGATACCAGTAGAGTTAGGGAGTTTCGATGTGATAATCGGTATGGACTGGTTGAAAGAAGTGAAAGCAGAGATCGTCTGTTACAAAAATGCAATTTGCATTATACGAGAAAAAGGAAAACCCTTAATGGTGTACGGAGAAAAGGGCAACACGAAGCTACATCTTATTAGTAATTTGAAGGCACAAAAACTAATAAGAAAAGGTTGCTATGCTGTTCTAGCACACGTCGAGAAAGTACAAACTGAAGAAAAGAGCATCAATGATGTTCCCATTGCAAAAGAATTTCCCGATGTATTTCCGAAAGAATTACCTGGATTACCCCCACATCGATCCGTTGAATTTCAAATAGATCTTGTACCAGGAGCTGCACCAATAGCTCGTGCTCCTTACAGACTCACACCCAGTGAAATGAAAGAACTGCAAAGCCAATTACAAGAACTTTTAGAGCGTGGTTTCATTCGACCAAGCACATCACCGTGGGGAGCTCCTGTTTTGTTTGTCAAGAAGAAAGATGGTACATTCAGGTTGTGTATCGACTACCGATTGTTGAACAAACTTACCATCAAGAATCGCTACTCACTACCGAGAATCGAAGACTTATTTGATCAACTACAAGGCTTGTCTGTTTATTCAAAGATTGACTTACGTTCCGGGTATCATCAAATGCGGGTGAAAGAAGATGATATTCCAAAGACTGCTTTCAGAACATGTTACGGTCATTACGAGTTTATGGTCATGCCGTTTGGTTTAACTAATGCACCAGCTGTGTTCATGGACCTTATGAACCGAGTGTGTGGACCATACCTTGACAAGTTTGTCATTGTTTTCATTGATGACATACTTATTTACTCAAAGAATGACCAAGAACACGGTGAACATTTGAGAAAGGTGTTAGAAGTATTGAGGAAGGAAGAATTGTACGCAAAGTTTTCAAAGTGTGCATTTTGGTTGGAAGAAGTTTAATTCCTCGGTCACATAGTGAACAAAGAAGGTATTAAGGTGGATCCGGCAAAGATAGAAACTGTTGAAAAGTGGGAAACCCCGAAAACTCCGAAACACATACGCCAGTTTTTAGGACTAGCTGGTTACTACAGAAGGTTCATCCAAGACTTTTCCAGAATAGCAAAACCCTTGACTGCATTAACGCATAAAGGGAAGAAATTTGAATGGAATGATGAACAAGAGAAAGCGTTTCAGTTATTGAAGAAAAAGCTAACTACGGCACCTATATTGTCATTGCCTGAAGGGAATGATGATTTTGTGATTTATTGTGACGCATCAAAGCAAGGTCTCGGTTGTGTATTAATGCAACGAACGAAGGTGATTGCTTATGCGTCTAGACAATTGAAGATTCACGAACAAAATTATACGACGCATGATTTGGAATTAGGCGCGGTTGTTTTTGCATTAAAAACTTGGAGGCACTACTTATATGGGGTCAAAAGTATTATATATACCGACCACAAAAGTCTTCAACACATATTTAATCAGAAACAACTGAATATGAGGCAGCGTAGGTGGATTGAATTATTGAATGATTACGACTTTGAGATTCGTTACCACCCGGGGAAGGCAAATGTGGTAGCCGATGCCTTGAGCAGGAAGGACAGAGAACCCATTCGAGTAAAATCTATGAATATAATGATTCATAATAACCTTACTACTCAAATAAAGGAGGCGCAACAAGGAGTTTTAAAAGAGGGAAATTTAAAGGATGAAATACCCAAAGGATCGGAGAAGCATCTTAATATTCGGAAAGACGGAACCCGGTATAGGGCTGAAAGGATTTGGGTACCAAAATTTGGAGATATGAGAGAAATGGTACTTAGAGAAGCTCATAAAACCAGATACTCAATACATCCTGGAACGGGGAAGATGTACAAGGATCTCAAGAAACATTTTTGGTGGCCGGGTATGAAAGCCGATGTTGCTAAATACGTAGGAGAATGTTTGACGTGTTCTAAGGTCAAAGCTGAGCATCAGAAACCATCAGGTCTACTTCAACAACCCGAAATCCCAGAATGGAAATGGGAAAACATTACCATGGATTTCATCACTAAATTGCCAAGGACTGCAAGTGGTTTTGATACTATTTGGGTAATAGTTGATCGTCTCACCAAATCAGCACACTTCCTGCCAATAAGAGAAGATGACAAGATGGAGAAGTTAGTGTAGTGACCCGAACTTTTCCCTGTTTATATATATTAATTGAGATTGATATTTACATGATTAAATGTTTCCAACATGTTAAGCAATCAAACTTGTTAAGACTTGATTAATTGAAATATGTTTCATATAGACAATTGACCACCCAAGTTGATCGGTGATTCCCGAACGTTAAAACTTGTAAAAACTATATGATGACATATATATGGATATATATATATAGTTAACATGATACTATGATAAAAAAACATATCATAAAGTATATTAACAATGAACTACATATGTAAAAACAAGACTACTAACTTAATGATTTTTAAACGAGACATATATGTAACGATTATCGTTGTAAAGACATTTAATGTATATATATCATATTAAGAGATATTCATACATGATAATATCATGATAATATAATAATTTAAAATCTCATTTGATATTATAAACATTGGGTTAACAACATTTAACAAGATCGTTAACCTAAAGGTTTCAAAACAACACTTACATGTAACGACTAACGATGACTTAACGACTCAGTTAAAATGTATATACATGTAGTGTTTTAATATGTATTTATACACTTTTGAAAGACTTCAATACACTTATCAAAATACTTCTACTTAACAAAAATGCTTACAATTACATCCTCGTTCAGTTTCATCAACAATTCTACTCGTATGCACCCGTATTCGTACTCGTACAATACACAGCTTTTAGATGTATGTACTATTGGTATATACACTCCAATGATCAGCTCTTAGCAGCCCATGTGAGTCACCTAACACATGTGGGAACCATCATTCGGCAACTAGCATGAAATATCTCATAAAATTACAAAAATATGAGTAATCATTCACGACTTATTTACATGAAAACAAAATTACATATCCTTTATATCTAATCCATACAACAACGACCAAAAACACCTACAAACACTTTCATTCTTCAATTTTCTTCATCTAATTGATCTCTCTCAAGTTCTATCTTCAAGTTCTAAGTGTTCTTCATAAATTCCAAAAGTTCTAGTTTCATAAAATCAAGAATACTTTCAAGTTTGCTAGCTCACTTCCAATCTTGTAAGGTGATCATCCAACCTCAAGAAATTTTTGTTTCTTACAGTAGGTTATCATTCTAATACAAGGTAATAATCATATTCAAACTTTGGTTCAATTTCTATAACTATAACAATCTTATTTCAAGTGATGATCTTACTTGAACTTGTTTTCGTGTCATGATTCTGCTTCAAGAACTTCGAGCCATCCAAGGATCCATTGAAGCTTGATCCATTTTTCTCTTTTCCAGTAGGTTTATCCAAGGAAATTAAGGTAGTAATGATGTTCATAACATCATTCGATTCATACATATAAAGCTATCTTATTCGAAGGTTTAAACTTGTAATCACTAGAACATAGTTTAGTTAATTCTAAACTTGTTCGCAAAAAAAAGTTAATCCTTCTAACTTGACTTTTAAAATCAACTAAACACATGTTCTATATCTATATGATATGCTAACTTAATGATTTAAAACCTGGAAACACGAAAAACACCGTAAAACCGGATTTACGCCGTCGTAGTAACACCGCGGGCTGTTTTGGGTTAGTTAATTAAAAACTATGATAAACTTTGATTTAAAAGTTGTTATTCTGAGAAAATGATTTTTATTATGAACATGAAACTATATCCAAAAATTATGGTTAAACTCAAAGTGGAAGTATGTTTTCTAAAATGGTCATCTAGACGTCGTTCTTTCGACTGAAATGACTACCTTTACAAAAACGACTTGTAACTTATTTTTCCGACTATAAACCTATACTTTTTCTGTTTAGATTCATAAAATAGAGTTCAATATGAAATCATAGCAATTTGATTCACTCAAAACGGATTTAAAATGAAGAAGTTATGGGTAAAACAAGATTGGATAATTTTTCTCATTTTAGCTACGTGAAAATTGGTAACAAATCTATTCCAACCATAACTTAATCAACTTGTATTGTATATTATGTAATCTTGAGATACCATAGACACGTATACAATGTTTCGACCTATCATGTCGACACATCTATATATATTTCGGAACAACCATAGACACTCTATATGTGAATGTTGGAGTTAGCTATACAGGGTTGAGGTTGATTCCAAAATATATATAGTTTGAGTTGTGATCAATACTGAGATACGTATACACTGGGTCGTGGATTGATTCAAGATAATATTTATCGATTTATTTCTGTACATCTAACTGTGGACAACTAGTTATAGGTTACTAACGAGGACAGCTGACTTAATAAACTTAAAACATCAAAATATATTAAAAGTGTTGTAAATATATTTTGAACATACTTTAATATATATGTATATATTGTTATAGGTTCGTGAATCAACAGTGGCCAAGTCTTACTTCCCGACGAAGTAAAAATCTGTGAAAGTGAGTTATAATCCCACTTTTAAAATCTAATATTTTTGGGATGAGAATACATGCAGGTTTTATAAATGATTTACAAAATAGACACAAGTACGTGAAACTACATTCTATGGTTGAATTATCGAAATCGAATATGCCCCTTTTTATTAAGTCTGGTATTCTAAGAATTAGGGAACAGACACCCTAATTGACGCGAATCCTAAAGATAGATCTATTGGGCCTAACAAACCCCATCCAAAGTACCGGATGCTTTAGTACTTCGAAATTTATATCATATCCGAAGGGTGTCCCGGAATGATGGAGATATTCTTATATATGCATCTTGTTATTGTCGGTTACCAGGTGTTCACCATATGAATGATTTTTATCTCTATGTATGGGATGTGTATTGAAATATGAAATCTTGTGGTCTATTGTTACGATTTGATATATATAGGTTAAACCTATAACTCACCAACATTTTTGTTGACGTTTAAAGCATGTTTATTCTCAGGTGAATATTAAGAGCTTCCGCTGTTGCATACAAAAATAAGGACAAGATTTGGAGTCCATGTTTGTATGATATTGTGTAAAAACTGCATTCAAGAAACTGATTTCGATGTAACATATTTGTATTGTAAACAATTATGTAATGGTCGTGTGTAAACAGGATATTTTAGATTATCATTATTTGATAATCTACGTAAAGCTTTTTAAACCTTTATTTATGAAATAAAGGTTATGGTTTGTTTTAAAAATGAATGCAGTCTTTGAAAAACGTCTCATATAGAGGTCAAAACCTCGCAACGAAATCAATTAATATGGAACGTTTTTAATCAATAAGAACGGGACATTTCAGTTGGTATCCGAGCGTTGGTCTTAGAGAACCAGAAAATTTGCATTAGTGTGTCTTATCGAGTTTGTTAGGATGCATTAGTGAGTCTGGACTTCGACCGTGTTTTCTTTAAAAATGATTGCTTAACATTTTTGTTGGAAACTATATATTTTTAACATATGAATATTATGTGATATATTAATCTCTTAACGTGTTTGATATTATGTGATAGATGTCTACCTCTAGAACAAGTCCCATTGACTCACCTAATAATAATGAAGAGTCAAATGTAAATTGGAATGATTTGTGGACTGATTCACAAGTTCCCGAAGAGGAACCGGAAGAAGAGTCGGAACCGGAAGAAGAATCGGAACCGGATGAAGAAATAGAACCGGTGGGGGAAATAATAAAACGGTTAAGTAAAAGAAAATCCTCAACCAACCGACCAAAGTTAATTATGGTCAATGGTGTTTCCGCCAAGGAAGCAAAATATTGGGAGGATTACCAATTCTCCGATGAATCGGATTCCGACGAGAATTCCGATGATGTTATAGAAATTACCCCAACTGAATTTAAAAAGGCAAAAGAAAATAATAAGGGAAAGGGCATAAAAATAGAGAAATCTAATTCCAACCCCGATGAACTTTATATGTATCGTCAACCCCCGAAGTCCTTAAGTTGTAACAATGACCCGGGAACCTCTAAACCACCAGGTTTTTCTAAACCAATGTGGACAACGACGGCTCGTATTAGGGGAACATCATATATCCCTAGAAACTTGGCAAAACGAACCAAAACCGAAGAAGAAGAAACGAGCGAGTCGGAATAAGATAGTTGTATTCGTGTGGTGTAATATATGTAATATAGTGTTCTTATGCTTTATGATATATGTAAAAATTGCTTGTATTAATAAGTATTTTTTTTATGAAACTAACTCTTGTCTATTTTACAGTTTAAAAACACAAAATGGATAGACAACCCAATATTTTAAGAGACCTACCCGGAGACATGATTGTTGAAATCTTGTCTAGAGTCGGTCAGAATTCCTCGGCACAACTATTTAAGGCGAGATCAGTTTGTAAGACATTCGAAGAACGTTCCAAGAATGTCTTGGTTTATAAGAGACTTTCGTTTGAAAGATGGGGGATATCACATTGGGAAACCCATAAGTTACGATGTGTTTACTTTGACGCATATATTGCGGGGAACCCAAATGCTATTTTACGCAACGGGTTAAGAAATTATTTTGACTCAATATATCCGAATATTGGACTTCATGATTTAGAAAAAGCGGCTAACATGCAACATAAAGAAGCATGTTATGCTTACGGATTAGTAATGTTCGCTTCTCACCAAAGTGAGAACAAGAACATCGGGATACAACTATTAAACAAAACGTTTCCACAAGTGACGGAGTCGGTAATTGGGGTAAGAAATGAGGTTTTTAGATTATTACGGGACTGTTGGACATTACGTAACCCTCGTCCCTTTGATGACGTTACAACACGCTGTCTTATCAACGGCCATAACGGTTATGTTGCACAAGACCAAGGATGGGAAGTAGTCCTAGTAAAACCAGAATGCATGACTTGTTTCTGGACGTATGAATTACGTGTCTTTATTGCCTTTGCTGAACGACTTGTGTACTAGCTAGAATTGTCTTCACAACTATCTTGTATCAAAGTTATTGTGTGCTATATTTCATGCTTTATGTAAAATAAGCGGTATTGTAAGTTTGTAAAATATTGTATAAAAGTTTGAACGCGAAATATTATTATAATCAGTTTTTCATATAGAATTGTAGTAGTTGAATTGTATATTAGCTACTAAGTATGAACTTAACGGGTAGGTACTACCCGAATTTAAACTTATAAAACGCTAATATGAAGAAAAAGCTTTTATAAATGAGTTCATATTATGCTACGAAATACTATTAACTACTCTTAATATTCTGTATGATTAACTTGTTCCATTTAACTATTTTGAAGGAAATGGCACCGACTACTCGACACACCGTGAATATGAATGAAGAGGAATTCCGTACTTTTCTAGCTTCAAACATAGCCGCAGTACAGGCTGCGCTACATACCAACAATAACCTTGGATCTAGCAGTACAGGAAATCGTGTAGGATGCACCTACAAAGAATTCACTGCCTGCAAACCTTTGGAATTTGATGGAACCGAAGGACCGATCGGATTGAAACGGTGGACCGAGAAGGTCGAATCGGTGTTTGCCATAAGTAAGTGTACTGAAGAGGACAAAGTGAAGTACGCTACGCATACCTTCACAGGTTCTGCGTTAACATGGTGAAATACCTATCTAGAGCAAGTGGGACAAGACGATGCGTACGCACTACCGTGGTCAGCATTCAAGCACTTGATGAACGAGAAGTACCGTCCCAGAACCGAGGTCAATAAGCTCAAGACAGAACTTAGAGGGTTACGAACCCAAGGATTTGATATTACCACGTACGAAAGACGATTCACAGAATTGTGCCTATTGTATCCGGGAGCATTCGAAGATGAGGAAGAGAAGATCGACGCGTTTGTGAAAGGATTACCGGAAAGAATCCAAGAAGATATAAGTTCACACGAGCCCGCCTCCATACAACAGGCATGTAGAATGGCTCACAAACTAGTGAACTAGATTGAAGAAAGAATTAAAGAACAGACTGCTGAAGAGGCCAATGTGAAGCAAGTCAAAAGAAAGTGGGAGGAAAACGGTGATAAGAATCACCAATACAACAATAACAGCAATTACAACAATAATCGCAACAATTATCCCAACATTCGCAACATCAATCGCAACTACAACAAACGGCCCAACAACAACAACAACAACAACAACAACAGCAACTACAACAATCATCCCAACAACAATAATAACCGCAACAACAACAACAATCAGAAGCAGCTATGCCAAAGGTGTGAAAAGAATCACTCGGGGTTCTGCACCAAATTTTGCAACAAGTGTAAAAGAAATGGTCATAGCGCGGCGAAGTGTGAGGTCTACGGACCAGGGGTTAATAGAACGAAAGGAACAAATGGTGTCGGAACGAGTAATGGCGGAGCAAGTAGTGTCGGAGCAAGTTATGCCAATGTAGTTTGTTATAAATGTGGAAAACCAGGCCACATTATTAGAAATTGCCCGAACCAGGAGAACACGAATGGACAAGGCCGTGGAAGAGTTTTCAATATTAATGCGGTAGAGGCACATGAAGACCCGGAGCTTGTTACGGGTACGTTTCTTATTGACAATAAATCTGCTTACGTTTTATTTGATTCGGGTGCGGATAGAAGCTATATGAGTAGAGATTTTTGTGCTAAATTAAGTTGTCCATTGACGCCTTTGGATAGTAAATTTTTACTCGAATTAGCAAATGGTAAATTAATTTCAGCAGATAATATATGTCGGAATCGAGAAATTAAACTGGTTAGCGAAACATTTAAGATTGATTTGATACCAGTAGAGTTAGGGAGTTTTGATGTGATAATCGGTATGGACTGGTTGAAAGAAGTGAAAGCGGAGATCGTTTGTTACAAAAATGCAATTCGCATTATACGAGAAAAAGGAAAACCCTTAATGGTGTACGGAGAAAAGGGCAACACGAAGCTACATCTTATTAGTAATTTGAAGGCACAAAAACTAATAAGAAAAGGTTGCTATGCTGTTCTAGCACACGTCGAGAAAGTACAAACTGAAGAAAAGAGCATCAATGATGTTCCCATTGCAAAAGAATTTCCCGATGTATTTCCGAAAGAATTACCGGGATTACCCCCACATCGATCCGTTGAATTTCAAATAGATCTTGTACCAGGAGCTGCACCAATAGCTCTTGCTCCTTACAGACTCGCACCCAGCGAGATGAAAGAACTGCAAAGCCAATTACAAGAACTTTTAGAGCGTGGTTTCATTCAACCAAGCACATCACCGTGGGGAGCTCCTGTTTTGTTTGTCAAGAAGAAAGATGGTACATTCAGGTTGTGTATCGACTACCGAGAGTTGAACAAACTTACCATCAAGAACCGCTACCCACTACCGAGAATCGACGACTTATTTGATCAACTACAAGGCTAGTCTGTTTATTCAAAGATTGACTTACGTTCCGGGTATCATCAAATGCGGGTGAAAGAAGATGATATTCCGAAGACTGCTTTCAGAACACGTTACGGTCATTACGAGTTTATGGTCATGCCATTTGGTTTAACTAATGCACCAGCTGTGTTCATGGACCTTATGAACCGAGTGTGTGGACCATACCTTGACAAGTTTGTCATTGTTTTCATTGATGACATACTTATTTACTCAAAGAATGACCAAGAACACGGTGAACATTTGAGAAAGGTGTTAGAAGTATTGAGGAAGGAAGAATTGTACGCTAAGTTTTCAAAGTGTGCATTTTGGTTGGAAGAAGTTCAATTCCTCGGTCACATAGTGAACAAAGAAGGTATTAAGGTGGATCCGGCAAAGATAGAAACTGTTGAAAAGTGGGAAACCCCGAAAACTCCGAAACACATACGCCAGTTTTTAGGACTAGCTGGTTACTACAGAAGGTTCATCCAAGACTTTTCCAAAATAGCAAAACCCTTGACTGCATTAACGCATAAAGGGAAGAAATTTGAATGGAATGATGAACAAGAGAAAGCGTTTCAGTTATTGAAGAAAAAGCTAACTACGGCACCTATATTGTCATTGCCTGAAGGGAATGATGATTTTGTGATTTATTGTGATGCATCAAAGCAAGGTCTCGGTTGTGTATTAATGCAACGAACGAAGGTGATTGCTTATGCGTCTAGACAATTGAAGATTCACGAACAAAATTATACGACACGTGATTTGGAATTAGGCGCGGTTGTTTTTGCATTAAAGACTTGGAGGCATTACTTATATGGGGTCAAAAGTATTATATATACCGACCACAAAAGTCTTCAACACATATTTAATCAGAAACAACTGAATATGAGGCAGCGTAGGTGGATTGAATTATTGAATGATTACGACTTTGAGATTCGTTACCACCCGGGAAAGGCAAATGTGGTAGCCGATGCCTTGAGCAGGAAGGACAGAGAACCCATTCGAGTAAAATCTATGAATATAATGATTCATAATAACATTACTACTCAAATAAAGGAGGCGCAACAAGGAGTTTTAAAAGAGGGAAATTTAAAGGATGAAATACCCAAAGGATCGGAGAAGCATCTTAATATTCGGGAAGACGGAACCTGGTATAGGTCTGAAAGGATTTGGGTACCAAAATTTGGAGATATGAGAGAAATGGTACTTAGAGAAGCTCATAAAACCAGATACTCAATACATCCTGGAAAGGGGAAGATGTACAAGGATCTCAAGAAACATTTTTGGTGGCCGGGTATGAAAGCCGATGTTGCTAAATACGTAGGAGAATGTTTGACGTGTTCTAAGGTCAAAGCTGAGCATCAGAAACCATCAGGTCTACTTCAACAACCCGAAATCCCGGAATGGAAATGGGAAAACATTACCATGGATTTCATCACTAAATTGCCAAGGACTGCAAGTGGTTTTGATACTATTTGGGTAATAGTTGATCGTCTCACCAAATCAGCACACTTCCTACCAATAAGAGAAGATGACAAGATGGAGAAGTTAGCACGACTGTATTTGAAGGAAGTCGTCTCCAGACATGGAATACCAATCTCTATTATCTCTGATAGGGATGGCAGATTTATTTCAAGATTCTGGCAGACATTACAGCAAGCATTAGGAACTCGTCTAGACATGAGTACTGCCTATCATCCACAAACTGATGGGCAGAGCGAAAGGACGATACAAACGCTTGAAGACATGCTACGAGCATGTGTTATTGATTTCGGAAACAGTTGGGATCGACATCTACCGTTAGCAGAATTTTCCTACAACAACAGCTACCATTCAAGCATTGAGATGGCGCCGTTTGAAGCACTTTATGGTAGAAAGTGCAGGTCTCCGATTTGTTGGAGTGAAGTGGGGGATAGACAGATTACGGGTCCGGAGATTATACAAGAAACTACCGAGAAGATCATCCAAATTCAACAACGGTTGAAAACCGCCCAAAGTCGACAAAAGAGCTACGCTGACATTAAAAGAAAAGATATAGAATTTGAAATTGGAGAGATGGTCATGCTTAAAGTTGCACCTTGGAAAGGCGTTGTTCGATTTGGTAAACGAGGGAAATTAAATCCAAGGTATATTGTACCATTCAAGATTATTGATCGTGTCGGACCAGTAGCTTACCGACTAGAGTTACCTCAACAACTCGCGGCTGTACATAACACTTTCCACGTCTCGAATTTAAAGAAATGTTTTGCTAAAGAAGATCTCACTATTCCGTTAGATGAAATCCAAATCAACGAAAAACTTCAATTCATCGAAGAACCCGTCGAAATAATGGATCGTGAGGTTAAAAGACTTAAGCAAAACAAGATACCAATTGTTAAGGTTCGATGGAATGCTCGTAGAGGACCCGAGTTCACCTGGGAGCGTGAAGATCAGATGAAGAAGAAATACCCGCATCTATTTCCAGAAGATTCGTCAACACCTTCAACAGCTTAAAATTTCGGGACGAAATTTATTTAACGGGTAGGTACTGTAGTGACCCGAACTTTTCCATGTTTATATATATTAATTGAGATTGATATTTACATGATTAAATGTTTCCAACATGTTAAGCAATCAAACTTGTTAAGACTTGATTAATTGAAATATGTTTCATATAGACAATTGACCACCCAAGTTGATCGGTGATTCACGAACGTTAAAACTTGTAAAAACTATATGATGACATATATATGGATATATATATATATATAGTTAACATGATACTATGATAAAAAAACATATCATAAAGTATATTAACAATGAACTACATATGTAAAAACAAGACTACTAACTTAATGATTTTTAAACGAGACATATATGTAACGATTATCGTTGTAAAGACATTTAATGTATATATATCATATTAAGAGATATTCATACATGATAATATCATGATAATATAATAATTTAAAATCTCATTTGATATTATAAACATTGGGTTAACAATATTTAACAAGATCGTTAACCTAAAGGTTTCAAAACAACACTTACATGTAACGACTAACGATGACTTAACGACTCAGTTAAAATGTATATACATGTAGTGTTTTAATATGTATTTATACACTTTTGAAAGACTTCAATACACTTATCAAAATACTTCTACTTAACAAAAATGCTTACAATTACATCCTCGTTCAGTTTCATCAACAATTCTACTCTTATGCACCCGTATTCGTACTCGTACAATACACAGCTTTTAGATGTATGTACTATTGGTATATACACTCCAATGATCAGCTCTTAGCAGCCCATGTGAGTCACCTAACACATGTGGGAACCATCATTTGGCAACTAGCATGAAATATCTCATAAAATTACAAAAATATGAGTAATCATTCATGACTTATTTACATGAAAACAAAATTACATATCCTTTATATCTAATCCATACACCAACGACCAAAAACACCTACAAACACTTTAATTCTTCAATTTTCTTCATCTAATTGATCTCTCTCAAGTTCTATCTTCAAGTTCTAAGTGTTCTTCATAAATTCCAAAAGTTCTAGTTTCATAAAATCAAGAATACTTTCAAGTTTGCTAGCTCACTTCCAATCTTGTAAGGTGATCATCCAACCTCAAGAAATCTTTGTTTCTTACAGTAGGTTATCATTCTAATACAAGGTAATAATCATATTCAAACTTTGGTTCAATTTCTATAACTATAACAATCTTATTTCAAGTGATGATCATACTTGAACTTGTTTTCGTGTCATGATTCTGCTTCAAGAACTTCGAGCCATCCAAGGATCCATTGAAGCTAGATCCATTTTTCTCTTTTTCAGTAGGTTTATCCAAGGAAATTAAGGTAGTAATGATGTTCATAACATCATTCGATTCATACATATAAAGCTATCTTATTCGAAGGTTTAAACTTGTAATCACTAGAACATAGTTTAGTTAATTCTAAACTTGTTCGCAAAAAAAAGTTAATCCTTCTAACTTGACTTTTAAAATCAACTAAACACATGTTCTATATCTATATGATATGCTAACTTAATAATTTAAAACCAGGAAACACGAAAAACACCGTAAAACCGGATTTACGCCGTCGTAGTAACACCGCGGGCTGTTTTGGGTTAGTTAATTAAAAACTATGATAAACTTTGATTTAAAAGTTGTTATTCTGAGAAAATGATTTTTATTATGAACATGAAACTATATCCAAAAATTATGGTTAAACTCAAAGTGGAAGTATGTTTTCTAAAATGGTCATCTAGACGTCGTTCTTTCGACTGAAATGACTACCTTTACAAAAATGACTTGTAACTTATTTTTCCGACTATAAACCTATAATTTTTCTGTTTAGATTCATAAAATAGAGTTCAATATGAAATCATAGCAATTTTATTCACTCAAAACGGATTTAAAATGAAGAAGTTATGGGTAAAACAAGATTGGATAATTTTTCTCATTTTAGCTACGTGAAAATTGGTAACAAATCTATTCCAACCATAACTTAATCAACTTGTATTGTATATTATGTAATCTTGAGATACCATAGACACGTATACAATGTTTCGACCTATCATGTCGACACATCTATATATATTTCGGAACAACCATAGACACTCTATATGTGAATGTTGGAGTTAGCTATACAGGGTTGAGGTTGATTCCAAAATATATATAGTTTGAGTTGTGATCAATACTGAGATACGTATACACTGGGTCGTGGATTGATTCAAGATAATATTTATCGATTTATTTCTGTACATCTAACTGTGGACAACTAGTTATAGGTTACTAACGAGGACAGCTGACTTAATAAACTTAAAACATCAAAATATATTAAAAGTGTTGTAAATATATTTTGAACATACTTTAATATATATGTATATATTGTTATAGGTTCGTGAATCAACAGTGGCCAAGTCTTACTTCCCGACGAAGTAAAAATCTGTGAAAGTGAGTTATAGTCCCACTTTTAAAATCTAATATTTTTGGGATGAGAATACATGCAGCTTTTATAAATGATTTACAAAATAGACACAAGTACGTGAAACTACATTCTATGGTTGAATTATCGAAATCGAATATGCCCCTTTTTATTAAGTCTGGTAATCTAAGAATTAGGGAACAGACACCCTAATTGACGCGAATCCTAAAGATAGATCTATTGGGCCTAACAAACCCATCCAAAGTACCGGATGCTTTAGTACTTCGAAATTTATATCATATCCGAAGGGTGTCCCGGAATGATGGGGATATTCTTATATATGCATCTTGTTATTGTCGGTTACCAGGTGTTCACCATATGAATGATTTTTATCTCTATGTATGGGATGTGTATTGAAATATGAAATCTTGTGGTCTATTGTTACGATTTGATATATATAGGTTAAACATATAACTCACCAACATTTTTGTTGACGTTTAAAGAATGTTTATTCTCAGGTGAATATTAAGAGCTTCCGCTGTTGCATACTAAAATAAGGACAAGATTTGGAGTCCATGTTTGTATGATATTGTGTAAAAACTGCATTCAAGAAACTGATTTCGATGTAACATATTTGTATTGTAAACCATTATGTAATGGTCGTGTGTAAACAGGATATTTTAGATTATCATTATTTGATAATCTACGTAAAGCTTTTTAAACCTTTATTTATGAAATAAAGGTTATGGTTTGTTTTAAAAATGAATGCAGTCTTTGAAAAACGTCTCATATAGAGGTCAAAACCTCGCAACGAAATCAATTAATATGGAACGTTTTTAATCAATACGAACGGGACATTTCAGTTAGCACAACTGTATTTGAAGGAACTCATCTCCAGACATGGAATACCAATCTCTATTATCTCTGATAGGGATGGAAGATTTATTTCAAGATTCTGGCAGACATTACAGCAAGCATTAGGAACTTGTCTAGACATGAGTACTGCCTATCATCCACAAACTGATGGGCAGAGCGAAGGACGATACAAACGCTTGAAGACATGCTACGAGCATGTGTTATTGATTTCGGAAACAGTTGGGATCGACATCTACCGTTAGCAGAATTTTCCTACAACAACAGCCACCATTCAAGCATTGAGATGGCGCCGTTTGAAGCACTTTATGGTAGAAAGTGCAGGTCTCCAATTTGTTGGAGTGAAGTGGGGGATAGACAGATTACGGGTCCGGAGATTATACAAGAAACTACCGAGAAGATCATCCAAATTCAACAACGGTTGAAAACCGCCCAAAGTCGACAAAAGAGCTACGCTGACATTAAAAGAAAAGATATAGAATTTGAAATTGGAGAGATGGTCATGCTTAAAGTTGCACCTTGGAAAGGCGTTGTTCGATTTGGTAAATGAGGGAAATTAAATCCAAGGTATATTGGACCATTCAAGATTATTGATCGTGTCGGACCAGTAGCTTACCGACTTGAGTTACCTCAACAACTCGCGGCTGTACATAACACTTTCCACGTCTCGAATTTAAAGAAATGTTTTGCTAAAGAAGATCTCACTATTCCGTTAGATGAAATCCAAATCAACAAAAAACTTCAATTCATCGAAGAACCCGTCGAAATAATGGATCGTGAGGTTAAAAGACTTAAGCAAAACAAGATACCAATTGTTAAGGTTCGATGGAATGCTCGTAGAGGACCCGAGTTCACCTGGGAGCGTGAAGATCAGATGAAAAAGAAATACCCGCATCTCTTTCCAGAAGATTCGTCAACACCTTCAACAGCTTAAAATTTCGGGACGAAATTTATTTAACGGGTAGGTACTGTAGTGACCCGAACTTTTCCATGTTTATATATATTAATTGAGATTGATATTTACATGATTAAATGTTTCCAACATATTAAGCAATCAAACTTGTTAAGACTTGATTAATTGAAATAGGTTTCATATAGACAATTGACTACCCAAGTTGACCGGTGATTCACGAACGTTAAAACTTGTAAAAACTATATGATGACATATATATGGTTATATATATAGTTAACATGATATTATGATAAGTAAACATATCATTAAGTATATTAACAATGAACTACATATGTAAAAACAAGACTACTAACTTAATGATTTTGAAACGAGACATATATGTAACGATTATCGTTGTAACGACATTTAATGTATATATATCATATTAAGATATTTTCGTACATCATAATATCATGATAATATAATAATCTAAAATCTCTTTTGATATTATAAACATTGGGTTAACAACATTTAACAAGATCGTTAACCTAAAGGTTTCAAAACAACATTTACATGTAACGACTAACGATGACTTAACGACTCAGTTAAAATGTATATACATGTAGTGTTTTAATATGTATTCATACACTTTTGAAAGACTTCAAGACACTTATCAAAATACTTCTACTTAACAAAAATGCTTACAATTACATCCTCGTTTAGTTTCATCAACAATTCTACTCGTATGCACCCGTATTCGTACTCGTACAATACACAGCTTTTAGATGTATGTACTATTGGTATATACACTCCAATGATCAGCTCTTAGCAGCCCATGTGAGTCACCTAACACATGTGGGAACCATCATTTGGCAACTAGCATGAAATATCTCATAAAATTACAAAAATATGAGTAATCATTCATGACTTATTTACATGAAAACAAAATTACATATCCTTTATATCTAATCCATACACCAACAACCAAAAACACCTACAAACACTTTCATTCTTCAATTTTCTTCATCTAATTGATCTCTCTCAAGTTCTATCTTCAAGTTCTAAGTGTTCTTCATAAATTCCAAAAGTTCTAGTTTCATAAAATCAAGAATACTTTCAAGTTTGCTAGCTCACTTCCAATCTTGTAAGGTGATCATCCAACCTCAAGAAATCTTTGTTTCTTACAGTAGGTTATCATTCTAATACAAGGTAATAATCATATTCAAACTTTGGTTCAATTTCTATAACTATAACAATCTTATTTCAAGTGATGATCTTACTTGAACTTGTTTTCGTGTCATGATTCTGCTTCAAGAACTTCGAGCCATCCAAGGATCCATTGAAGCTAGATCTATTTTTCTCTTTTCCAGTAGGTTTATCCAAGGAACTTAAGGTAGTAATGATGTTCATAACATCATTCGATTCATACATATAAAGCTATCTTATTCGAAGGTTTAAACTTGTAATCACTAGAACATAGTTTAGTTAATTCTAAACTTGTTCGCAAACAAAAGTTAATCCTTCGAGCTTGACTTTTAAAATCAACTATACACATGTTCTATATCTGTATGATATGCTAACTTAATGATTTAAAACCTGGAAACACGAAAAACACCGTAAAACCGGATTTGCGCCGTCGTAGTAACACCGCGGGCTGTTTTGGGTTAGTTAATTAAAAACTATGATAAACTTTGATTTAAAAGTTGTTATTCTGAGAAAATGATTTTTATTATGAACATGAAACTATATCCAAAAATTATGGTTAAACTCAAAGTGGAAGTATGTTTTTTAAAATGGTCATCTAGACGTCGTTCTTTCGACTGAAATGACTACCTTTACAAAAACGACTTGTAACTTATTTTTCAGACTATAAACCTATACTTTTTCTGTTTAGATTAATAAAAAAGAGTTCAATATGAAACCATAGCAATTTGATTCACTCAAAACGGATTTAAAATGAAGAAGTTATGGGTAAAACAAGATTGGATAATTTTTCTCATTTTAGCTACGTGAAAATTGGTAACAAATCTATTCCAACCATAAATTAATCAACTTGTATTGTATATTATGTAATCTTGAGATACCATAGACACGTATACAATGTTTCGACCTATCATGTCGACACATCTATATATATATCGGAACAACCATAGACACTCTATATGTGAATGTTGGAGTTAGCTATACAGGGTTGAGGTTGATTCCAAAATATATATAGTTTGAGTTGTGATCAATACTGAGATACGTATACACTGGGTCGTGGATTGATTCAAGATAATATTTATCGATTTATTTCTGTACATCTAACTGTGGACAACTAGTTGTAGGTTACTAACGAGGACAGCTGACTTAATAAACTTAAAACATCAAAATATATTAAAAGTGTTGTAAATATATTTTGAACATACTTTGATATATATGTATATATTGTTATAGGTTCGTGAATCAACCAGTGGCCAAGTCTTACTTCCCGACGAAGTAAAAATCTGTGAAAGTGAGTTATAGTCCCACTTTTAAAATCTAATATTTTTGGGATGAGAATACATGCAGGTTTTATAAATGATTTACAAAGTAGACACAAGTACGTGAAACTACATTCTATGGTTGAATTATCGAAATCGAATATGCCCCTTTTTATTAAGTCTGGTAATCTAAGAATTAGGGAACAGACACTCTAATTGACGCGAATCCTAAAGATAGATCTATTGGGCTTAACAAACCCCATCCAAAGAACCGGATGCTTTAGTACTTCGAAATTTATATCATATCCGAAGGGTGTCCCGGAATGATGGGGATATTCTTATATATGCATCTTGTTAATGTCGGTTACCAGGTGTTCACCATATGAATGATTTTTATCTCTATGTATGGGATGTGTATTGAAATATGAAATCTTGTGGTCTATTATTATGATTTGATATATATAGGTTAAACCTATAACTCACCAACATTTTTGTTGACGTTTTAAGCATGTTTATTCTCAGGTGATTATTAAGAGCTTCCGCTGTCGCATACTTAAATAAGGACGAGATTTGGAGTCCATGCTTGTATGATATTGTGTAAAAACTGCATTCAAGAAACTTATTTTGTTGTAACATATTTGTATTGTAAACCATTATGTAATGGTCGTGTGTAAACAGGATATTTTAGATTATCATTATTTGATAATCTACGTAAAGCTTTTTAAATCTTTATTGATGAAATAAAGGTTATGGTTTGTTTTAAAATGAATGCAGTCTTTGAAAAACGTCTCATATAGAGGTCAAAACCTCGCAACGAAATCAATTAATATGGAACGTTTTTAATCAATAAGAACGGGACATTTCAGTTGGTATCCGAGCGTTGGTCTTAGAGAACCAGAAAATTTGCATTAGTGTGTCTTATCGAGTTTGTTAGGATGCATTAGTGATTCTGGACTTCGACCGTGTTTTCTTTAAAAATGATTGCTTAACATTTTTGTTGGAAACTATATATTTTTAACATATGAATATTATGTGATATATTAATCTCTTAACGTGTTTGATATTATGTGATAGATGTCTACCTCTAGAACAAGTCCCATTGACTCACCTAATAATAATGAAGAGTCAAATGTAAATTGGAATGATTCGTGGACTGATTCACAAGTTCCCGAAGAGGAACCGGAAGAAGAGTCGGAACCGGAAGAAGAATCGGAACCGGAAGAAGAATCGGAACCGGTGGGGGAAATAATAAAACGGTTAAGTAAAAGAGAATCCTCAACCAACCGACCAAGGTTAATTATGGTCAATGGTGTTTCCGCCAAGGAAGCAAAATATTGGGAGGATTACCAATTCTCCGATGAATCGGATTCCGACGAGAATTCCAATGATGTTATAGAAATTACCCCAACTGAATTTAAAAAGGCAAAAGAAAATAATAAGGGAAAGGGCATAAAAATAAAGAAATCTAATTCCAACCCCGATGAACTTTATATGTATCGTCAACCCCCAAAGTCCTTAAGTTGTAACAATGACCCGGGAACCTCTAAACCACCAGGTTTTTCTAAACCAATGTGGACAACGACGGCTCGTATTAGGGGAACATCATATATCCCTAGAAACTTGGCAAAACGAACCAAAACCGAAGAAGAAGAAACGAGCGAGTCGGAATAAGATAGTTGTATTCGTGTGGTGTAATATATGTAATATAGTGTTCTTATGCTTTATGATATATGTAAAAATTGCTTGTATTAATAAGTATTTTTTTTATGAATCTAACTCTTGTCTATTTTACAGTTTAAAAACACAAAATGGATAGACAACCCAATATTTTAAGAGACCTACCCGGAGACATGATTGATGAAATCTTGTCTAGAGTCGGCCAGAATTCCTCGGCACAACTATTTAAGGCGAGATCAGTTTGTAAGACATTCGAAGAACGTTCCAAGAATGTCTTAGTTTATAAGAGACTTTCGTTTGAAAGATGGGGGATAGCACATTGGGAAACCCATAAGTTACAATGTGTTTACTTTGACGCATATATTGCGGGGAACCCAAATGCTATTTTACGCAACGGGTTAAGAAATTATTTTGACTCAATATATCCGAATATTGGACTTCGTGATTTAGAAAAAGCGGCTAACATGCAACATAAAGAAGCATGTTATGCTTACGGATTAGTAATGTTCGCTTCTCACCAAAGTGAGAACAAGAACATCGGGCTACAACTATTAAACAAAATGTTTCCACAAGTGACGGAGTCGGTAATTGGGGTAAGAAATGAGGTTTTTAGATTGTTACGGGACTGTTGGACATTACGTAACCCTCGTCCCTTTGACGACGTTACAACACGCTGTCTTATCAACGGCCATAACAGTTATGTTCCACAAGACCAAGGATGGGAAGTAGTCCTAGTAAAACCAGAATGCATGACTTGTTTCTGGACGTATGAATTACGTGTCTTTATTGCCTTTGCTGAACGACTTGTGTACTAGCTAGAATTATCTTCACAACTATCTTGTATCAAAGTTATTGTGTGCTATATTTCATGCTTTATGTAAAATAAGCGGTATTGTAAGTTTGTAAAATATTGTATAAAAGTTTGAACGCGAAATATTATTATAATCAGTTTTTCATATAGAATTGTAGTAGTTGAATTGTATATTAGCTACTAAGTATGAACTTAACGGGTAGGTACTACCCGAATTTAAACTTATAAAACGCTAATATGAAGAAAAAGCTTTTATAAATGAGTTCATATTATGCTACGAAATACTATTAACTACTCTTAATATTCTGTATGATTAACTTGTTCCATTTGACTATTTTGAAGGAAATGGCACCGACTACTCGACACACCGTGAATATGAATGAAGAGGAATTCCGTACTTTTCTAGCTTCAAACATAGCCGCAGTACAGGCTGCGCTACATACCAACAATAACCTTGGATCTAGCAGTACAGGAAATCGTGTAGGATGCACCTACAAAGAATTCACTGCCTGCAAACCTTTGGAATTTGATGGAACCGAAGGACCGATCGGATTGAAACGGTGGACCGAGAAGGTCGAATCGGTGTTTGCCATAAGTAAGTGTACTGAATAGGACAAAGTGAAGTACGCTACGCATACCTTCACAGGTTCTGCGTTAACATGGTGGAATACCTATCTAGAGCAAGTGGGACAAGACGATGCGTACGCACTACCGTGGTCAGCATTCAAGCACTTGATGAACGAGAAGTACCGTCCCAGAACCGAGGTCAACAAGCTCAAGACAGAACTTTGAGGGTTACGAACCCAAGGATTTGATATTACCACGTACGAAAGACGATTCACAGAATTGTGCCTATTGTGTCCGGGAGCATTCGAAGATGAGGAAGAGAAGATCGACGCATTTGTGAAAGGATTACCGGAAAGAATCCAAGAAGATATAAGTTCACACGAGCCCGCCTCTATACAACAGGCATGTAGAATAGCTCACAAACTAGTGAACCAGATTGAAGAAAGAATTAAAGAACAGACTGCTGAAGAGGCCAATGTGAAGCAAGTCAAAAGAAAGTGGGAGGATAACGGTGATAAGAATCACCAATACAACAACAACAACAGCAATTACAACAATAATCGCAACAATTATCCCAACAATCGCAACATCAATCGCAACTACAACAAACGGCCCAACAACAACAACAACAACAACAACAGCAACAGCAACTACAACAATCATCCCAACAACAATAATAACCGCAACAACAACAACAATCAGAAGCAGCTATGCCAAAGGTGTGAAAAGTATCACTCGGGGTTCTGCACCAAATTTTGCAACAAGTGTAAAAGAAATGGTCATAGCGCGGCGAAGTGTGAGGTTTACGGACCAGGGGTTAATAGAACGAAAGGAACAAATGGTGTCGGAACGAGTAATGGCGGAGCAAGTAGTGTCGGAGCAAGTTATGCCAATGTAGTTTGTTATAAATGTGGAAAACCGGGCCACATTATTAGAAATTGCCCGAACCAGGAGAACACGAATGGACAAGGCCGCGGAAGAGTTTTCAATATTAATGCGGCAGAGGCACAGGAAGACCCGGAGCTTGTTACGGGTACGTTTCTTATTGACAATAAATCTGCTTACGTTTTATTTGATTCGGGTGCGGATCGAAGCTATATGAGTAGAGATTTTTGTGCTAAATTAAGTTGTCTATTGACGCCTTTGGATAGTAAATTTTTACTCGAATTAGCAAATGGTAAATTAATTTCAGCAGATAATATATGTCGGAATCGAGAAATTAAACTGGTTAGCGAAACATTTAAGATTGATTTGATACCAGTAGAGTTAGGGAGTTTCGATGTGATAATCGGTATGGACTGGTTGAAAGAAGTGAAAGCAGAGATCGTCTGTTACAAAAATGCAATTCGCATTATACGAGAAAAAGGAAAACCCTTAATGGTGTACGGAGAAAAGGGCAACACGAAGCTACATCTTATTAGTAATTTGAAGGCACAAAAACTAATAAGAAAAGGTTGCTATGCTGTTCTAGCACACGTCGAGAAAGTACAAACTGAAGAAAAGAGCATCAATGATGTTCCCATTGCAAAAGAATTTCCCGATGTATTTCCGAAAGAATTACCGGGATTACCCCCACATCGATCCGTTGAATTTCAAATAGATCTTGTACCAGGAGCTGCACCAATAGCTCGTGCTCCTTACAGACTCGCACCCAGCGAAATGAAAGAACTGCAAAGCCAATTACAAGAACTTTTAGAGCGTGGTTTCATTCGACCAAGCACATCACCGTGGGGAGCTCCTGTTTTGTTTGTCAAGAAGAAAGATGGTACATTCAGGTTGTGTATCGACTACCGAGAGTTGAACAAACTTACCATCAAGAATCGTTACCCACTACCGAGAATCGAAGACTTATTTGATCAACTACAAGGCTCGTCTATTTATTCAAAGATTGACTTACGTTCCGGGTATCATCAAATGCGGGTGAAAGAAGATGATATTCCAAAGACTGCTTTCAGAACACGTTACGGTCATTACGAGTTTATGGTCATGCCGTTTGGTTTAACTAATGCACCAGCTGTGTTCATGGACCTTATGAACCGAGTGTGTGGACGATACCTTGACAAGTTTGTCATTGTTTTCATTGATGACATACTTATTTACTCAAAGAATGACCAAGAACACGGTGAACATTTGAGAAAGGTGTTAGAAGTATTGAGGAAGGAAGAATTGTACGCTAAGTTTTCAAAGTGTGCATTTTGGTTGGAAGAAGTTCAATTCCTCGGTCACATAGTGAACAAAGAAGGTATTAAGGTGGATCCGGCAAAGATAGAAACTGTTGAAAAGTGGGAAACCCCAAAAACTCCGAAACACATACGCCAGTTTTTAGGACTAGCTGGTTACTACAGAAGGTTCATCCAAGACTTTTCCAGAATAGCAAAACCCTTGACTGCATTAACGCATAAAGGGAAGAAATTTGAATGGAATGATGAACAAGAGAAAGCGTTTCAGTTATTGAAGAAAAAGCTAACTACGGCACCTATATTGTCATTGCCTGAAGGGAATGATGATTTTGTGATTTATTGTGACGCATCAAAGCAAGGTCTCGGTTGTGTATTAATGCAATGAACGAAGGTGATTGCTTATGCGTCTAGACAATTGAAGATTCACGAACAAAATTATACGACGCATGATTTGGAATTAGGCGCGGTTGTTTTTGCATTAAAAACTTGGAGGCACTACTTATATGGGGTCAAAAGTATTATATATACCGACCACAAAAGTCTTCAACACATATTTAATCAGAAACAACTGAATATGAGGCAGCGTAGGTGGATTGAATTATTGAATGATTACGACTTTGAGATTCGTTACCACCCGGGGAAGGCAAATGTGGTAGCCGATGCCTTGAGCAGGAAGGACAGAGAACCCATTCGAGTAAAATCTATGAATATAATGATTCATAATAACCTTACTACTCAAATAAAGGAGGCGCAACAAGGAGTTTTAAAAGAGGGAAATTTAAAGGATGAAATACCCAAAGGATCGGAGAAGCATCTTAATATTCGAAAAGACGGAACCCAGTATAGGGCTGAAAGGATTTGGGTACCAAAATTTGGAGATATGAGAGAAATGGTACTTAGAGAAGCTCATAAAACCAGATACTCAATACATCCTGGAACGGGGAAGATGTACAAGGATCTCAAGAAACATTTTTGGTGGCCGGGTATGAAAGCCGATGTTGCTAAATACGTAGGAGAATGTTTGACGTGTTCTAAGGTCAAAGCTGAGCATCAGAAACCATCAGGTCTACTTCAACAACCCGAAATCCCAGAATGGAAATGGGAAAACATTACCATGGATTTCATCACTAAATTGCCAAGGACTGCAAGTGGTTTTGATACTATTTGGGTAATAGTTGATCGTCTCACCAAATCAGCACATTTCCTGCCAATAAGAGAAGATGACAAGATGGAGAAGTTAGCACGACTGTATTTGAAGGAAGTCATCTCCAGACATGGAATACCAATCTCTATTATCTCTGATAGGGATGGCAGATTTATTTCAAGATTCTGGCAGACATTACAGCAAGCATTAGGAACTCGTCTAGACATGAGTACTGCCTATCATCCACAAACTGATGGGCAGAGCGAAAGGACGATACAAACGCTTGAAGACATGCTACGAGCATGTGTTATTGATTTCGGAAACAGTTGGGATCGACATCTACCGTTAGCAGAATTTTCCTACAACAACAGCCACCATTCAAGCATTGAGATGGCGCCGTTTGAAGCACTTTATGGTAGAAAGTGCAGGTCTCTGATTTGTTGGAGTGAAGTGGGGGATAGACAGATTACGGGTCCGGAGATTATACAAGAAACTACCGAGAAGATCATCCAAATTCAACAACGGTTGAAAACCGCCCAAAGTCGACAAAAGAGCTACGCTGACATTAAAAGAAAAGATATAGAATTTGAAATTAGAGAGATGGTCATGCTTAAAGTTGCACCTTGGAAAGGCGTTGTTCGATTTGGTAAACGAGGGAAATTAAATCCAAGGTATATTGGACCATTCAAGATTATTGATCGTGTCGGACCAGTAGCTTACCGACTTGAGTTACCTCAACAACTCGCGGCTGTACATAACACTTTCCACGTCTCGAATTTGAAGAAATGTTTTGCTAAAGAAGATCTCACTATTCCGTTAGATGAAATCCAAATCAACAAAAAACTTCAATTCATCGAAGAACCCGTCGAAATAATGGATCGTGAGGTTAAAAGACTTAAGCAAAACAAGATACCAATTGTTAAGGTTCGATGGAATGATCGTAGAGGACCCGAGTTCACCTGGGAGCGTGAAGATCAGATGAAGAAGAAATACCCGCATCTCTTTCCAGAAGATTCGTCAACACTTTCAACAGCTTAAAATTTCGGGACGAAATTTATTTAACGGGTAGGTACTGTAGTGACCCGAACTTTTCCATGTTTATATATATTAATTGAGATTGATATTTACATGATTAAATGTTTCCAACATATTAAGCAATCAAACTTGTTAAGACTTGATTAATTGAAATAGGTTTCATATAGACAATTGACTACCCAAGTTGACCGGTGATTCACGAACGTTAAAACTTGTAAAAACTATATGATGACATATATATGGTTATATATATAGTTAACATGATATTATGATAAGTAAACATATCATTAAGTATATTAACAATGAACTACATATGTAAAAACAAGACTACTAACTTAATGATTTTGAAACGAGACATATATGTAACGATTATCGTTGTAACGACATTTAATGTATATATATCATATTAAGATATATTCGTACATCATAATATCATGATAATATAATAATTTAAAATCTCTTTTGATATTATAAACATTGGGTTAACAACATTTAACAAGATCGTTAACCTAAAGGTTTCAAAACAACATTTACATGTAACGACTAACGATGAGTTAACGACTCAGTTAAAATGTATATACATGTAGTGTTTTAATATGTATTCATACACTTTTGAAAGACTTCAAGACACTTATCAAAATACTTCTACTTAACAAAAATGCTTACAATTACATCCTCGTTTAGTTTCATCAACAATTCTACTCGTATGCACCCGTATTCGTACTCGTACAATACACAGCTTTTAGATGTATGTACTATTGGTATATACACTCCAATGATCAGCTCTTAGCAGCCCATGTGAGTCACCTAACACATGTGGGAACCATCATTTGGTAACTAGCATGAAATATCTCATAAAATTACAAAAATATGAGTAATCATTCATGACTTATTTACATGAAAACAAAATTACATATCCTTTATATCTAATCCATACACCAACGACCAAAAACACCTACAAACACTTTCATTCTTCAATTTTCTTCATCTAATTGATCTCTCTCAAGTTCTATCTTCAAGTTCTAAGTGTTGTTCAGAAATTCCAAAAGTTCTAGTTTCATAAAATCAAGAATACTTTCAAGTTTGCTAGCTCACTTCCAATCTTGTAAGGTGATCATCCAACCTCAAGAAATATTTGTTTCTTACAGTAGGTTATCATTCTAATACAAGGTAATAATCATATTCAAACTTTGGTTCAATTTCTATAACTATAACAATCTTATTTCAAGTGATGATCTTACTTGAACTTGTTTTCGTGTCATGATTCTGCTTCAAGAACTTCGAGCCATCCGAGGATCCATTGAAGCTAGATCTATTTTTCTCTTTTCCAGTAGGTTTATCCAAGGAACTTAAGGTAGTAATGATGTTCATAACATCATTCGATTCATACATATAAAGCTATCTTATTCGAAGGTTTAAACTTGTAATCACTAGAACATAGTTTAGTTAATTCTAAACTTGTTCGCAAACAAAAGTTAATCCTTCTAGATTGACTTTTAAAATCAACTAAACACATGTTCTATATCTGTATGATATGCTAACTTAATGATTTAAAACCTGGAAACACGAAAAATACCGTAAAACCGGATTTACGCCGTCGTAGTAACACCGCGGGCTGTTTTGGGTTAGCTAATTAAAAACTATGATAAACTTTGATTTAAAAGTTGTTATTCTGAGAAAATGATTTTTATTATGAACATGAAACTATATCCAAAAATTATGGTTAAACTCAAAGTGGAAGTATGTTTTCTAAAATGGTCATCTAGACGTCGTTCTTTCGACTTAAATGACTACCTTTACAAAAATGACTTGTAACTTATTTTTCCGACTATAAACCTATACTTTTTCTGTTTAGATTCATAAAATAGAGTTCAATATGAAACCATAGCAATTTGATTCACTCAAAACGGATTTAAAATGAAGAAGTTATGGGTAAAACAAGATTGGATAATTTTTCTCATTTTAGCTACGTGAAAATTGGTAACAAATCTATTCCAACCATAACTTAATCAACTTGTATTGTATATTATGTAATCTTGAGATACCATAGACACGTATACAATGTTTCGACCTATCATGTCGACACATCTATATATATTTCGGAACAACCATAGACACTCTATATGTGAATGTTGGAGTTAGCTATACAGGGTTGAGGTTGATTCCAAAATATATATAGTTTGAGTTGTGATCAATACTGAGATACGTATACACTGGGTCGTGGATTGATTCAAGATAATATTTATCGATTTATTTCTGTACATCTAACTGTGGACAACTAGTTGTAGGTTACTAACGAGGACAGCTGACTTAATAAACTTAAAACATCAAAATATATTAAAAGTGTTGTAAATATATTTTGAACATACTTTGATATATATGTATATATTGTTATAGGTTCGTGAATCAACCAGTGGCCAAGTCTTACTTCCCAACGAAGTAAAAATCTATGAAAGTGAGTTATAGTCCCACTTTTAAAATCTAATATTTTTGGGATGAGAATACATGCAGGTTTTATAAATGATTTACAAAGTAGACACAAGTACGTGAAACTACATTCTATGGTTGAATTATCGAAATCGAATATGCCCCTTTTTATTAAGTCTGGTAATCTAAGAATTAGGGAAAAGACACCCTAATTGACGCGAATCCTAAAGATAGATCTATTGGGCCTAACAAACCACATCCAAAGAACCGGATGCTTTAGTACTTCGAAATTTATATCATATCCGAAGGGTGTCCCGGAATGATGGGGATATTCTTATATATGCATCTTGTTAATGTCGGTTACCAGGTGTTCACCATATGAATGATTTTTATCTCTATGTATGGGATGTGTATTGAAATATGAAATCTTGTGGTCTATTATTATGATTTGATATATATAGGTTAAACCTATAACTCACCAACATTTTTGTTGACATTTTAAGCATGTTTATTCTCAGGTGATTATTAAGAGCTTCCGCTGTCGCATACTTAAATAAGGACGAAATTTGGAGTCCATGCTTGTATGATATTGTGTAAAAACTGCATTCAAGAAACTTATTTTGTTGTAACATATTTGTATTGTAAACCATTATGTAATGGTCGTGTATAAACAAGATATTTTAGATTATCATTATTTGATAATCTACGTAAAGCTTTTTAAACCTTTATTGATGAAATAAAGGTTATGGTTTGTTTTAAAATGAATGCAGTCTTTGAAAAACGTCTCATATAGAGGTCAAAACCTCGCAACGAAATCAATTAATATGGAACGTTTTTAATCAATAAGAACGGGACATTTCAAATGCGGTCAAGGGTTTTGCTATTTTGGAGAAATCTTGGATGAATCATCTGTAGTAACCAGCCAATCCTAAAAATTGACGTATATGCTTCGGAGTTTTTGGGGTTTCTCACTTTTCAACGGTTTCGATCTTTGCCGGGTCCACCTGGATACCTTCTTTGTTCACTATGTGACCGATGAATTGAACTTCTTCCAACCAAAATGCACACTTTGAAAACTTAGCGTACAGTTTTTCTTTCCTCAATACTTCTAGCACTTTTCTCAAATGTTCTTCGTGCTCTTGATCATTCTTTGAGTAAATAAGTATGTCATCGATGAAAACAATGACAAACTTGTCAAGATATGGCCCACACACTCGGTTCATAAGGTCCATGAACACAGCTGGTGTGTTAGTCAATCCAAACGGCATAACCATAAACTCGTAATGACCATAACGCGTCCTAAAAGCAGTTTTTGGAATATCATCTTCTTTCACCCGCATTTGATGATACCCGGAACGTAAGTCAATCTTTGAATAAACAGACGAGCCTTATAGTTGATCAAATAAGTCGTCGATTCTCGGTAGTGGGTAGCGGTTCTTGAAGGTAAGTTTGTTCAACTCTCGGTAGTCGATACACAACCTGAATGTACCATCTTTCTTCTTGACAAACAAAACAGGAGCTCCCCACGGTGATGTGCTTGGTCGAATGAAACCACGCTCTAAAAGTTCTTGTAATTGGCTTTGCAGTTCTTTCATCTCGCTGGGTGCGAGTCTGTAAGGAGTACAAGCTATTGGTGCAGCTCCTGGTACAAGATCTATTTGAAATTCAACGGATCGATGTGGGGGTAATCCCGGTAATTCTTTCGGAAATACATCGGGAAATTCTTTTGCAATGGGAACATCATTGATGCTCTTTTCTTCAGTTTGTACTTTCTCGACGTGTGCTAGAATAGCATAGCAATCTTTTCTTATTAGTTTTTGTGCCTTCAAATTACTAATAAGATGTAGCTTCGTGTTGCCCTTTTCTCCGTACACCATTAAGGGTTTTCCTTTTTCTCGTATAATGCGAATTGCATTTTTGTAACAAACGATCTCTGCTTTCACTTCTTTCAACCAGTCCATACCGATTATCACATCAAAACTCCCTAACTCTACTGGTATCAAATCAATCTTAATTGTTTCGCTAACCAGTTTAATTTCTCGATTCCGACATATATTATCTGCTGAAATTAATTTACCATTTGCTAATTCGAGTAAAAATTTACTATCCAAAGGCGTCAATGGACAACTTAATTTAGCACAAAAATCTCTACTCATATAGCTTCTATCCGCATCCGAATCAAATAAAACGTAAGCAGATTTATTGTCAATAAGAAACGTACCCGTAACAAGCTCCGGGTCTTCCTGTGCCTCTGCCGCATTAATATTGAAAACTCTTCCGCGGCCTTGTCCATTCGTGTTCTCCTGGTTCGGGAAATTTCTAATAATGTGGCCTGGTTTTCCACATTTATAACAAACTACAATGGCATAACTTGCTCCGACACTACTTGCTCCGCCATTACTCGTTCCGATACTATTTGTTCCTTTCGTTCTGTTAACCCCTGGTCCGTAGACCTCACACTTCGCCGCGCTATGGCCATTTCTTTTACACTTGTTGCAAAATTTGGTGCAGAACCCCGAGTGATACTTTTCACACCTTTGGCATAGCTGCTTCTGATTGTTGTTGTTGTTGCAGTTGTTATTGTTGTTGGGATGATTGTTGTAGTTGTTGTTGTTGTTGTTGTTGTTGTTGTTGTTGTTGTTGGGCCGTTTGTTGTAGTTGCGATTGATGTTGCGATTGTTGGGATAATTGTTGCGATTATTATTGTAATTGCTGTTGTTGTTGTATTGGTGATTCTTATCACCATTTTCCTCCGACTTTCTTTTGACTTGCTTCACATTGGCCTCTTCAGCAGTCTGTTCTTTAATTCTTTCTTCAATCTGGTTCACTAGTTTGTGAGCCATTCTACATGCCTGTTGTATGGAGGCGGGCTCGTGTGAACTTATATCTTCTTGAATTCTTTCCGGTAATCCTTTCACAAACGCGTCGATCTTCTCTTCCTCATCTTCGAACGCTCCCGGACACAATAGGCACAATTCTGTGAATCGTCTTTCGTACGTGGTAATATCAAATCCTTGGGTTCATAACCCTCTAAGTTCTGTCTTGAGCTTATTGACCTCGGTTCTGGGACGGTACTTCTCGTTCATCAAGTGCTTGAATGCTGACCACGGTAGTGCGTACGCATCATCTTGTCCCACTTGCTCTAGATAGGTATTCCACCATGTTAACGCAGAACCTGTGAAGGTATGCGTAGCGTACTTCACTTTGTCCTCTTCAGTACACTTACTTATGGAAAACACCGATTCGACCTTCTCGTTCCACCGTTTTAATCCGATCGGTCCTTCGGTTCCATCAAATTCCAAAGGTTTGCAGGCAGTGAATTCTTTGTAGGTGCATCCTACACGATTTCCTGTACTGCTAGATCCAAGGTTATTGTTGGTATGTAGCGCAGCCTGTACTGCGGCTATGTTTGAAGCTAGAAAAGTACGGAATTCCTCTTCATTCATATTCACGGTGTGTCGAGTAGTCGGTGCCATTTCCTTCAAAATAGTCAAATGGAACAAGTTAATCATACAGAATATTAAGAGTAGTTAATAGTATTTCGTAGCATAATATGAACTCATTTATAAAAGCTTTTTCTTCATATTAGCGTTTTATAAGTTTAAATTCGGGTAGTACCTACCCGTTAAGTTCATACTTAGTAGCTAATATACAATTCAACTACTACAATTCCATATGAAAAACTGATTATAATAATATTTCGCGTTCAAACTTTTACACAATATTTTACAAACTTACAATACCGCTTATTTTACATATAGCATGAAATATAGCACACAATAAATTTAATACAAGATGGTTGTAAAGATAATTCTAGCTAGTACACAAGTCGTTCAGCAAAGGCAATAAAGACACGTAATTCATACGTCCAGAAACAAGTCATGCATTCTGGTTTTACTAGGATTACTTCCCATCCTTGGTCTTGTGGAACATAACCGTTATGGCCGTTGATAAGACAGCGTGTTGTAACGTCGTCAAAGGGACGAGGGTTACGTAATGTCCAACAGTCCCGTAACAATCTAAAAACCTCATTTCTTACCCCAATTACCGACTCCGTTACTTGTGGGAACGTTATGTTTAATAGTTGTAGCCCGATGTTCTTGTTCTCACTTTGGTGAGAAGCGAACATTACTAACCCGTAAGCATAGCATGCTTCTTTATGTTGCATGTTAGCCGCTTTTTCTAAATCATGAAGTCCTATATTCGGATACATTGAGTCAAAATAATTTCTTAACCCGTTGCGTAAAATAGCATTTGGGTTCCCCACAATATATGCATCAAAGTAAACACATCGTAACTTATGGGTTTCCCAAAGTGATATCCCCCATCTTTCAAACGAAAGTCTCTTATAAACCAAGACATTCTTGGAACGTTCTTCGAATGTCTTACAAACTGATTTTGCCTTAAATAGTTGTGCCGATGAATTCTGACCGACTCTAGACAAGATTTCATCAATCATGTCTCCGGGTAGGTCTCTTAAAATATTGGGTTGTCTATCCATTTTGTGTTTTTAAACTGTAAAATAGACAAGAGTTAGATTCATAAAAAAAAAGTACTTATTAATACAAGCAATTTTTACATATATCATAAAGCATAAGCACACTATATTACATATATTACACCACACGAATACAACTATCTTATTCCGACTCGCTCGTTTCTTCTTCTTCGGTTTTGGTTCGTTTTGCCAAGTTTCTAGGGATATATGATGTTCCCCTAATACGAGCCGTCGTTTTCCACATTGGTTTAGAAAAACCTGGTGGTTTAGAGGTTCCCGGGTCATTGTTACAACTTAAGGACTTCGGGGGTTGACGATACATATAAAGTTCATCGGGGTTGGAATTAGAATTCTCTATTTTTATGCCCTTTCCCTTATTATTTTCTTTTGCCTTTTTAAATTCAGTTGGGGTAATTTCTATAACATCATCGGAATTTTCGTCGGAATCCGATTCATCGGAGAATTGGTAATCCTCCCAATATTTTGCTTCCTTGGCGGAAACACCATTGACCATAATTAACCTTGGTCGGTTGGTTGAGGATTTTCTTTTACTTAACCATTTTATTATTTCCCCCACCAGTTCTATTTCTTCATCCGGTTCCGATTCTTATTCCAGTTCCGATTCTTCTTCCGGTTCTGACTCTTCTTCCGGTTCCTCTTCGGGAACTTGTGAATCAGTCCACGAATCATTCCAATTTACATTTGACTCTTCATTATTATTAGGTGAGTCAATGGGACTTGTTCTAGAGGTAGACATCTATCACATAATATCAAACGCGTTAAGAGATTAATATATCACATAATATTCACATGTTAAAAATATATAGTTTCCAACAAAATTTGTTAAGCAATCATTTTTCAACTAAACACGGTCGAAGTCCAGACTCACTAATGCATCCTAACAAACTCGATAAGATACACTAATGCAAAATTCTGGTTCTCTAAGACCAACGCTCGGATACCAACTGAAATGTCCCGTTCTTATTGATTAAAAACGTTCCATATTAATTGATTTCGTTGCGAGGTTTTGACCTCTATATGAGACGTTTTTCAAAGACAGCATTCATTTTTAAAACAAACCATAACCTTTATTTCATAAATAAAGGTTTAAAAAACTTTACGTAGATTATCAAATAATGATAATCTAAAATATCCTGTTTACACACGACCATTACATAATGGTTTACAATACAAATATGTTACATCGAAATCAGTTTCTTGAATGCAGTTTTTACACAATATCATACAAACATGGACTCCAAATCTTGTCCTTATTTTAGTATGCAACAGTGGAAGCTCTTAGTATTCACCTGAGAATAAACATGCTTTAAACGTCAACAAAAATGTTGGTGAGTTATAGGTTTAACCTATATATATCAAATCGTAACAATAGACCACAAGATTTCATATTTCAATACACATCCCATACATAGAGATAAAAATCATTCATATGGTGAACACCTGGTAACCGACATTAACAAGATGCATATATATAAGAATATCCCCATCATTCCGGGACACCCTTCGGATATGATATAAATTTCGAAGTACTAAAGCATCTGGTACTTTGGATGGGGTTTGTTAGGCCCAATAGATCTATCTTTAGGATTCACATTAATTAGGGTGTCTGTTCCCTAATTCTTAGATTACCAGACTTAATAAAAAGGGGCATATTCGATTTCGATAATTCGACCATAGAATGTAGTTTCACGTACTTGTGTCTATTTTGTAAATCATTTATAAAATCTGCATGTATTCTCATCCCAAAAATATTAGATTTTAAAAGTGGGACTATAACTCACTTTCACAGATTTTTACTTCGTCGGGAAGTAAGAATTGGCCACTGGTTGATTCACGAACCTATAACAATATTTACATATATATCAAAGTATGTTCAAAATATATTTACAACACTTTTAATATATTTTGATGTTTTAAGTTTATTAAGTCAGCTGTCCTCGTTAGTAACCTACAACTAGTTGTCCACAGTTAGATGTACAGAAATAAATCGATAAATATTATCTTGAATCAATCCACGACCCAGTGTATACGTATCTCAGTATTGATCACAACTCAAACTATATATATTTTGGAATCAACCTCAACCCTGTATAGCTAACTCCAACATTCACATATAGAGTGTCTATGGTTGTTCCAAAATATATATAGATGTGTCATGATAGGTCGAAACATTGTATACGTGTCTATGGTATCTAAAGATTACATAATATACAATACAAGTTGATTAAGTTATGGTTGGAATAGATTTGTTACCAATTTTCACGTAGCTAAAATGAGAAAAATTATCCAATCTTGTTTTACCCATAACTTCTTCATTTTAAATCCGTTTTGAGTGAATCAAATTGCTATGGTTTCATATTGAACTCTATTTTATGAATATAAACAGAAAAAGTATAGGTTTATAGTCAAAAAAATAAGTTACAAGTCGTTTTTATAAAGGTAGTCATTTCAGTCGAAAGAACGACGTCTAGATGACCATTTTAGAAAACATACTTCCACTTTGAGTTTAACCATAATTTTTGGATATAGTTTCATGTTCATAATAAAAATCATTTTCTCAGAATAACAACTTTTAGATCCAAGTTTATCATAGTTTTTAATTAACTAACCCAAAACAGTCCGCGGTGTTACTACGACGGCGTAAATCCGGTTTTACGGTATTTTTCGTGTTTCCAGGTTTTAAATCATTAAGTTAGCATATCATATAGATATAGAACATGTATTTAGTTGATTTTGAAATTCAAGTTAGAAGGATTAACTTTTGTTTGCTAACAAGTTTAGAATTAACTAAACTATGTTCTAGTGATTTCAAGTTTAAACCTTCGAATAAGATAGCTTTATATGTATGAATCGAATGATGTTATGAACATCATTACTACCTCAAGTTCCTTGGATAAACCTACTGAAAATGAGAAAAATAGATCTAGCTTTAAAGGATCCTTGGATGGCTTGAAAGTTCTTGAAGCAGAATCATGACACGAAAACAATTTCAAGTAAGATTTCCACTCGAAATAAGATTATTATAGTTATAGAAATTGAATTAAAGTTTGAATATGATTATTACCTTGTATTAGAAAGATAACCTACTGTAAGTAACAAAGGTTTCTTGATCTTGTATGATTACTTGGAATGGATTTAGAAAACTTGGAAGTAAACTTGCAATCTTGGAAGTATTCTTGATTTTATGAAACTAGAACTTTTGGAATTTATGAAGAACACTTAGAACTTGAAGATAGAACTTGAGAGAGATCAATTATATGAATAAAATTTAAGAATGAAAGTGTTTGTAGGTGTTTTTGGTCGTTGGTGTATGGATTAGATATAAAGGATATGTAATTTTGTTTTCATGTAAATAAGTCATGAATGATTACTCATATTTTTGTAATTTTATGAGATATTTCACGCTAGTTGCCAAATGATGGTTCTCACATGTGTTAGGTGACTCACATGGGCTGCTAAGAGCTAATCATTGGAGTGTATATACCAATAGTATATACATCTAAAAGATGTGTATTGTACGAGTACGAATACGGGTGCATACGAGTAGAATTGTTGATGAAACTGAACGAGGATGTAATTGTAAGCATTTTTGTTAAGTAGAAGTATTTTGATAAGTGTCTTGAAGTCTTTCAAAAGTGTATGAATACATATTAAAACACTACATGTATATACATTTTAACTGAGTCGTTAAGTCATCGTTAGTCGTTACATGTAAATGTTGTTTTGAAACCTTTAGGTTAACGATCTTGTTGAATGTTGTTAACCCATTGTTTATTATAACAAATGAGATGTTAAATTGTTATATTATCATGATATTATGATATATAATATATCTTAGTATGATATATATATACAGTTAAATGTCGTTACAACGATAATCGTTACATATATGTCTCGTTTCGAAATCATTAAGTTAGTAGTCTTATTTTTACATATGTATTTCATTGTTAATACACTTAATAATATATTTACTTATCATTTAATATAATTAACCAAGTGTATCAATATCTTAATATGATTCATATGTACCTAGTAAGACGTTGTTATAACGATAATCGTTATATATATCGTTTTCGAGTTTCTTAAATTAATAGTCTCATTTTTATGTATATAACTCATTGTTAAAATACCTAATGAGATACATACTTATAATAAAATCATGTTAACTATATATATAACCATATATATGTCATCGTATAGTTTTTACAAGTTTTAACGTTCGTGAATCACCGGTCAACTTGGGTGGTCAATTGTCTATATGACACCTATTTCAATTAATCAAGTCTTAATAAGTTTGATTGCTTAACATGTTGAAAACACTTAATCATGTAAATAACAATTTCATTTAATATATATATAAACATGGAAAAGTTCGGGTCACTACATGAGCACTCATAACTTAACTTTTATATATCAATAGTGTATCCCTGACTAGTGCTCGAGTATATAGGATTATGCATGCTTGTACATTCGATATTGTCTTAGATAGGTTTGTTGAATCCTGAATTAGATACATATGCTACTGAGATATGGTATATGATATGCATGTCATTGGAAAGCTAGCGAAAAATTAAGAACTTTTCATTTAGATATCGAATGGTTTCGATGAACAGATTAGAAGTTATAGTCAACTGAATTTTAGTATTATTGTTAAAATGATTATAATTACTATCGTCGTTATTATTTTAATAGAAATATCATTGTTATTATAAAATATCATTATTACTATTATGTTAGTATTATCATTTTATCATAATACCATTTTTAGTAAATATAAATATTGTTATTTTTTTATAGAATAATAATAATTATTATTAAAATATAATACAACTTTTACTTATCATTATTATGATCAATATTATTTTATCAAATAAATAGGGGATACAAAGATATTTTTCACCACGCGTAATATAATTACATTAATAATACTTATCACTATAGTTTTACGATATTAAGTGAACTTTATAAATTTTACTACTTAAGATATATAAAAGTATATTTTATCATATATAAACGTTAATATAAATTTTTATTAATAAATGACTTTTATTATTATAAAATCTAATAAATATATTTAAATATATAAAACGACTATAGTTAAGTTATATAATAAACACGTATAAATTTTAGAAGTCATTTTGGGTCAAGTTGACTTTTGTTGACTTTTGCATATTAGTATCGAGGATTAGGATTGTGGTACACTATGACTTGACCAAAAATTGTTAGACAAATATTGACCAACATATAAATATATATAATTAATATAGGTTCGTGAATCCGAGGCCAATCTTGCACTTGTTAAATGACGTTATATGTATTTTTACTACGAAATACAGTATGGTGAGTTTCATTTGCTCCCTTTTATATATATTTTTGGGACTGAGAATACATGCGCTATTTTTATAAATGTTTTACGAAATAGGCACAAGTACTAAAACTAATTCTACATGGGTTTAAACCAGAAATATACCCTTAGATTGGTAACATTAAACTACTTGTCTATGTACGGTAGGCGCGAATCCTAAAGATAGATCTATTGGGCCTGACAAACCCCATCCTGACTATGAGATGCTTTAGTACTTCGAGGTTATTTTAAACACACCTGATCTAGTGTACTTCAGAGGGTAAAACATGAACGTTAAGGCTTGTTACTGGGTGCCTACAACTTATAGAATACTTTTATACACTTGCGAGTGTACATATATTTATTAACGGAAATCTTGTGGTCTATTAATATATTGAAATGATTGTTATGATAAACCTATGAACTCACCAACCTTTTGGTTGACACTTTAAAGCATGTTTATTCTCAGGTATTAAAGAAATCTTCCGCTGTGCATTAGCTCATTTTAAGGATATTACTTCGAGTCATTCATGGCATCTTTTGTAAGACGTTGCATTCGAGTCATTGAGTTCATCAAGATTATTATTAAGCCAAATTATAGTTGGATGTATTATGAAATGGTGTGCATGCCGTCAACTTTCGTTGTAAAGAAAGTTTGTCTTTTAAAAACGAATGCAATGTTTGTAAAATGTATCATATAGAGGTCAAATACCTCGCGATGTAATCAACTATTGTGAATCGTTTATAATGTATATGAACGGGTCCTTTCACCATCATTCCGGGATCCTCCTTCGGACATGATATAAATTTCGAAGTACTAAAGCATCCAGTACTTTGGATGGGGCTTGTTGGGCCCGATAGATCTATCTTTAGGATTCGCATCAATTAGGGTGTCTGTTCCCTAATTCTTAGATTACCAGACTATAAAGGGGCATATTCGATTTCGATCATTCATCCATATAATGTAATTTCAATTACTTGTGTCTATTTCGTAAAACAGTTATAAAACAGCGCATGTATTCTCAGTCCCAAAAATATATATTGCAAAAGTATTTAAAAAGGGAATAATGAAACTCACCATACTGTATTTTGTAGTAAAAATACATATAACATCATTGAAAAAGTGTAAGGTTGGCCTTGGATTCACGAACCTATATTATTCATATATTTATTAACACATAGAATTGTAATCGAATAAGTTTACATATTTTTATTGGTGATATACTTGTTATATTTAATAATTTATAGGTTTTATTAATTAATTAAGTATATTTATTTTATATACACTTTTAAATAAATAATTAATACTTATTTATAAAGATTTTAATATAGTTATGTTATGTGTATTAAATATATTTTTAAGTAACTAATATTTATATGATAAAATAATATTGATACTAATAATTAAAAAGTTGTTTCCTTTTATAATAATAATAATAATAATAATAATAGTTGTTATGATAATTTTACTAAAAAGGATGTTTTTAATAAAATGATAGTTCTTCCTATTAATGATTCTTTTAAAAAAATAATTTGTTATAACAACAATAATAATACTTGTAGTAAAAATTTACAACAATATTATAGATGTAATAATAATAACAATAACAATTCAAATTATGATAATCATGTTAATAATAATAATGATAATATAATTAATAATACTTATAATTATAATACTAATATTAATGATAATAACAATAATAATAATAATAATAACAATGATAACTAATAATAATAATAATTATAATCATAATTATAACATTAATAACTAATAATAATAATCATAACAATAATAATAATAATCATAATAATTAAAATAGGAATAATTGTGTATACCCTTCTAAATTATTTTTCCAAAATGAAATGCTCCAAACAAGACTCGAACCCGAGACCTCTTGCTCACCTTCTAACACCCATAACCATATACTCCAATTCTATTTCTGTGTTTAGTTCGGTCCTAAAATATTACTTTAACCCGTCATCGCTATTCCCATTAACCTGGCCCATTCGGCCCAACAGCAGAAAAAGGAACTCGGCCCAAATTACTAATCACGGCCCAATGTGTTTACTAGTCCACTAGGTTAAATCTTATCTGTTAATCATTATAGTGATATACAGCCGTGTCATTTTTGTAATCAAAAAAAAAAAAAATTAATCGACAGCTTAAACTTTACAGCTCATTGATGGTACGTCTAATCATAATCATCTTTCATCTTTGTTCATCGTTTTTATTTCATCATCAATCCATATTATTCCATCGTCATCCCTTTTCCTTGCGAATTAAATCTAAACATAATCAAGTAACAGTTACAGGTGTCGTGAAGGTTATAGTTGGTTATGTTGGGTTTGGTCCTAATCGAAGTAAAAACAGAAACGAATATTGTGCAGCAATCCGTTGGTTGTTGTGGTGTTCGATCCAGAAAATAGGAAGAAACAATACCTTACAGTGATCGAGTATAGTTGTTTGTCGATTGAAACAGAAAAGGATGATGTCGAGTAGTAGCAATAGTGACAATGGGATGGCGGTTTATGTTGGTCGATCAACACAGAAAAAGGATGCAATAAATCATAGTAATTGCAGTGATGGTGGTTTACGTTTGATAATAGAAGGGAGAGAGACGTTAGAGAGAGAAGGGGTTGTATACGGTGGTGAATAGCTGCTACAGCAGCCTGTCTTTGTCGAGCAAAAATAGTAACGTAGGAGATGGGGGCTGTAGCAGTTTCTTGATCATATTAATGGTGGTTGTAGTTTAATGGTTTTGTAGTTGCGACCGTGATCGAATAGATTTGTGGTGATCAGACTCAATAACTTTAGCAACAATCATTTGAGTAGTCGGGTGGTTTTGGTGATGGTATAGTTTGAACACGACGGTATGGATGTGGGTTTCAAGGTGATGAGTATAATTTCAAATAAAACATAAAACAACGAGTAGCCTAAAAGTAGATAGTGATTTTATCTTGGGTGATGGGTGTTCAAGGTGTTTCCAAGGGAGTTGTAAGGTGGTGGTCATGGCATCAGGTTGTGGCTCAATGATGGTTCATTTGGTGATGAATGGAGACTGCAGCAGCAGCAAGTGGTGGCTGCCATGGTGTAGGTGGCGTGTTTGATTGTTCAAGATGATTGTGAATGGTGATCGTTGGTGGAAACTGTGATGGGGTTCGAATGTTTCAAGGTGGAAGGGTGGTTTCATCTAGCATGTGTATATGTATGTTTTATATCCCATATATGCAGGTGTATATGCCTACATATATTGATAGTTTAAAATGCAAGTGTTTATATGTACAAATATATATCTAATGAATATAGAAGAGTGATGGTTTTGATTGATAATCAGAAACAGTGTCAAACACAAAAGTAATCTAATTCGTATTACACAATGGAATCTCTTGAAACAAGTGGTCATATAAAAATAAGTGGTTATTGTTATATGTTGTTTTCAATCATCTTAAACAAAAATATATTACTATATAAAAAGAGAACATGTGAGTTAAGAAAACACTAAAGCCATCTCAATTGATTTATTGTGTCGACAGTTTTCACAGACTGCTATTTCATACCCCGTTGTTCATTCAGTGGCGAATAAAAAGTTTTCAGAAAAATTTCATATTTTTAATATAATTATCTTTATTTATTTCAGTCATTCTGGTATAAAATTTGATCATTAATTATTAAATAAAAATTACATCAACTGTCCCTCTCATTTATGGGTGAAATATAAAAAGTGCTAAAATTTAATAACTAGATCCTAAATACATTTTTAGTAAGCCTAAAACTTATAGATCTCATTTCTGGATCACCGTTTATTTTAAAATCATATATATTTTCAATATTCATATACGCGTTGCGAGTTATTTATATACATTACAATATAATAATTCTTAATAGTAATCATACATATATATATATATATATATATATATATATATATATATATATATATATATATATATATATATATATATATATATATATATATATATATATATATATATATATATATATATATATATATATATATATATATATATATATAAATTCTTTTTTTTTACTTATTTATTTTGTATTATATTTTACATACATAATTCTAATGTTTACATTATAGTTTATAATTATCATATATTTTTGCATTTGTATATATATAACTATACATATTTATTTACAAACATCTGTTCGTGAATCGTCGAGCATAGTCGAAGGGTGATTGATTACATGAATATAATTTCAAAATTTTCAAGACTCAACATTACAGATTTTGCTTATCTTGTCGGAACCATATAAAGATTAAAGTTTAAATTTGGTCGGAAATTCCCGGGTCATCACAGTACATATTGTTTTAAGGCCTATTATTTCACTCGCAATGTAATTATGTATAACACATATAAATTTGAATCTAATGTCACTTCATTAAACACGCTTTTTTAAATCATTAATATACGCCACCAGATGGAGTACCATTTGGCCGCGCATAACCTTCGGTTTCAGATAGTGCTGAAATTCTCGAGATCACCCTAAAACGACCCTAACATCAAGATTCCTGGATAGTGTCTTAACATTCGAGGTCGTCGGGATGCCGAAAAAAGACATTTTACTCATTTTTATTGTTCTCTTTGAACGTTTTCAATTTATATCGTATTATTAGTTTTGTGTATGCATGACTTAGCATGGTATATATCGTTTTAAGGCCTATTATTTCACTCGCAAGGTAATTATGTATAACATATATAACTTTGAATCTAATGTCACTTCATTAAACACGTTTTTTTTAAATCGTTAATATGCAACGCCAGATGGAGTACCATTTGGCGGCGCATAACCTTCGGTTTCAGATTGTGCTGAAATTCTCAAGATCACCCTAAAACGGCCGAACGAGCAAGACTCTCTGAACGTGCTTTCCATTCGAGGTCTAGATTCCGAAAAAGACATCTTTCCTCGCAAAATCGCACCACGTACCAAACACCATCGACGGTTCGCGGTGCTTGGTGTTTTGTATCTTTGGCCAAAATATTAGATCTATCGTTTCTTTTGACTCGTAGATCTGATTTTGTCACCATTTTTTTTAAAATGTGTATTTTTCGGGATATATCCGTTGGCAAACTGTCGTAGGAGGTTTGTCCAAAAATTTTTCGAAACGAGACCTCAAAAGCCTTCAATTTTGTCTTTTTTTTATTTTGATCGTTTTAAATTTCATTCATATTACTCCTTTTGTGTATGCATGACTTAGCATGGTACATATTGTTTTGAGGCCTATTATTTCACTCGCAATGTAATTATATATAACACATATAAATTTGTATCTAATTTCACATCATTAAAGACGCTTTTTTAAATAATTAATATGCGCCGCTAGACGGAGTACCATTTGGCGGCGCATAACCTTTGGTTTCAGATTGTGCTGAAATTCTCAAGATCACCCTAAAATGGCCTAACGAGCAAGACTCTCTAAACGTGTTTGCCATTCGAGGTCGTCTATATTCTAAAAAGGACATCTTTCCTCGTAAAATCGCACCACGCACCATACACCACCGATGGTTCGTGGTGCTTGGTGTTTGGTGTCTTTGGCAAAATGTTAGATCTACTTTATGTTTTGACTCGTAGCTCCGATTTAGTCACCGTTTTTATTTAAATTGTGTATTTTTTCGGGATCTATACGTTGGCAAATGCTGTAGGCGGTTTGTCCTAAATATTTTTCGAAACGAGACCTCAAAAGCCTTCAATTTTGCCTTTTTCGATTTTGACCATTTTGAATTTCATTCATATTATTCCTTTTATGTATGCATGACTTAGCATGGTACATATTGTTTTAAGGCCTATTATTTCACTAGCAATGTAATTATGTATAGCGCAGATAAATTTGAATCTAATGTCATTTCATTAAACACGCTTTTTTAAATTATTAATATGCGACGCCAGTTGGAGTACCATTTGGCGGCACATAACTTTCGGTTTCAGATTGTGATGAAATTCTTGAGATCACCCTAAAACGGCCCTAACATTCAGACTCTTGGATAGTGTCTTGACATTTGAGGTCGTCAGGAAGCCGAAAAAAGACATTTTACCCATTTTTAATGTTCTCTTTGAATGTTTTCAATTTATATTGTATTATTAGTTTTGTGTATGCATGACTTAGCATGGTATATATCATTTTAAGGCCTATTATTTCACTCGCAATGTAATTATGTATAACGCATATAAATTTGAATCTAATGTCACTTCATTAAACACACTTTTTAAATCATTAATATGCGCCGCCAGATGGAGTATCATCTGGCGGCGCATAACCTTCGGTTTCAGATTGTGCTGAAATTCTTGAGATCACCCTAAAACGACCCTAACATCAAGACTCCTGGATAGTGTCTTGAAATTTGAGGTCGTCAGGATGCCAAAAAAAGACATTTTACTCATTTTTAATGTTCTCTTTGAACGTTTTCAATTTATATCGTATTATTAGTTTTGTGTATGCATGACTATGATGACCCGACCTAATCCATCTGGACGAAGTCATCAACATCTGGTCCCATTGCGAAGTACTGACCTAAATATGCCATGAATGACTCCAAGTAATATCTTTAAAATGAGCAAATGCGCAACAGAAGATTTCTTTCATACCTGAGAATAAACATGCTTAAAAGTGTCAACTAAAAGGTTGGTGAGTTCATAGGTTTATCATAGCAATCATTTCAATATGTTAATAGACCACAAGATTTCCGTTTATAAATATATGTACACTCGCAAGTGTATAAAAGTATTTTGCTTATGTTGAGGCCTCAGTAACCAACCTTAACAATAATATAATAAGTCATCTTCGCAAAGATGGTGATGTGCGTAGAGGTGTATACAAAAAAGTTATATTTTTACATGGAAATATTATTAAATACGATACAATTTTACATAAGTTATTTATTTATTTATAAAGTGGATATACCTAAACCTTGCTACAACACTTATAGGCAGTGTACCTAATCGTACAGTAGTGTAGTTTTTAGTAAGTCCGGTTCGTCCACAGGGAAATCGCCAAGTTTAACGCTATATTTTTAAAACTATATTTGTTTAAATATATATATATATATATATATATATATATATATATATATATATATATATATATATATATATATATATATATATATATATATATATATATATAAGTAGTATTATTATTTTAAAAGGGGGTTTTTACCGTTTAATGACTGGTTTGTCGATTTTAAAACTTTAATCGCAGTTAAAACCTAATGTAAAATATTAAAAATAAATATAACTTAATTTAAAGCGTAAAGTAAATGACAATAATTAAAGTGCGATAAATAACGGTAAATAAAATTGCGATAATTAAAAAGTACGATAATGACAATAAATTGAAGTGCGATAATTAAAAGTGCGATTAAATATGAAATAAAGGAAATTAAATATGAAATAAAGGAATTATGCTTATTTAAACTTCCGTAATCATGATGTTTGACGTGTTGATTTTAGTTTATTACCATGGATTAATTGTTCTTTGTCCTGGATTATTCGAGATGTCCATACGGATTTGTCCATAATAGTCCATCAGTCATAATCATAAAGTGCAAGAGTCTTCATCAAATTATCCTTATACCCGAAGTCAAATATTCCAACTAATTGGGGATTTGAATAGTAATAAGGTCTTAATAATTTGTTTAATGAATACACCAGGTTATCGACTGCGTGTAATCCAAAGTTTTATTACTTTGTTAACAACTACACCAATTACCCTTGTATGTAATTCACCCCTCTTTCAACAAGTCTATTAACTATTAATCCAATCTCGTGTCCGGTAAAATGAGCAATTATTGGTATTTATAGATATCCCGCCCACCATACCCAGTCAAGCGTATGTGGTTATATATAAATATGTCAAAGTCTATATATTAAATTAATGAGGTATCATTAAGTTAATATAAAACACATTAATAGCCCATAGTCTAATTTCTACAAGTTTCGTTCTTTTATCCAAACCCCAATTATGGTCCAAAGCCCAATTACCCAATTTTAATATTTAGCCCAACATCACGATTACTTCGACTTAAATAAGCATAATAATAACTTAGATACGAGACATTAATTTAAAAAGGTTGAACATAACTTACAATGATTAAAAATAGCGTAGCATTACACGGACATAATTTCGACTTACACCCTTACAACATTCGCTAACATACCCTTATTATTATTAAAATTATAATTATAATTAAAATTATAATTAATATATATATATATATATATATATATATATATATATATATATATACGTTGATAGATAGGAAGACAAAAAGTTGTGTTTGTTCGATCATCAAACTGCGAATTTATAGGGGTGTGGCCAGAAAAAGTGACCCATGCGATCGCATGGAAATTGCACTTCCAGGCCATGCGATCGCATGGCCTGCTTTTCCAGCTCACATGATTTTGTTTACTTCTTGTCGACGGTTTAATAAATAAATATAATATATAAATAATTTTAAGAATTATTAAAATATTATATTATATTTATGTGCATAGTTGACTTGTAATTTTCGCTCAGTTGCGTCGCGCGTTGAGAGTTGACTTTGGTCCCAGTTCCGGATTTTCGAACGTCCTTGCGTACAATTTAATATCTTGTACTTTGCGTTTTGCGTCTTGTACTCTTGTAATTTTGAGACGTTTCTCATCAATAATTTGAACCTCTTTGATTGTACTTTGTACTTTTTAGCTTTTTGGTCGTTTGCATCTTCAATTCGTCGAATCTGCATTTTGTGTTCACCTTTTATTATTTAAACGAATATCACTTGTAAATAGGACAATTGCAACTAAAAGCTTGTCTTTCTTGAGGGATAATGCTATGAAATATATGTTCGTTTTTAGTATTATCAGATGGATACGTACACTCGCAAGTGTATAAATAATCCTCAAAGTACTAAACATCCGCCCACTAGCTCTTATGTCTAGTGCAACCTACAGGATGGGGGTGTTAAGCCCGATAGATCTATCTTTAGGATTTGCGCTTACATGCTCTTATAACATATAACTAAATTACCTAGCACATCAATCCGCAGAATATTATTTTTAATCACTTGTCTCTATTTCGTAAAACATTTATAAAATATTGCATGTATTCTCAGCCCAAAAATACATATTGCAAAAGCAATTAAAAAGGGAGCAAATGAAACTCACCTAATGTATTTTGTAGTAAAAATATATATGACTATATTGAACAATGCAGGGTTGGCCTCGGATTCACGAACCTATATCAATTATTGATATATCAAATAATATTAACACATATAATAAATGTGTAAAATAGTAAAACAAGTTTTATATATTATACTTGTTATATTTAATAAGTTATATGTTATATTTAAGTATTTTTTTTAGTATTAACTTATTATAGTTTATTATTTACCTATTTAGCAAATACTCTTTAGTTAATTTAGTAAAACTATTATGTAATATCATTTAGTAAAATATATTAATATTGTAAATATGTTATAAATATTATACATTAATGTTTTATATATAATATAATGTATTAAAATAGAATAGTATATAATATGATTATGATATACGTAGTAATTATATATTTTTTTATATAAATAATATTTGTTTGTTATAAATAATAATAATAATGGAAATAAAATAATAATAATAAAAATATTGATTATGAAAACTACCTTTAAAGCTTAAAAATAATAAATCGCCCGAGCCGAGACTCTTGAACCCGATCATAACACACGTATCACATTCGTCATTGTCATGTACATCCTAGTCACTAACATATTTATCATTTTTCTGTTTTTCCATCATCATAACTATATATCATACGTAACCATGATTATGATCATAATTATAATCATCTCGCCTCTACTTCATCATCATCTATTAACTTACCAATCAATATTATCTTGGCTCAATGCAAAGCCCGATCACAATTCAAAAACGAGTTGGCCCAAGAATTCAATCATCTAAGCCCAACTTAGTATAAAGGCATGCGGCCTAGTTACCGAAATTAAAAAAAAAACGTTTACAGTGTTAATTATTATTAGATAGGATAGCCTTGGTCCACTATTTTTCATGATTTAGCAAGTGGGCCTTCTACTTTATGTTTGTCGGCAATCAAAGCAAGAGGCAGGCGAGAAATTCTTCTTCAATAATATTATCATTTTGTCACCATCCATAAACATCCATCATCAATCATTATCAACAATACATCATGTATCATTATCTCGATTACAACCGCAACATATATTGATGTTCATTGCTTTCTTCTTGTATCATTGTGACAACCATAACGATAGCATCATTCGTGATTATAACTTCATCGTGTGATATCACCTTCGTATCTTCATCATTATTCTTTGAACGAAATAAAAGGGTGAGGGTGTTTATGGCTTAATGGTGTTGCAAGGGTGATCATGGGTTTTGGTTGTAACAGAAATATAAACGGATCAAATGATGATTCTTATAGTTATGATTAAGGTTTGATGGTTAAGAAATAGATGGGAAAACGAGAGAGAGAAAGAAGTGGTGAAATGGTTTTGAAATGGGTTCTGGTTTAGTTCACGTGGTGCTGACAGTTCGAATGGTTGGTTGTTTGGACAGATTATGTATAGCAGTAGCAGCGGTTATCACATGTATAAGGGATATGGTGGTTTAAGCACGAAGAAGAAGAAAAACATGGTGGTTCACGATGGAGATTATGAGAGAGAGATGAGAGAGAAAAGAGTAAGAAGGTGATGGTGGTGACTGTAGGTGATCATAGGGTGTTTGAGGAGGTGCTCGATTGTGGTGGTGAAGACAATCGCAGACCGTAGTAATTTTATTGATGGTTTCGTTGATAGTTTAATGGAGATGATGATGTGGGTTTAATGAAAGGAAATGGCGGCATGTATTAACCCGAAACAACAACACTAGCTCGTAGTTCCTGTAGTAGCAGGTTTCAAAGTGGTGATGAAGATATGATGGTGGTGGCTCGTGGTGGTTATGGTTGAGTGGGGTAGTGAAAGATGTTGGGGTGATAGTATGAGGGAAAACAAAGAAGATGGAAAGAAAAAAATATATAACAACTAAACTAGTTTCATATCTGTATGTAAGTATTGTATGCATATATATTCAGATAGGTAGAAAGAACAAGAAAGAAAAAGTAACATTGTCTAATATATATAAAATTAGAACGTGCATAAATAATAAATAAATAATAAACAGTGTAGCCGCCCCTTTTATTAAGTTACCGACAGTTTTCGCGGATAAATTTCGTACTCCAATGATAATTAGTGGCGAATAAAAGTGTTTCAGAAAAATCCCAAATTTTTAAATTAACTATATTTATTTATTTTAGTCATTATGGTATAAAATTCGGTTATTAATTATCAAATAAAAATTACATCAACTGTCCCTCTCATTTATGGGTAAAATATAAAAAGTGCTAAAATTTAATAACTAAATCCTAAATACATTTTTAGAAAGCCTAAAATTTATAGAACTCATTTTCGGATCACCGTTTATTTTTAAAAACATATAAGTTCAATTTAAACTTCTTTAAATAATAATCGAGACGTCCAACAAGTATTACAATTATTAATTAATTATATTTGATATATTCTCTCTATATATTTATACATTTATTTTAATAACAATTTAATTATATCGTATATTATTTTATATTTTCAGTTCTAACAATTTAATCGTATATTATTATTATTATTATTATTATTATATATATATACATATATTTATATTTATATATGTATTTATATGTATACACATTTATTTACAATTAATGGTTCGTGAATCGTCGGAGATAGTCAAAGGTTAAATGCATTCATATAAATTATTCCAAAATTTTGAGACTCAGCTTTACAGACTTTGCTTATCGTGTCGAAAACATAATAAGATTAAGTTTAAATTTGGTCAAAAATTTCCGGGTCGTCACAGTGACTTAGCATGGTATATATCGTTTTAAGGCCTTTTATTTCACTCGTAATGTAATTATGTATAACGGATATAAATTTGAATCAAATGTCACTTCATTAACCACGTTTTTTTAAATCATTAGTATGCGCCGCCAGATGGAGTACCATTTGGTGGCGCATAACCTTCGGTTTCAGATTGTGCTGAAATTCTCACAATCACCCTAAAACGGCCGAACGAGAAAGACTCTCAGAAGGTGCTTGCCATTCGAGGTCGTCTAGATTCCGAAAAAGACATATTTCCTCACAAAATCGCACCATGCACCAAATACCACCGACGGTTCGTGGTGCTTGGTGATTTGTGTCTTTGGCCAAAATGTTAGATCTATCGTATCTTTTGAATCGTAGCTCCGATTTAGTCACCGTTTTTTCTCAAATCGTGTATTTTTTTGGGATCTATAGGCAAACTGTCATAGGCGGTTTGTCCAAAATATTTTTCGAAACGAGATCTCGAAAGCCTTCAATTTTGCATTTTTTCGATTTTGACCGTTTTGAATTTCATTCATATTATTCCTTTATGTATGCATGACTTAGCATGGTACATATTGTTTTAAGGCCTATTATTTCACTCGTAATGGAATTATATATAACGCATATAAATTTGAAGTTAATGTCACTTCATTAAACACGCTTTTTTAAATCATTAATATGCGCCGCAAGATGGAGTACCATTTAGCAGCGCATAACCGTCGGTTTCAGATTGTGCTGAAATTCTCGAGATCACCCTAAAACGACCCTAACATCAAGACTCCTGGATAGTGTCTTGACATTCGAGGTCGTCAGGTTGCCGAAAAAGACATTTTACACGTTTTTAATGTTCTCTTTGAACGTTTTCAATTTATATCGTATTATTAATTTTGTGTATACATGACTTAGCATGGTATATATCGTTTTAAGGCCTATTATTTCACTTGTAATGTAATTATGTATAACATATATATATTTGCATCTAATGTCAATTCATTAAACAAGTTTTTTTAAATCATTAATATGCGCCGCCTAATGGAGTACCATTTGGCGGTGCATAACCTTCGGTTTCAGATTATGCTGAAATTCTCAAGATCACCCTTAAGTGCCGAACGAGCAAGGCTCTCTGAACGTGTTTTCCATTCGAGCTCGTCTATATTCCTAAAAAGACATCTTTTCTCGCAAAATCGCACCACGTACCAAACACCACCGACGGTTCTTGGTACTTGGTGTTTTGTGTCTTTGGCCAAAATGTTAGATCTATCATATCTTTTGACTCGTAGCTCTGATTTAGTCATCATTTTTTTAAATCGTGTATGTTTTTCGAGATCTATCCGTTGGCAAACTGCCGTAGGCGGTTTGTCCCAAATATTTTTCGAAACGAGCCCTCGAAAGCCTTCAATTTTGCCTTTTTTGATTTTGACCATTTTCAATTTCATTCATATTATTCCTTTTGTGTATGGATGACTTAGCATGGTACATATTGTTTTAAGGCCTATTATTTCACTTGCATTGTAATTAAGTATAATGCAAAGAAATTTGAATCTAATGTCATTTCATTAAACACGATTTTTTAAATCATTAATATGTGCCTACAGATGGAGTATAATTTGGCGGCGCATAACCTTCGGTTTCAGATTGTGCTATAATTCTCGAGATCACCCTAAAATGACCCTAACATCAAGACTCCTGGATAGTGTGTTGACATTCGAGGTCGTCAGGATGCCGAAAAAAGACATTTTACTCATTTTTAATGTTCTCTTTGAACGTTTTCAATTTATATCGTATTATTAGTTTTGTGTATGCATGACTTAGCATGGTATATATCGTTTTAAGGCCTATTATTTCACTCGCAAGGTAATTATGTATAACATAGATAAATTTGAATCTAATGTCACTTCATTAAACACGTTTTTTTAAATCATTAATATGCGACGCCAGATGGAGTACCATTTGGCGACGCATAACCTTCGGTTTCAGATTGTGCTGAAATTCTCAAGATCACCCTAAAACGGCCGAACGAGAAAGACTCTCTGAACGTGCTTGCCATTCGAGGTCTAGATTCCGAAAAAGACATCTTTCCTCGCAAAATCGCACCACGCACCAAACACCACCGACGGTTCGTGGTGCTTGGTGTTTTGTGTCTTTGGCCAAAATGTTAGATCTATTGTTTCTTTTGACTCGTAGCTCTAATTTTGTCACCATTTTTTTAAAATTGTGTATTTTTTCGGGATCTATCCGTTGGCAAACTACCGTAAGAGGTCTGTTCTAAATATTTTTCGAAATGAGACCTCGAAAGCCTTCAATTTTGTCTTTTTTATTTTGATCGTTTTGAATTTCATTCATATTACTCCTTTTGTGTATGCATGACTTAGCATGGCACATATTGCTTTGAGACTATTATTTCACTCGCAATGTAATTATATATAACACATATAAATTTGTATCTAACTTCACTTCATTTATGACGCTTTTTTAAATAATTAATATGCGCCGCTGGATGGAGTACGATTTGGCGGCGCATAACCTTTGGTTTCAGATTGTGCTGAAATTCTCAAGATCACCCTAAAACGGCCGAACGAGCAAGTCTCTCTAAACGTGTTTGCCATTCAAGGTCGTCTATATTCCGAAAAGGACATCTTTCCTCGCAAAATCGCACCACGCACCAAACACCACCGACGGTTCGTGGTGCTTGGTGTTTGGTGTCTTTGGCAAAATGTTAGATCTACTGTATCTTTTGACCCGTAGCTCCGATTTAGTCACCGTTTTTTAAATAGTGTATTTTTTCGGGATCTATACGTTGGCAAATGCCGTACGGGGTTTTTCCCAAAAAATTTTCGAAACGAGACCTCAAAAGCCTTCAATTTTGCCTTTTTTCGATTTTGCCCGTTTTGAATTTCATTCATATTATTCCTTTTATGTATGCATGACTTAGCATGGTACATATTGTTTTAAGGTCTATTATTTCACTCGCAATGTAATTATGTATAGTGCATATAAATTTGAATCTAATGTCATTTTAGTAAACACGCTTTTTTAAATTATTAATATGCGCCGCCAGATGGAGTACCATTTGGCGGCACATAACCTTCGGTTTCAGATTGTGATGAAATTCTCGAATCACCCTAAAACGACCCTAACATCAAGACTCCTGGATAGTGTCTTGACATTCGAGGTCGTCAGAAAGCCAGAAAAAAGACATTTTACTCATTTTTAATGTTCTCATTGAACTTTTTCAATTTATATCGTATTATTAGTTTTGTGTATGCATGACTTAGCATGGTATATATCGTTTTAAGGACTTTTATTTCACTCGTAATGTAATTATGTATAACGGATATAAATTTGAATCAAATGTCACTTCATTAACCACATTTTTTTAATCATTATTATGCGCCGCCAGATGGAGTACCATTTGGCGGCGCATAACCTTCGGTTTCAGATTGTGCTGAAATTCTCACAATCACCCTAAAACGGCCGAACGAGCAAGACTCTCAGAAGGTTCTTGCCATTAGAGGTCGTCTAGATTCCGAAAAAGACATCTTTCCTCGCAAAATCGCACCATGCACCAAATAGCACTGACGGTTCGTGGTGCTTGGTGATTTGTGTCTTTGGCCAAAATGTTAGATCTATCGTATCTTTTGAATCGTAGCTCCGATTTAGTCACCGTTTTTTTCAAATCGTGTATTTTTTCGGGATCTGTAGGCAAACTGTCGTAGGCGGTTTGTCCAAAATATTTTTTGAAACGAGATCTCGAAAGCCTTCAATTTTGCATTTTTTCGATTTTGACCGTTTTGAATTTCATTCATATTATTCCTTTATGTATGCATGACTTAGCATGGTACATATTGTTTTAAGGCCTATTATTTCACTCGCAATGTAATTATGTATAGTGCATATAAATTTGAATCTAATGTCACTTCATTAAACACTCTTTTTTAAATCATTAATATGCGCCGCCAGATGGAGTACCATTTGGCGGCACATAACCTTCGGTTTCAGATTGTGCTAAAATTCTCGAGATCACCCTAAAACGACCCTAACATCAAGACTCCTGGATAGTGTCTTGACATTCGAGGTCGTCAGGATGCTGAAAAAAGACATTTTACTCATTCTTAATGTTCTCTTTGAACGTTTTCAATTTATATCGTATTATTAATTTTGTGTATGTATGACTTAGCATGGTATATAACGTTTTAAGGCCTATTATTTCACTTCCAATGTAATTATGTATAACACATATAAATTTGAATCTAATGTCACTTCATTAAACACGCTTTTTTAAATCATTAATATGCGCCGCCAGATGGAGTTCCATTTGGCGGAGCATAACCTTAGGTTTTAGATTGTGCTGAAATTCTTGAGATCATCCTAAAATGACCCTAGCATCAAGACTCCTAGATAGTTTCTTGACATTCGAGGTCGTCAGGATGCCGAAAAAGACATTTTACTCATTTTTAATGTTCTGCTTGAACGTTTTCAATTTATATCGTATTATTAGTTTTGTGTATGCATGACTTAGCATGGTATATATTGTTTTAAGGCCTATTATTTCACTCGCAATGTAATTATGTATAACATATTTAAATTTGAATCTAATGTCACTTTATTAAACACGTTTTTTTAAATCATTAATATGCGCTGTCAGATGGAGTACCATTTAGCAGTGCATAACCTTCGGATTCATATTGTGCTGAGAGTTCTCAAGATCACCCTAAAACGGCCGAACGAGCAAGAATCTCTGATCGTATTTTCCACTCGGGTCGTCTAGATTCCGAAAAAGACATCTTTCCTTGCAAAATCGCACCATGCACCAAACACCACCGACGGTTCGTGGTGCTTGGTGCTTTGTGTCTTTGGCCAAAATGTTAGATCTATCATATCTTTTGACTCGTAGCTCTGATTTAGTCACCGTTTTTTTAAATCATGTATACGTTCAGATCTATCCTTTGGCAAACTACCGTAGGCGGTTTGTCCCAAATATTTATCGAAACGAGACCTCGAAAGCCTTCAATTGTGTCTTTTTTCAATTTTAACCGTTTTGAATTTCATTCATATTATTCCTTTTGTATATGCATGACTTAGCATGGTACATATTTTTTAAGGCCTATTATTTCACTCGCAATGGAATTATATATAACGCATATAAATTTGAAGCTAATGTCACTTCATTAAACAGGCTTTTTTAAATCATTAATATGCGCCGCAAGATGGAGTACCATTTGGCGGCGCATAACCTTCGGTTTCAGATTGTGCTGAAATTCTCGAGATCACCCTAAAACGACCCTAACATCAAGACTCCTGGATAGTGTCTTGACATTCGAGGTCGTCAGGTTGCCAAAAAAAGACATTTTACTCATTTTTAATGTTCTCTTTGAACCTTTTCAATTTATATCGTATTATTAATTTTGTGTATACATGACTTAACATGGTATATATCGTTTTAAGGCCTATTATTTCACTCGTAATGTAATTATGTATAACATATATAAATTTGAATCTAATGTCACTTCATTCAACACGTTTTTTTAAATCATTAATATGCGCCGCCTAATGGAGTACCATTTCGCGGAGCATAACCTTCGGTTTCGGATTATGCTGAAATTCTCAAGATCACCCTAAAGTGCCGAACGAGCATGGCTCTCTGAACGTGTTTTCCATTCGAGCTCTTCTAGATTACGAAAAAGACATCTTTCCTCACAAAATCGCACCACGTACCAAACAGCACCGACGGTTCTTGGTACTTGGTGTTTTGGGTCTTTGGCCAAAATGTTAGATCAGTCGTATCTTTTGACTCGTAGCTCTGATTTAGTCATCGTTTTTTTAAATCGTGTATTTTTTCGAGATCTATCCGTTGGCAAACTGCCGTAGGCGGTTTGTCCCAAATATTTTTCGAAACGAGCCCTCGAAAGCCTTCAATTTTGCCTTTTTTTGATTTTGACCGTTTTCAATTTCATTCATATTATTCCTTTTGTGTATGGATGACTTAGCATGGTACATATTGTTTTAAGGCCTATTATTTCACTTGCATTGTAATTAAGTATAACACATATAAATTTGAATCTAATGTCACTTCATTAAACACACTTTTTTAAATCATTAATATGCGCCTATAGATGGAGTATCATTTGGCGGAGCATAACCTTCGGTTTCAGATTGTGCTATAATTTTCGAGATCACCCTAAAACGACCCTAACATCAAGACTCTTGGAAAGTGTGTTGACATTCGAGGTCGTCAGGATGCCGAAAAAAGACATTTTACTCATTTTTAATGTTCTCTTTGAATGTTTTCAATTTATATCGTATTATTAGTTTTGTGTATGCATGACTTAGCATGGTATATATCGTTTTTTGGCCTATTATTTCACTCACAATGTAATTATGTATAACATATATAAATTTGAATCTAATGTCACTTTATTAAACACGTTTTTTTAAATCATTAATATGCGCCGTCAGATGGAGTACCATTTGGCGGTGCATAACCTTCGGTTTCATATTGTGCTGAGAGTTCTCAAGATCATCCTAAAATGGCCGAACGAGCAAGACTCTCTGAACGTGTTTGCCACTCGAGGTCGTCTAGATTCCGAAAAGGACATCTTTCCTTGCAAAATCGCACCATGCACCAAACACCACCGACGGTTCGTGGTGCTTGGTGCTTTGTGTCTTTGGCCAAAATGTTAGATCTATCGTGTCTTTTGACTCGTAGCACTGATTTAGTCACCGTTTTTTTTTTAATCCTGTCGGGATCTATCCGTTGGCAAACTGCCGTAGGCAGTTTGTCCCATTTATTTTTTGAAACGAGACCTCGAAAGCCTTCAATTTTGCCTTTTATCGATTTTGACCGTTATGAATTTCATTCATATTATTCCTTTTGTGTATGCATGACTAAGCATGGTACATATTGTTTTAAGGCCTATTATTTCAATCGCAATGTAATTATGTATAACGCATATAAATATGAATATAATGTCACTTCAGTAAACAGGTTTTTTTAAATCATTAATATGCGCCGCCAGGTGGAGTACCATTTGGCGGCGCATAACCTTCGGTTTCAGATTGTGCTGAAATTCTCGTGATCACTCTAAAACGGCCGAGCGAGCAAGACTCTGTAAACGTGCTTGCCATTCGAGGTCTAGATTCTGAAAAAGACATCTTTCCTCGCAAAATCGCACCACGCACCAAACACCACCGACGGTTCGTGGTGCCTGGTGTTTTGTGTCTTTGGCAAAAATGTTAGATCTATCGTATCTTTTGACTCGTAGCTCTGATTTTGTCACCATTTTTTTTAAATTCTGTATTTTTTCGGGATCTATCCGTTGGCAAACTGTCGTAGGAGGTTTGTGAAATGTCCCGTTCATATCGATTATAAACGTTTCATATGAGACGTTTTTCAAAGACTGCATTCGTTACTGATCTATTGGGCCTAACAAACCCCATCCAAAGTACCGGATGCTTTAGTACTTCGAATTCGTTTTTATCTTATCCGATGGATGTCTCGGAATGATAGGGGATATTCTTATATGCATCTTGTTAGTGTCGGTTACCAGGTGTTCACCATATGAATGATTTGTATCTCTATGTATGGGATGTATATTGAAATATGAAATCTTGTGGTCTATTATTACGATTTAATATATATAAGTTAAACCTATAACTCACCAACATTTTTGTTGACGTTTAAAGCATGTTTATTCTCAGGTGATTATTAAGAGCTTCCGCTATTGCATGCTAAAATATGGACAAGATTTGGTGTCAGAATGCTTGTATAATATTGTTTAAAACTGCATTCGAGATTTACTATCTCTTTGTGAGGTTTTGACCTCTATATGAGACGTTTTTCAAAGACTGCATTCGTTTTTAAAACAAACCATAACCTTTATTTTATCGACAAGGTTAAAAGGACACCACCTAGATTATCAAGAAATGATAATCTAAAAATATCACACTTACACACGACCAATACATATTGGTTTACAATTAGGATTCGCGTCAATTAATAGATCGGTTTACTGATTCTTAGGCTACCAAGAAAAAAGGGGCATATTCGGCTTCGATCATTCACCCATATAATGTAGTTTCAATTACTTGTGTCTATTTCGTAAAACATTTATAAAACTGCATGTATTCTCATCCCAAAGATATTAGATTTTACAAGTGGGACTATAACTCACTTTCACAGATTTTTCCTTCGTCGGAAATAAGACTTGGCCACTGGTCAATTCATGAACCTATAACAATATGTACATATACATCAAAGTATGATCGAAATATATTCACAACATTTTTATTATATTTTAATTATTTAAGTTTATTAAGTCAGCTGTCCTCGTTAGTAACCTACAACTAGTTGTCCATAGTTAGATGTACAGAAATAAATCAATATATATTATCTTGAATCAATCCACGACCCATTGTATACACGTCTCAGGCTAGATCACAACTCAAAGTATACAAATTTTTGGAATCAACCTCAACCCTGTATAGCTAACTCAAGCATTACTGCATATAGAGTGTCTATTGTTGTTCCAAATAATATATATACATGGGTCGATATGATATGTCAAAACATTGTATACGTGTCTATGGTATCCCAAGATTACATAATATGTTATAATACATGTATAATATAATATAAGTTAGCTAGGATATAATTAATATAGATTTGTTACCAATTTTCACGTAGCTACAACAAGCAAAATTATCCAATCTTGTTTTACCCATAACTTCTTCGTTTTAAATCCGTTTTGAGCGATTCAAGTTGCTATGGTTTCATATTGAACTTAAGTTTATGAATCTAAACAGAAAAATTATAAATTTATAGTCGGAAATACAGGTTACAAGTCAATATTATAAGAGGTAGTCATTTCAGTCGAAAGAACGACGTCTTGATGACCATTTTGAAAAACATACTTCCACTTTGAATTTAACCATGATTTTTGGATATAGTTTCATGTTCATAAGAAAAATCATTTTCCCAGAAGTACAACTTTTAAATCAAAACTTATCATAGTTTTTAATTAACTAACCCAAAACAGCCCGCGGTGTTACTACGACGGCGTATGTCCGGTTTTACGGTGTTCTTCGTGTTTCTGCGTTTTAAATCATTAAGTTAGCATATCATATAGATATAGAACATGTGTTAAGTTGATTTTAAAAGTAAATTTAGAAGGATAACTTTTGTTTGCGAACAAGTTTAGAATTAACTAAACTTTGTTCTAGTGATTACGAGTTTAAACCTTCGAATAAGATAGTTTTATATATATGAATCGAATGATGTTATGAACATCATTACTACCCCAAGTTTTGTGGATAAACCTACTGGAAATGAGAAAAATATATCTAGCTTCAAAGGATCCTTGGATGGCTTGAAAGTTCTTGAAATAGAATGATGACACGAAAACAAGTTCAAGTAAGATTTCCACTCGAAATAAGATTGTTATAGTTATAAAAATTGAATCAAAGTTTGAATATGAGCATTACCTTGAATTAGAAAGATATATTACTGTAAATAATAAAGATTTCTTGAGGTTGGATGATCACTCAAAGTGGATTTGCAAGATTGGATGTAAGCTAGCAAACTTGGAAGTGTTGTTGGTGTTTTCTTGAGTAGTTGTTTTGTAACTTGGTTTATGTATGGATTTATGAACTAGATTGAGCTAGATTTTGATGAAGATGATGAAGAACACTTAGAACAATAGAAGAACACTTGAAAGAGAGTTGTTTGATGCATGAAAATTGGAAAGTGAAAGTGTTGTGGTGAATGGTTGTTCACGTGAATTATCACCATGGATATAGGCTCCATAAGTTTGTATTTTTGTTAGATATTTCATGCTAGATGTTAAATGATGGTTCCTACATGTCTTGGTGACTCACAAGGGCTGCTAAGAGCTGATCATTGGAGTGTATATATCAATAGTAAATACATTTAGAAGCTATGTATTGTACGCGTACGAATACGAGTGCATACGAGTAGAATTGTTGATGAAAATGAATGAGGATGTAATTGTAAGCATTTTTGTTAATTATAAGTACTTTGATAATTGTCTTGAAGTCTTTCAAAAGTGTATGAATACATATTAAAACACTACATGTATATACATTTTGACTGATTCGTTAAGTCATCGTTAGTCGTTTCATGTGAGTGTTGTTTTGAAACCTTTAAGTTAACGATCTTGTTAAATGTTGTTAACCCATTGTTTATTATATCTAATGAGATGTTAAATTATTACATTATCGTGATATTATGATGTATTAATATATCTTAATATGATATATATATACATTTAAATGTCGTTACAACGATAATCGTTACATATATGTCTCGTTTCGAAATCCTTAAGTTAGTAGTCTTGTTTTTACATATGTAGTTCATTGTTAATACACTTAATGACATGTTTACTTATCATTTATCATTTTTAAACATAGTGTATCAATATCTTAATATGATTCATATGTATTTAGTAAGACGTTGTTATAACGATAATCGTTATATATATATCGTTTCGAGTTTCTTAATTCAATAAACTCATTTTTATGTATATCACTCATTGTTAATATACCTAGTGAGATACTTACTTATCATAATCTTATGTTAACCATATATATGTCTATATATATAACATCATGTAGTTTTTACGAATTTGCAACGTTCGTGAATCGCCGGTCAATTTGGGTGGTCAATTGTCTATATGAAACCTATTTCAATTAATCAAGTCTAAACAAGTTTGATTGCTTAACATGTTGGAAACACTTAATCATGTAAATATCAATTTCATTTAATATATAAATATGGAAAAGTTCGGGTCACTACAGTACCTACCCTTTAAATAAATTTCGTCCTGAAACTTTAAGAAGTTGGAGGTGTTGACGTATCTTCTGGAAATAAGTGCGGGTATTTCTTCTTAATCTGATCTTCTCATTCCCAGGTGAACTCGGATCCTCTACGAGCATTCCATTGAACCTTAACAATTCGTATCTTGTTTTGCTTAAGTCTTTCAACCTCAGGATCCATTATTTCGATGGGTTCTTCGATGAATTGAAGTTTTTCGTTGATTTGGATTTCGTCTAACGGAATAGTGAGATCTTCTTTAGCAAAACATTTCTTCAAATTCGAGATGTGGAAAGTGTTATGTACACCCACGAGTTGTTGAGGTAACTCAAGTCGGTAAGCTACTGGTCCGACACGACCAATAATCTTGAATGGTCCAATATACCTTGGATTTAATTTCCCTCGTTTACCAAATCGAACAACACCTTTCCAAGGTGCAACTTTAAGCATGACCATCTCTCCAATTTCAAATTCTATATCTTTTCTTTTAATGTCAGCGTAGCTCTTTTGTCGACTTTGGGCGGTTTTCAACCGTTGTTGAATTTGGATGATCTTCTCGGTAGTTTCTTATATTATCTCTGTTCCTGTAATCGGTCTATCCCCCACTTCACTCCAACAAATCAGAGACCTGCACTTTCTACCATAAAGTGCTTCAAACGGCGCCATCTCAATGCTCGAATGGTAGCTGTTGTTGTAGAAAAATTCTGCTAACGGTAGGTGTCGATCCCAACTGTTTCCGAAATCAATAACACATGCTCATAGCATGTCTTCAAGCATTTGTATCATCCTTTCACTCTGCCCATCAGTTTGTGGATGATAAGCAGTACTCATGTCTAGACGAGTTCCCAATGCTTGTTGTAATGTCTGCCAAAATCTTGAAACAAATCTGCCATCCCTATCAGAGATGATAGAGACTGGTATTCCATGTCTGGAGATGACTTCCTTCAAATATAATCGCGCCAACTTCTCCATTTTATCATCTTCTCTCATTGGAAGGAAGTGTGCTGACTTGGTGAGATGATCAACTATTACCCAAATAGTATCAAAACCACTTGCAGTCCTTGGTAATTTAGTGATGAAATCCATGGTAATGTTTTCCCATTTCCATTTCGGGATTTCAGGTTGTTGAAGTAGATCTGATGGTTTCTGATGTTCAGCTTTGACCTTAGAACATGTCAAACATTCTCCTACGTATTTAACAATATCGGCTTTCATACCCGGCCACCAAAAATGTTTCTTGAGGTCCTTGTACATCTTTCCCGCTTCGGGATGTATTGAGTATCTGGTTTTATATGCTTCCCCAAGTACCATTTCTCTCACATCTCCAAACTTTGGTACCCAAATTCTTTTAGCTCTATACCGGGTTCCATCTTCTCAAATATCAAGGTGTTTCTCCGATCCTTTGGGTATTTCATTCTTCAAATTCCCTTCTTTTACAACTCCCTGTTGCGCCTCCTTTATTTGAGTAGTAAGGTTAGTATGAATAATTATATTCATAGCTTTTACTCGTGTAGGTTCTCTGTCCTTTCTACTCAAAGCGTCGGCTACCACATTCGCCTTCCTCGGGTGGTAACGAATCTCGAAATCGTAATCATTAAACAATTCAATCTACCTACACTGCCTCATGCTCAGTTGTTTCTGATCAAATATATGTTGGAGACTTTTGTGGTTAGTATATACGATACTTTTGACCCCATATAAGTAGTGTCTCCAAGTCTTTAATGCAAAAACAACAGCACCTAATTCCAAATCGTGAGTCGTATAATTTTGCTCGTGAATCTTCAATTGTATGGATGCATAGGCAATTACTTTCGTTTGTTGCATTAATACACAACCGAGACCTTGCTTTGAGGCGTCACAATAAATCACAAAATCATCATTCCCATCAGGCAATGACAATATAGGTGCCGTAGTTAACTTTTTCTTTAACAATTGAAACGCTTTCTCCTGCTCATCCTTCCATTCAAATTTCTTCCCTTTATGCGTTAATGCAGTCAAGGGTGTTGCTATTTTGGAAAAATCTTAGATGAACCTTCTGTAGTAACCAGCCAGTCCTAAAAATTGGCGCATGTGTTTCGGAGTTTTCGGGGTTTCCCACTTATCAACAGTTTCAATCTTTGCCGGATCCACCTGAATACCTTCTTTGTTCACTATGTGACCGAGGAATTGAACTTCTTCCAACCAAAATGCACATTTTGAAAACTTAGCGTACAGTTTTTCTTTCCTCAACAATTCTAGCACTTTTCTTAAATGTTCTTCGTGCTCTTGATCATTCTTTGAGTAGATAAATATGTCATCGATGAAAACTATGACAAACTTATTGAGATATGGCCCACACACACGGTTCATGAGGTCCATGAACATAGCTGGTGCGTTAGTCAATCCAAACGGCATAACTATAAACTCGTAATGACGGTAACGCATCCTAAAAGCAGTCTTCGGAATATCATACTCCTTCACCCGCATTTGATAATATCCAGAATGTAAATCGATCTTCGAATAAACCGACGAGCCTTGTAGTTGATCGAATAAGTCATCGATTCTCGGTAATGGGTAACAGTTCTTGATGGTAAGTTTGTTCAACTCTCGGTAGTCGAAACACAACCTGAATGTACCATCTTTCTTCTTGACAAACAGAACAGGAGCTCCCCATGGTGATGTACTTGGTCGAATGAAACCACGCTCTAAAAGATCCTGTAACTGACTTTGAAATTCTTTCATTTTGCTGGGTGCGAGTCTGTATGGAGCACGAGCTATTGGTGCAGCTCCTGGTACAAGGTCTATTTGAAATTCAACGGATCGATGTGGGGGTAATCCCGGTAATTCTTTCAGAAATACATCGGAAAATTCTTTTGCGACGGGAACATCACTTATGTTCTTTTCTTCAGGTTTAACTTCCTCGATGTGTGCTAGAATGACGTAACAACCTTTTCTTATTAGTTTTTGCGCCTTCAAACTACTGATAAGATTTAACTTCGCGTTGTTCTTTTCTCCGTACACCATTAAAGGTTTTCCTTTTTCACGCATAATGCAAATCGCATTTTTGTAACAAACGACCTCTGCTCTCACCTTTTTCAACCAGTCCGTGCTAATTATTACATCAAAACTCCCTAACTCGACTGGTATTAAATCAATCTTTAACGTTTCATCACCCAGTTTAATTTCTCTATCCCGACATATATTATCTGCTGAAATTAATTTACCATTTGCTAATTCGAGTAAAAAATTATTATCCAAAGGTGTCAATGGGCAACTTAATTTAGCACAAAAATCTCTACTCATATAGCTTCCATCCGCACCCGAATCAAATAAAACATAAGCAAATTTATCATCAATAAGAAACGTACCCGTAACAAGCTTCGGGTCTTCCTGTGCTTCTGCCGCATTAATATTGAAAACTCTTCCGCGGCCCTGCCCATTAGTATTCCCCTAATTCGGGAAATTTCTAATAATGTGGCCCAGTTTTCCACATTTATAACAAACAGCGTTGGCATTACTTGCTTCGACACTATTCGTTCCGGCATTACTTGTTCCGACACTATTTGTTTCTTTAGTTCTGTTAAACCTTGGTCCGTAGACCTCACACTTTGTCGCGCTATGACCATTTCTTTTACACCTGTAGCAAAATGTCGTGCAAAACCCCGGGTGATTTTCTTCACACCTTTGACATGGCTGTTTTTGGTTTTTTTGCCGTTGTTGTTATTGAGGTTATTGTTGGGATTGTTATTGTTGTTGAAACAGTTATAGTAGTTTTTGTTGTTGTTGTTGGGACGTTTATTGTAGTTATTGTTAGGATTATGGTTATTGTTGCGGTTGTTGTTGCGGTTGTTGGGATAGTTGTTGCGATTGTGGTTGTAATTATTGTTGTTATTGTTGTACTGGTGACTCTTGTCACCGTTTTCCTCCCACTTCCTCTTGAGTTGTTTCGTGTTGGCTTCTTCGGCCGCCTGCTCTGTAATTCTTCCCTCAATCTTATTTATGAGTTTATGAGCCATTCGATGTGCCTTTTGTATGGAAGCGGGCTTGTGTTAACTCACATCTTCTTGAATCCTTTCTGGTAACCCTTTTACAAACGCGTTGATCTTATCTTCTTTATCTTCGAACGCTCCCGGACACAATAGGCACAACTCTGTGAATCGTCGTTCATACGTGGTAATGTCGAACCCTTGTGTTTGTAACTCTCTAAGCTCTACCTTGAGCTTATTGACCTCATTTCTAGGACGATATTGCTCATTCATCAAGTGCGTGAATGCTGACTGCGTAAGCAGCATTTTGTCCTACATGTTCAAGATAGGTGTTCCACCACGTTAACGCTGTACCTGTGAAGGTATGCGTAGCATACTTAACTTTGTCCTCTTCAGTACACTTACTTATGGCAAACACTGATTCGACCTTCTCGGTCCACCGTTTCAATCCAATCGGTCCTTCGGTTCCATCAAATTCCAAAGGTTTGCAGGCAGTGAATTCTTTGTAGAAGCATCATACACGATTTCTTGCGCCGTTAGCTGCATTGCTAGATTCAGAGTTATTGTTGGTATGTAGTGCAGCCTGTACCGCGGCTATGTTTGCAGCAAGAAAGGTACAAAATTCCTCTTCGCTCATATTCATGGTGTGTCAAGTAGTCGGTGCCATTTCCTTCAAAATAGCCAACTGAATCGAGTTAATCATACAGAATATTAAGATTAGTCAATAGTATTTTGTAGCATAATATGAACTCATTTATAAAAGCTTTTTCTTCATATTAGCGTTTTATAAGTTTTAATTCGTGTACTACCTACCTGTTAAGTTCATACTTAGTAGCTAATATACAATTCAATTACTACAATTCCATATGAAAAACTGATTATAATAATATTTCACATTCAAATAATCTTCAAACTTACAATTCCGCTATTTTACATATAACATGAAATATAGCACACAATAACTTTGATACAAGATAGTTTTGAAGATAAATCTAGTTAATACGCAAGTCGTTCAGCAAAGGCAATAAAGACACATAATTCATAAGTCTAGAAACAAGTCATGCATTATGGTTTTACTAAGACTACTTCCCATCCTTGGTCTTATGGAAAGTAACCGTTATGACCGTTGGCTAGACAACATGTTGTAATGTCGTCAAAAGGACGAGGGTTACGTAATGCCCAACAGCCTCGTAACAATCTAAAAACCTTGTTTCTCACCCCAACTACTGAGTCCATCACTTGTGGGAATGTTTCATTTAATAGTTGTAATCCGATGTTCTTTTTCTCACTTTGGTGAGAAGCGAGCATCACTAACCCGTAGGCATAACATGCTTCTTTATGTTGCATGTTAGAAGCTATTTCTAAAGCACGAAGTCCTATGTTGGGATAGTTGGAGTCAAAATCGGTTCTCAACCCGTAGCGTAAAATTGCATCTGGGTTTGCCTCATTTAATGCCTTAAAGAAGACTCGGCGCAACTTATGGTCTCCCCAATGTGATATGAAAGGACCCGTTCATATACATTATAAAAGATTCATAATAGTTGATTACATCGCTAGGTATTTGACCTCTATATGATACATTTTACAAACATTGCATTCGTTTTTAAAAGACAAACTTTCTTTACATCTAAAGTTGACGGCATGCATACCATTTCATAATACATCCAACTATAATTGACTTAATAATAATCTTGATGAACTCAATGACTCGAATGCAACGTTTTTCGAAATATGCCATGAATGACTCCAAATAATATCCTTAAAATGAGCTAATGCACAGTGGAAGATTTCTTTAATACCTGAGAATAAATATGCTTTAAAATGTCAACCAAAAGGTTGGTGAGTTCATTAGTTTATCATAATCCATCAATTCCATAATTTTAATAGACCACAAGATTTTCATTAATCATAACAATCTTACACTCGCAAGTGTATAAATGTCATTCATATGATGAACACCTGGTAACCGAACTAACAAGGATGCATATAGAATATCCCCCGCATACTCGCAAGTATGCTATATAACAGCAATCGCAATCACCTTTTTTTAAATCGAAGTACTAAAGCATTCTAAATTCCAGAATGGGGTTTGTTAGGCCCATAGATCTATCTTTAGGATTCGCGTCAATTAGGGGCCATTTCCCTAATTCTTAGGTTACCAGACTTGAAGGGGCGATATTCGATTTCAATAATTCAACCATATAATGTAGTTTTAAGTACTTGTGTCTATTTCGTCAAATATTTACAAAAACAATGCATGTATTCTCAGTCCCAAAAATATATATTGCAAAAGAATTTAAAAAGGGAGCAAATGAAACTCACAATACTGTATTTTATAGTAAAAATACATATGACGTCATTGAACAACTGCAAGGTTGGCCTTGGATTCACGAACCTATATTAATTATATATATTTATATGTTTGATCAATATCTGTCTAACAATTTAGGTCAAGTCTAGTGTATCACAATCCTAATGCTCGAGACTAAATATGCAAAAGTCAACAAAAGTCATATTGACCAAAATATCTTTTAAAATTTATACATGATTATTATATAGTTTAAATATAGTCGTTTTATATAATTAAATATTTTTTATAGATTTTATTAAAGTAAATAATATAGTTCTTTTATTAATAAATAAAATTTTATATTAAAATTTATATAATAAAAATATACTTTTATATATCTTAAGTAATAAAATTTATAAAGTTCATTTAATATTATAAAAATAATATGATAGGTATTATTAATGTAATTATATTATACGTAGTAAAATATATTTGTATCACATATTTATTTGATGAAATAATATTGATAATAATAATAATAAAAGTTGTATTATTTTGTAATAATTATTATTATTCTACTAATAAAAATAACAATAATTATATTTTTTAAAATGATAAAATGATAATTTTTATGATGTTTCATATTAACAATGATATTTTTATTAAAAATAATAATTTTAGTAAAAATGATAGTTTTAATATTAATAATACTTTTAATAATAATAATAGTAAAATAATGAAAACGATATTTTTCCTTTAAATCAATATCTTACAATATCTTAATTTCATCATGATACTCATACTCATTATTTCCTAATCGCTTCGTTTAATAGCTTTTAGTCGTCTTTTATATCGCGTTCATAGGGGTGTAAACAAGCCGAGCCGAGCCCGAGCTTGGTAGTATTCGAGCTCGGCTCGTTTAGTTTTCAGAAAGCTCGAGCTCGGATCGAATCGATCCTTAGTTTTTTAGCTCGAGCTCGGCTCGTGACTTATGTTAAAAACTCGAGCTCGAGCTCGGATCGCGATAAGGTCGATTAAGTGAGTGATGATCTTACAATTTATTTAGCATGAGAGTTCTCCTACCTTGATAAACTGTGCGATTGCTTCATAAGAGTGTTTTTGTATATGATCATTTTAGCAATCTGAAAGGCTCTCGATGTTTATTAAAGATGCTTTAGTTGTTATAATTGACAGATGTAAACCTTTTAAGAATCTGAAAGCTGTTATATGTGATAATTAGAGGGATATGAAGGTGTGGAGTGGAAGCCAAATGATATTTGAGGATTACTGCATATTTTAATTTTATGATTAAATAATATCACAGTAATAATATTTTGAAAACAGCAAATTTAATTGGTAAGTATGGCATGACAGATTCTTAGGAACAGATGATGATTATTACTGTACCAAGTACCAATCTATACGGACTATATTGATAGTATTATACGGAATATATTTATATATTTATTTATATTTATATATATTAAAACTTTAAAAGGAAAATAAATCGTCAATTTAGGTGAAATCTCATTGACGTTGATATGGGTTTAAACAACTTACAAAATATATGTTCCTTCTTTTTGATTTATAACTATATTATAAAAAGCTCGTTTAGGCTCGCGAGCTTAAACGAGCTCGACATATGAAGCCCGAGCTCGAGATCGTTTACTAAACGAGTTGTACCTTAAGCTCGAACTCGGGCTCGAGCTCGTTTAGGCTCGGCTCGAATCGAGTTTTTAACGAGTCGATCTCGAGTAGCTCACGAGTAGCTCGGCTCATTTACAGCCCTACGCGTTCATAATAATAATAGTAATCATAATAATTATATGTTACTAATATTATTTTTAATTATAATAATACTAATAATAATAATATTAATGATAATACTAATAACTATTTGAATGATAATAATAATAATAATAATAATAATAATAATAATAATAATAATAATAATAATAATAATAATTATAACCTTAACGATAATAACGATAATAATAATAAAAATAACAATAATATCTTTTATTAATAACGACAATGATAATAATAATAATAATAATAATAATAATAATAATAATAATAATAATAATAATAATAATAATTAGATTATAACGATGATAATAATGACGATAATAATAATCATTTTTACAAAAATTCAATTGACTATAACTTCTAAACCGTTCATCGAAACCTTCGATATCTAAATGAAAAGTTCTCAATTTTTTGCTAGCTTTCTAATGACATGCATATCGTATACCTTATCTTAATTGCATATGTATTTAATTCAAGATTCGACATAATCGAAAATAACGAACGTATAAACATGCATAATCCTATATACTCGAGCACTAGTCAGGGATACACTAATAATATATAAAAGTTAAGTTATGAGGGCTCACGTATCAATATTGAGATTCAATATTGCAGGAAAAGTACGTAGACGCAACGGGGATGATAAACACTAGTTTGACTCACGAGCAATACTCCCGAACCATACCCATAACCTCCATAGCTATAACCCATAATTTCCTTAGCTCTATCACGCTCGAAAAACAATTTTAAAATCACTCGGACAGCACTCCGTCGTAATATTTTATGTATACTAATAGTATCTTGAAATAATACGGAGTAAATATATATATGTAAATTGATTGAGGGAGTTTAGAGAAAAAATATTTTCAAGTTTCTATGAAATAATGAAACCTATTGAATTCTATTTATAATAGGTTTTTGAATTATTAAAGTGAATTATTAAAGTATGAATTATTAAAGTAAATTATTAAAGTATGAATTATTAAAGTGAATTATTAAAGTATGAATTATTAAAGTGAATTATTAAATTATGAATTATTAAAGTGAATTATTAAAGTTAAAGTAAAGTAAAAGTAAGTAAAAGTAAAGTAAAGGTAAAGTTAAAGTATAGTAAAAGTATAAAACTATGTACGTATAATATGCGTATAAATATATATAATATTAATTTAAATCGTTATATATATATATATTTAATAAAATAATATATAAATATCGTTATCTTTATCATACTGGTTAAGAAATGAGTTGTCAAAAGTGGATCTAGATATTTATAAAAGTTATATACGTTTTAATAATAAAGTCCTTTTTAAACTAAAAACATTTTTGTACGTTTGAAACTAAATCAAATAAATATGATAATTTTGTTTTTTCAAAACTAAATATATTTAAGAATCATTTTGTTAAAAGGTTAAAATAATGAAAATCGTTATATCATAAAACGTTTTAGAAAAGTAGAATTATATATATTCATAATGGATTTCAAGTTTTTAAATTACAGTCTGTTGGTGAAGTATGGGATAAAGTCCAACGGTTAAATAAACGTATGAAATCATCTTAATGAAAAATGTCGAGTTACTTAACTTGTTGATATCCAACATCTAAATTATTTACACTCCACGTTCTTACTTTCACATTAAATAAAATGAAAGTTAACATAGTTATCTTATCAAAGTCACGAGGAAAATATTATAAAACATGAATTGAAAATTAAACAGGAATTTCCACTAACCCTTGTCTAGTTCCCGTTAATTGACACATTTGTTCTTACTTATAAATCACTTTACCATTTTCCGAATGTTGTCAAAAAGAATAGATTTCTTAAATCACAGTGGACCTCATAACATTGACCCGTAATCATATCACAATGTATCTGATAATTCAATCATTTAATATTATCTTTTAATTTCGTCGATAAATATATTAAACATATTTTGAAACAAATACGTTTATGTAAAGTATTATACATCTAATACTTTGTTAACGTTTTCAATTAATATAACTATATTATTTATACATATCTATATACACATAAATGTTCGTGAATGGTCAAGCACAGTCAAAGGGTAATTGATTACATGAACACAGTTCAAAGTTTTTGAGATTTCAACATTACAGACTTTGCTTATCGTGTCAGAAACATATAAAGATCAAGTTTAAATTTGTTCGGAAATTTCCGGGTTGTCACAGTACCTACTCGTTAAAGAAATTTCGTCCTGAAATTTGATTGGGATGGTCATGGCTGACAATAAGTATGTTTTCATGACGCATACGAGCTGAAAATTAGAGTTTTATCATCAGCGAGTAATATGGATAAAACAATTTGTTTAAGTGAAGCGTACGAGTGAAGTTATCACAAAAGAGTGAAATGAGTAAGTGTAGATTTGTCATATCTTTTGACGTAGATAGGATTGATTTCCAGAGTTCAAGGAATTTGGAGAAAATCTTCGTAATAAGATCTGATTCTTCGGTAATCAAGGAAATTAGGATCCACTTTAAACGTGATCATCTGTTTTAATTGCTCTGTCGAATATTTTACTATAAATCCACCCCCTTCGTTTTCTTACAACTCACACCTTCTATTCTTTCTCTCTCAACTCATATTTTAAAGCATTCATCAATATGATCCATCCAGTACTGATTCTTGATATACTCCTAACTTTCATATCTGTCATTCTTCTCTTTCATCTACCATCGGAGGATTTTATTTACTTTTACTATTACCTTGGGGTTATAGTGCTTTTAATTCTCCCGTGCCTTTACGTGGCAATACGTATTGATATACGCGGTTTGTAATTTATGTATTGTTGTCGAGCTTTATATCTTCTTTTATATTCAAGATTTCCATACTTTTGTCTCCTCTTCCGGGCTTCAAGTCAAGCGATTAATGGTCCAGAATTTGTAGGTAAGGATTTTGAAATGAACATAGTTAATGTTCTAAGAAGGAAATCGTAATGGCACGATCTTGATTTGGTTAGATTACCAGAATGCCTCGGAAAAGACCGAATCATCAAGAAATATTTTCTTGATATTTTAAAGGTTAAATTGAATACAAGAGTCGTGTAGCATGGCACATGATGACGTTATGGTCTGTGAATCATCATGTTCCATTTAGAAGCTCAGCATGACTTACTGTAATATAATCACGTTGATCAAGTGTCATTATATTATACTAATTCATGCTTCAGTTCCCAACACCACTTCAAAACATTCATATTATAAACTTGAAGGTTTCAGAATTTAGAAACTAAAATAGGTTCTTTTATGATGTAACACAGATAGAGCGAAGAGATAACTAATTTCGAATAAGAATAGTTATGAAATATCTTCAGAAATATGGAGGATATTTATAATGAAAGATACGATGATATCTTAGAATTTTTAATATCGATGAATGATGATGAAGATTTGTTCGTAAAGGTTTAGAGTCAGAAGCAAGGTATTTGATAATAGCTTCAGCAGACACTGAATCATTTGGATTCTTTGAAGGCAGGTTTAGTCTTTGTGATTTATCCACAGCCTCCCTCATACTTTGCTCAATCCATTTTCTAGTTCCAAAGCTTCTCTTTTTCTGAGCTTTGCCAACACACTATTCTTTATCATCAAACTTTTTACTATTAAGATCGTTTACAGTTTTTGCTGCTTCATTAGCATTTTTCCAATTTCGGAGAACAAGTTCTTAGTCTGGGGTGTTTTTTAGAAACTTCACATTCGAAGTATGTAACTCTTGGAGGTAGACGTTATATGTATATATAACTGCTGATATAGACATGCTGCAATATTTCAAAATACTGATTGCTGATTCTCAATAATTGGTATGGCAATTCTTGTTACAAGGTACGGATGAGTATATGATAGGGTTCCAATGAATATAACGATTTTTCTGAAAATCAAATATCAGCGAAGTTGTTGGTAAGTTTATTGCTAATGTGGTGGAATATAAATGGTTCTCCGGTAACGATGGCGAAAAGGCAACGTATATATCAAGGTTATAATAAGGTTGTTTCGACTGAAAAAGTCGAAGTTAGCTTGCTGGAGCTGTGACAAAACTGACTACTTTGGAGAGGAATTGAAAAGTTATTTTAGCTAATAAATGCCAAAGGGTCTGACACGGATACGTGTCAAACTATGACTTTGGTTTCGAGAGTTCTCAGGTACATAACTGTGGTTAACATATGGTTGGATCATCATCTCGATTGTTCATTATTTGAAGTGTCTTCAGGAATTTCGGAGGGTTTGAACACAGATTGAAGTCGTTAATATACATATGATGTTCTAGCACAGTTTTGAAGTCAAAGTATAGCTTTGAAAGATGTAAGAATCTAATAGTGATGTCTTTTGTTAAATCTTGACTTGGATTTTGATTTGTCAAAATCTGAATATGTAATCAAATTTAGATGAGAATGGTTATTTTGATTTCTATAAAAGAATGTATATTGTTGTGAAAGTAGTGAGTATAGTTGGTGATTGCTGAATCAGATTCGAAGAATGTAACATATTAATTGTGAATTTATATATCCCTTGGGTATTACCTACCCGTTAAAAAAAAATTCACAATTAATATTTTGTACAAAAGAATTTTTATTACAGTCTTTATGAAAAAAAAATATATGTGTATATTTTCTTTAGATGTAACTTAGATTTAATGAGTTAATATTAAATTAAACTCATTTGATTTACGGTTAAAGTAGAATTGAGTAATCCCTAAAACTTTAGAAATTACATAAGTATTTCTTCAATGATATTGAAATTATGAATCAATACTTCATTATTTGTTGATGCATGATGTTGGTTTTCGTGAAATTCTTGTGAACTTCGCAAGGTACGAATGATGCGATTTGAAAAGTTTCGAGTACATCGATAATGAAAGTGTAAAATCAAACATATACACTTGATTTGTTATGAATTGGAATTTATTGAATAGAGACAGAGATTGTAGTTAACGATGGTTAAGTTGCGGACGAAGGACGTACCTCATTGCATATTAGTAATATGAATTAACCGAGTAGTTAAGATTCACACATAATAGCTTAGTATGGAAAGATTTATTTTGATCTCAAAATTATATATATATATATATATATATATATATATATATATATATATATATATATATATATATATAATATATATAATATACATATAATTTCTTCAGAGGGAGTGAGTTAATACTTCATAACTCGTTGATACAATATACGTGTTATTGATTCGTAATGATGTCCACAGTGATTTGTGATGTTATAGGTGATGCTGATTCTGATGACACTGACGGCACTGACTGTGATGGTGATGCTACGGTACTGTTAATGCTATTGGTAAAACAAATCTAGCTTATAAATCACGCATCATTCTTGTCAGAGTTTCTACTCTTCCTTCTATCATTTAGATTCACTCATCTGATTTATGGTTAGGGTTAGAATAGATAATCTTTAAGACTTTAGAGATTACATAATCGACGCGGAGTGTTCCTCCAATGAAGTTATGAATCAAAATTCATCGTTTGTTGTTGTTGGTATTCCTTGGTATCTACAGGGCGTATGACATTGGTGCTCGTGGGACAGATTGTAAAGTTGAGGTTTACGACGCGGTTGTGGTTGGGGGTGGTAATGGTACTGTTAGCGTTGATGATGGTAGTACTGGTTATGCTGCTGGTGTTGCTGCTGGTGTTTGTAACCTTTGCACCATATTCTCCAAAGCCACTACCCGAGCACGAAGCTCATTGACTTTTTCTATTACAACGGAGTGATTGTCGGTTCGGACGAGTGGATAAATAAAATCTAGAATTTGATGTGGTATATAATCATGACGAGATACTCTGGAAATGGGAGAGAAAATGGTGTTTCGTACAGGTTCGCCGGTAAGTGCTTCAGGTTCTTCGCCAAGAGGGCAATGTGGTAGATGGAAAGGATCGCCTTCTTCTTGTCTCCAACGATTGAGGAGGTTACGAACCCATCTCTAATTCATCCAAAATAGATGATGGCTGATTGGTTGATCCATTCCAGTCACACTGCTTTCGGAGCTTGAGTGGGATTCCATATCGGAATTCGAGGGACTTGGACTAATGACGAATTCCATTTCGTTCGATTGAATAAAGGATTTTTTGGTATGAAATGATTTTTCAGCTATCGGGTGGAATTCTAATTACATAGAATATCTATATATAGCGCAAAAGATTTCGTAGATTACAGAAGAATTTAATGGATATGTCAGGCGAAGTTTACAGTAACAGATACGCTAAGATATGAATTTTGTCTATACACTATTAATGCAATCAATGCAGTAAGACGTGTCTAGACTAAGAATGATAAGCAGGAAATTTTCGACAAAAATGATAAGCAAAACTTTTGACATGCAGACACGGTCGAAGTCCAGACTCACTAATGCATCCTAACGACTATCAGTTAGACACACTAATGCAGACCTGGTTCACTAAGACCACCGCTCTGATACCAACTGAAAGGACCCGTTCATATACATTATAAACGATTCACAATAGTTGATTACATCGCGAGGTATTTGACCTCTATTGTAGTGACCCGAACTTTTCCATGTTTATATATATTAATTGAGATTGATATTTACATGATTAAATGTTTCCAACATGTTAAGCAATCAAACTTGTTAAGACTTGATTAATTGAAATATGTTTCATATAGACAATTGACCACCCAAGTTGGCCGGTGATTCACGAACGTTAAAACTTGTAAAAACTATATGATGACATATATATGGATATATATATAGTTAACATGATACTATGATAAGTAAACATATCATTAAGTACATTAACAATGAACTACATATGTAAAAATAAGACTACTAACTTAATGATTTTTAAATGAAACATATATGTAACGATTATCGTTGTAAAGACATTTAATGTATATATATCATATTAAGAGATATTCATACATGATAATATCATGATAATATAATAATTTAAAATCTCATTTGATATTATAAACATTGGGTTAACAACATTTAACAAGATCGTTAACCTAAAGGTTTCAAAACAACACTTACATGTAACGACTAACGATGACTTAACGACTCAGTTAAAATGTATATACATGTAGTGTTTTAATATGTATTTATACACTTTTGGAAGACTTCAATACACTTATCAAAATACTTCTACTTAACAAAAATGCTTACAATTACATCCTCGTTCAGTTTCATCAACAATTCTACTCGTATGCACCCGTATTCGTACTCGTACAATACACAGCTTTTAGATGTATGTACTATTGGTATATACACTCCAATTATCAGCTCTTAGCAGCCCATGTGAGTCACCTAACACATGTGGGAACCATAATTTGGCAACTAGCATGAAATATCTCATAAAATTACAAAAATATGAGTAATCATTCATGACTTATTTACATGAAAACAAAATTACATATCCTTTATATCTAATCCATACACCAATGACCAAAAACACCTACAAACACTTTCATTCTTCAATTTTCTTCATCTAATTGATCTCTCTCAAGTTCTATCTTCAAGTTCTAAGTGTTCTTCATAAATTCTACAAGTTCTAGTTACATAAAATCAAGAATACTTTCAAGTTTGCTAGCTCACTTCCAATCTTGTAAGGTGATCATCCAACCTTAAGAAATCTTTTTTTATTACAGTTGGTTATCATTATAATACAAGGTAATAATCATATTCAAACTTTGGTTCAATTTCTATAACTATAACAATCTTATTTCAAGTGATGATCTTACTTGAACTTGTTTTCGTGTCATGATTCTGCTTCAAGAACTTCGAGCCATCCAAGGATTCGTTGAAGCTAGATCCATTTTTCTCTTTTCCAGTAGGTTTATCCAAGGAACTTAAGGTAGTAATGATGTTCATAACATCATTCGATTCATACATATAAAGCTATCTTATTCGAAGGTTTAAACTTGTAATCACTAGAACATAGTTTAGTTAATTCTAAACTTGTTCGCAAACAAAAGTTAATCCTTCTAACTTGACTTTTAAAATCAACTAAACACATGTTCTATATCTATATGATATGCTAACTTAATGATTTAAAACCTGGAAACACGAAAAACACCGTAAAACCGGATTTACGCCGTCGTAGTAACACCGCGGGCTGTATTGGGTTAGTTAATTAAAAACTATGATAAACTTTGATTTAAAAGTTATTATTCTGAGAAAATGATTTTTATTATGAACATGAAACTATATCCAAAAATTATGGTTAAACTCAAAGTGGAAGTATGTTTTCTAAAATGGTCATCTAGACGTCGTTCTTTCGACTAAAATGACTACCTTTACAAAAATGACTTGTAACTTATTTTTCCGACTATAAACCTATACTTTTTCTGTTTATATTCATAAAATAGAGTTCAATATGAAACCATAGCAATTTGATTCACTCAAAACGGATTTAAAATGAAGAAGTTATGGGTAAAACAAGATTGGATAATTTTTCTCATTTTAGCTACGTGAAAATTGGTAACAAATCTATTCCAACCATAACTTAATCAACTTGTATTGTATATTATGTAATCTTGAGATACCATAGACACGTATACAATGTTTCGACCTATCATGTCGACACATCTATATATATTTCGGAACAACCATAGACACTCTATATGTGAATGTTGGAGTTAGCTATACAGGGTTGAGGTTGATTCCAAAATATATATAGTTTGAGTTGTGATCAATATGGAGATACGTATACACTGGGTCGTAGATTGATTCAAGATAATATTTATCGATTTATTTCTATACATCTAACTGTGGATAACTAGTTGTAGGTTACTAACGAGGACAACTGACTTAATAAACTTAAAACATCAAAATATATTAAAAGTGTTGTAAATATATTTTGAACATACTTTGATATATATGTATATATTGTTATAGGTTCGTGAATCAACCAGTGGCCAAGTCTTACTTCCCGACGAAGTAAAAATCTGTGAAAGTGAGTTATAGTCCCACTTTTAAAATCTAATATTTTTGGGATGAGAATACATGCAGGTTTTATAAATGATTTACAAAATAGACACAAGTACGTGAAACTACATTCTATGGTTGGATTATTAAACCGAATATGCCCCTTTTTATTAAGTCTGGTAATCTAAGAATTAGGGAACAGACACCCTAATTGACGCGAATCCTAAAGATAGATCTATTGGGCCTAACAAACCCCATCCAAAGTACCGGATGCTTTAGTACTTCGAAATTTATATCATATCCGAAGGGTGTCCCGGAATGATGGGGATATTCTTATATATGCATCTTGTTAATGTCGGTTACCAGGTGTTCACCATATGAATGATTTTTATCTCTATGTATGGGATGTGTATTGAAATATGAAATCTTGTGGTCTATTATTATGATTTGATATATATAGGTTAAACCTATAACTCACCAACATTTTTGTTGACGTTTTAAGCATGTTTATTCTCAGGTGATTATTAAGAGCTTCCGCTGTCGCATACTTAAATAAGGACGAGATTTGGAGTCCATGCTTGTATGATATTGTGTAAAAACTGCATTCAAGAAACTTATTTTGTTGTAACATATTTGTATTGTAAACCATTATGTAATGGTCGTGTGTAAATAGGATATTTTAGATTATCATTATTTGATAATCTACATAAAGCTTTTTAAACCTTTATTGATGAAATAAAGGTTATGGTTTGTTTTAAAATGAATGCAGTCTTTGAAAAACGTCTCATATAGAGGTCAAAACCTCGCAACGAAATCAATTAATATGGAACATTTTTAATCAAAAAGAACGGGACATTTCAGTTGGTATCCGAGCGTTGGTCTTAGAGAACCAGAATTTTGCATTAGTGTGTCTTATCGAGTTTGTTAGGATGCATTAGTGAGTCTGGACTTCGACCGTGTTTACTTGAAAAATGATTGCTTAACAAATTTTGTTGGAAACTATATATTTTTAACATGTGAATATTATGTGATATATTAATCTCTTAACGCGTTTGATATTATGTGATAGATGTCTACCTCTAGAACAAGTCCCATTGACTCACCTAATAATAATGAAGAGTCAAATGTAAATTGGAATGATTCGTGGACTGATTCACAAGTTCCCGAAGAGGAACCGGAAGAAGAGTCGGAACCGGAAGAAGAATCGGAACCGGAAGAAGAATCGAAACCGGATGAAGAAATAGAACCGGTGGGGGAAATAATAAAACGGTTAAGTAAAAGAAAATCCTCAACCAACCGACCAAGGTTAGTTATGGTCAATGGTGTTTCCGCCAAGGAAGCAAAATATTGGGAGGATTACCAATTCTCCGATGAATCGGATTCCGACGAGAATTTCGATGATGTTATAGAAATTACCCCAACTGAATTTAAAAAGGCAAAAGAAAATAATAAGGGAAAGGGCATAAAAATAGAGAAATCTAATTCCAACCCCGATGAACTTTATATGTATCGTCAACCCCCGAAGTCCTTAAGTTGTAACAATGACCCGGGAACCTCTAAACCACCAGGTTTTTCTAAACCAATGTGGAAAACGACGGCTCGTATTAGGGGAACATCATATATCCCTAGAAACTTGGCAAAATGAACCAAAACCGAAGAAGAAGAAGCAAGCGAGTCGGAATAAGATAGTTGTATTCGTGTGGTGTAATATATATAATATAGTGTGCTTATGCTTTATGATATATGTAAAAATTGCTTGTATTAATAAGTATTTTTTTTTTATGAATCTAACTCTTGTCTATTTTACAGTATAAAAACACAAAATGGATAGACAACCCAATATTTTAAGAGACCTACCCGGAGACATGATTGATGAAATCTTGTCTAGAGTCGGTCAGAATTCTTCGGCACAACTATTTAAGGCGAGATCAGTTTGTAAGACATTCGAAGAACGTTCCAAGAATGCCTTGGTTTATAAAAGGCTTTCGTTCGAAAGATGGGGGATATCACATTGGGAAATCCATAAGTTACGATGTATTTACTTTGACGCATATATTGCGGGGAACCCAAATGCTATTTTACGCAATGGGTTAAGAAATTATTTTGACTCAATATATCCGAATATTGGACTTCGTGATTTAGAAAAAGTGGGTAACATGCAACATAAAGAAGCATGTTATGCTTACGGATTAGTAATGTTCGCTTCTCACCAAAGTGAGAACAAGAACATCGGGCTACAACTATTAAACAAAACGTTCCCACAAGTGACGGAGTCGGTAATTGGGGTAAAAAATGAGGTTTTTAGATTGTTACGGGACTGTTGGACATTACGTAACCCTCGTCCCTTTGACGACGTTACAACACGCTGTCTTATCAACGGCCATAACGGTTATGTTCCACAAGACCAAGGATGGAAAGTAATCCTAGTAAAACCAGAATGCATGACTTGTTTCTGGACGTATGAATTACGTGTCTTTATTGCCTTTGCTGAACGACTTGTGTACTAGCTAGAATTATCTTCACAACCATCTTGTATCAAATTTATTGTGTGCTATATTTCATGTTATATGTAAAATAAGCGGTATTGTAAGTTTGTAAAATATTGTGTAAAAGTTTGAACGCGAAATATTATTATAATCAGTTTTTTATATAGAATTGTAGTAGTTGAATTGTATATTAGCTACTAAGTATGAACTTAACGGGTAGGTACTACCCGAATTTAAACTTATAAAACGCTATATGAAGAAAAAGCTTTTATAAATGAGTTCATATTATGCTACGAAATACTATTAACTACTCTTAATATTCTGTATGATTAACTTGTTCCATTTGACTATTTTGAAGGAAATGGCACCGACTACTCGACACACCGTGAATATGAATGAAGAGGAATTCCGTACTTTTCTAGCTTCAAACATAGCCGCAGTACAGGCTGCGCTACATACCAACAATAACCTTGGATCTAGCAGTACAGGAAATCGTGTAGGATGCACCTACAAAGAATTTACTGCCTGCAAACCTTTGGAATTTGATGGAACCGAAGGACCGATCGGATTGAAACGGTGGACCGAGAAGGTCGAATCGGTGTTTGCCATAGGTAAGTGTACTGAAGAGGACAAAGTGAAGTACGCTACGCATACCTTCACAGGTTCTGCGTTAACATGGTGGAATACCTATCTAGAGCAAGTGGGACAAGACGATGCGTACGCACTACCGTGGTCAGCATTCAAGCACTTGATGAACGAGAAGTACCGTCCCAGAACCGAGGTCAATAAGCTCAAGACAGAACTTTGAGGGTTACGAACCCAAGGATTTGATATTACCACGTACGAAAGACGATTCACAGAATTGTGCCTATTGTGTCCGGGAGCATTCGAAGATGAGGAAGAGAAGATCGACGCGTTTGTGAAAGGATTACCGGAAAGAATCCAAGAAGATATAAGTTCACACGAGCACAACAGGCATGTAGGATGGCTCACAAACTAGTGAACCAGATTGAAGAAAGAATTAAAGAACAGACTGCTGAAGAGGCCAATGTGAAGCAAGTCAAAAGAAAGTGGGAGGAAAACGGTGATAAGAATCACCAATACAACAACAACAGCAATTACAACAATAATCGCAACAATTATCCCAACAATCGCAACATCAATCGCAACTACAACAAACGGCCCAACAACAACAACAACAACAACAACAACAACAGCAACTACAACAATTATCCCAACAACAATAACAACCGCAACAACAACAACAATCAGAAGCAGCTATGCCAAAGGTGTGAAAAGTATCACTCGGGGTTCTGCACCAAATTTTGCAACAAGTGTAAAAGAAATGGTCATAGCGCGGCGAAGTGTGAGGTTTACGGACCAGGGGTTAATAGAACGAAAGGAACAAATGGTGTCGGAACGAGTAATGGCGGAGCAAGTAGTGTCGGAGCAAGTTATGCCAATGTAGTTTGTTATAAATGTGGAAAACCGGGCCACATTATTAGAAATTGCCTGAACCAGGAGAACACGAATGGACAAGGCCGCGGAAGAGTTTTCAATATTAATGCCGCAGAGGTATAGGAAGACCCGGAGCTTGTTACGGGTACGTTTCTTATTGACAATAAATCTGCTTACGTTTTATTTGATTCGGGTGCGGATAGAAGCTATATGAGTATAGATTTTTGTGCTAAATTAAGTTGTCCATTGACGCCTTTGGATAGTAAATTTTTACTCGAATTAGCAAATGGTAAATTAATTTCAGCAGATAATATATGTCGGAATCGAGAAATTAAACTGGTTAGCGAAACATTTAAGATTGATTTAATACCAGTAGATTTAGGGAGTTTTGATGTGATAATCGGTATGGACTGGTTGAAAGAAGTGAAAGCAGAGATCGTTTGTTACAAAAATGCAATTCGCATTATACGAGAAAAAGGAAAACCCTTAATGGTGTACGGAGAAAAGGGAAACACGAAGCTACATCTTATTAGTAATTTGAAGGCACAAAAACTAATAAGAAAATGTTGCTATGCTATTCAAGCACACGTTGAGAAAGTACAAACTGAAGAAAAGAGCATCAATGATGTTCCCATTGCAAAAGAATTTCCCGATGTATTTCCGAAAGAATTACCGGGATTACCCCCACATCGATCTGTTGAATTTCAAATAGATCTTGTACCAGGAGCTGCACCAATAGCTCGTGCTCCTTACAGACTCGTACCCAGCGAGATAAAAGAACTGCAAAGCTAATTACAAGAACTTTTAGAGCGTGGTTTCATTCGACCAAGCACATCACCGTGGGGAGCTCCTGTTTTGTTTGTCAAGAAGAAAGACGGTACATTCAGGTTGTGTATCGACTACCGAGAGTTGAACAAACTTACCATCAAGAACTGCTACCCACTACCGAGAATCGACGACTTATTTGATCAACTACAAGGCTCGTCTGTTTATTCAAAGATTGACTTATGTTCCGGGTATCATCAAATGCGGGTGAAAGAAGATGATATTCCAAAGACTGCTTTCAGAACACGTTACGGTCATTACGAGTTTATGGTCATGCCGTTTGGTTTAACTAATGCACCAGCTGTGTTCATGGACCTTATGAACCGAGTGTGTGGACCATACCTTCACAAGTTTGTCATTGTTTTCATTGATGACATACTTATTTACTCAAAGAATGACCAAGAACACGGTGAACATTTGAGAAAGGTGTTAGAAGTATTGAGGAAGGAAGAATTGTACGCTAAGTTTTCAAAGTGTGCATTTTGGTTGGAAGAAGTTCAATTCCTCGGTCACATAGTGAACAAAGAAGGTATTAAGGTGGATCCGGCAAAGATAGAAACTGTTGAAAAGTGGGAAACCCCAAAAACTCCGAAACACATACGCCAGTTTTTAGGACTAGCTGGTTACTACAGAAGGTTCATCCAAGACTTTTCCAGAATAGCAAAACCCTTGACTGCATTAACGCATAAAGGGAAGAAATTTGAATGGAATGATGAATAAGAGAAAGCGTTTCAGTTATTGAAGAAAAAGCTAACTACGGCACCTATATTGTCATTGCCTGAAGGGAATGATGATTTTGTGATTTATTGTGACGCATCAAAACAAGGTCTCGGTTGTGTATTAATGCAACGAACGAAGGTGATTGCTTATGCGTCTAGACAATTGAAGATTCACGAACAAAATTATACGACGCATGATTTGGAATTAGGCGCGGTTGTTTTTCCATTAAAGACTTGGAGGCACTACTTATATGGGGTCAAAAGTATTATATATACCGACCACAAAAGTCTTCAACACATATTTAATCAGAAACAACTGAATATGAGGCAGCGTAGGTGGATTGAATTGTTGAATGATTACGACTTTGAGATTCGTTACCACCCGGGGAAGGCAAATGTGGTAGCCGATGCCTTGAGCAGGAAGGACAGAGAACCCATTAGAGTAAAATCTATGAATATAATGATTCATAATAACCTTACTACTCAAATAAAGGAGGCGCAACAAGGAGTTTTAAAAGAGGGAAATTTAAAGGATGAAATACCCAAAGGATCGGAGAAGCATCTTAATATTCGGGAAGACGGAACCCGGTATAGGGCTGAAAGGATTTGGGTATCAAAATTTGGAGATATGAGAGAAATGGTACTTAGAGAAGCTCATAAAACCAGATACTCAATACATCCTGGAACGGGGAAGATGTACAAGGATCTCAAGAAACATTTTTGGTGGCCGGGTATGAAAGCCGATGTTGCTAAATACGTAGGAGAATGTTTGACGTGTTCTAAGGTCAAAGCTGAGCATCAGAAACCATCAGGTCTACTTCAACAACCCGAAATCCCGGAATGGAAATGGGAAAACATTACCATGGATTTCATCACTAAATTGCCAAGGACTGCAAGTGGTTTTGATACTATTTGGGTAGTAGTTGATCGTCTCATCAAATCAGCACACTTCCTGCCAATAAGATAAGATGACAAGATGGAGAAGTTAGCACGACTGTATTTGAAGGAAGTCGTCTCCAGACATGGAATACCAATCTCTATTATCTCTGATAGGGATGGCAGATTTATTTCAAGATTCTGGCAGACATTACAGCAAGCATTAGGAACTCGTCTAGACATGAGTACTGCCTATCATCCACAAACTGATGGGCAGAGCGAAAGGACGATACAAACGCTTGAATACATGCTACGAGCATGTGTTATTGATTTCGGAAACAGTTGGGATCGACATCTACCGTTAGCAGAATTTTCCTACAACAACAGCTACCATTCAAGCATTGAGATGGCGCCGTTTGAAGCACTTTATGGTAGAAAGTGCAGGTCTCCAATTTGTTGGAGTGAAGTGGGGGATAGACAGATTATGGGTCCGGAGATTATACAAGAAACTACCGAGAAGATCATCCAAATTCAACAACGGTTGAAAACCGCCCAAAGTCGACAAAAGAGCTACGCTGACATTAAAAGAAAAGATATAGAATTTGAAATTGGAGAGATGGTCATGCTTAAAGTTGCACCTTGGAAAGGCATTGTTCGATTTGGTAAACGAGGGAAATTAAATCCAAGGTATATTGGACCATTCAAGATTATTGATCGTGTTGGACCAGTAGCTTACCGACTTGAGTTACCTCAACAACTCGCGGCTGTACATAACACTTTCCACGTCTCAAATTTGAAGAAATGTTTTGCTAAAGAAGATCTCACTATTCCGTTAGATGAAATCCAAATCAATGAAAAACTCCAATTCATCGAAGAACCCGTCGAAATAATGGATCGTGAGGTTAAAAGACTTAAGCAAAACAAGATACCAATTGTTAAGGTTCGATGGAATGCTTGTAGAGGACTCGAGTTCACCTGGGAGCGTGAAGATCAGATGAAGAAGAAATACCCGCATCTATTTCCAGAAGATTCGTCAACACCTTCAACAGCTTAAAATTTCGGGACGAAATTTATTTAACGGGTAGGTACTGTAGTGACCCGAACTTTTCCATGTTTATATATATTAATTGAGATTGATATTTACATGATTAAATGTTTCCAACATGTTAAGCAATCAAACTTGTTAAGACTTTATTAATTGAAATATGTTTCATATAGACAATTGACCACCCAAGTTGACCGGTGATTCACGAACGTTAAAACTTGTAAAAACTATATGATGACATATATATGGATATATATATAGTTAACATGATACTATGATAAGTAAACATATCATTAAGTACATTAACAATGAACTACATATGTAAAAATAAGACTACTAACTTAATGATTTTTAAATGAAACATATATGTAACGATTATCGTTGTAAAGACATTTAATGTATATATATATCATATTAAGAGATATTCATACATGATAATATTATGATAATATAATAATTTAAAATCTCATTTGATATTATAAACATTGGGTTAACAACATTTAACAAGATCGTTAACCTAAAGGTTTCAAAACAACACTTACATGTAACGACTAACGATGACTTAACGACTCAGTTAAAATGTATATACATGTAGTGTTTTAATATGTATTTATACACTTTTGAAAGACTTCAATACACTTATCAAAATACTTATACTTAACAAAAATGCTTACAATTACATCCTCGTTCAGTTTCATCAACAATTCTACTCGTATGCACCCGTATTCGTACTCGTACAATACACAGCTTTTAGATGTATGTACTATTGGTATATACACTCCAATGATCAGCTCTTAGCAGCCCATGTGAGTCACCTAACATATGTGGGAACCATAATTTGGCAACTAGCATGAAATATCTCATAAAATTACAAAAATATGAGTAATCATTCATGACTTATTTACATGAAAACAAAATTACATATCCTTTATATCTAATCCATACACCAACGACCAAAAACACCTAAAAACGCTTTCATTCTTCAATTTTCTTCATCTAATTGATCTCTCTCAAGTTCTATCTTCAAGTTCTAAGTGTTCTTCATAAATTCTACAAGTTCTAGTTACATAAAATCAAGAATACTTTCAAGTTTGCTAGCTCACTTCCAATCTTGTAGGGGTGATCATCCAACCTCAAGAAATCTTTTTTTCTTACAGTTGGTTATCATTATAATAAAAGGTAATAATCATATTCAAACTTTGGTTCAATTTCTATAACTATAACAATCTTATTTCAAGTGATGATCTTACTTGAACTTGTTTTCGTGTCATGATTCTGCTTCAAGAACTTCGAGCCATCCAAGGATCCGTTGAAGCTAGATCCATTTTCCTATTTTCAAGTAGGTTTATCCAAGGAACTTAAGGTAGTAATGATGTTCATAACATCATTCGATTCATACATATAAAGCTATCTTATTCGAAGGTTTAAACTTGTAATCACTAGAACATAGTTTAGTTAATTCTAAACTTGTTCGCAAACAAAAGTTAATCCTTCTAACTTGACTTTTAAAATCAACTAAACACATGTTCTATATATATATGATATGCAACTTAATGATTTAAAACCTGGAAACACGAAAAACACCGTAAAACCGGATTTACGCCGTCTTAGTAACACCGCGGGCTGTATTGGGTTAGTTAATTAAAAACTATGATAAACTTTGATTTAAAAGTTATTATTCTGAGAAAATGATTTTTATTATGAACATGAAACTATATCCAAAAATTATGGTTAAACTCAAAGTGGAAGTATGTTTTCTAAAATGGTCATCTAGACGTCGTTCTTTCGACTGAAATGACTACCTTTACAAAAACGACTTGTAACTTATTTTTCCGACTATAAACCTATACTTTTTCTGTTTATATTCATAAAATAGAGTTCAATATGAAACCATAGCAATTTGATTCACTCAAAACGGATTTAAAATGAAGAAGTTATGGGTAAAACAAGATTGGATAATTTTTCTCATTTTAGCTACGTGAAAATTGGTAACAAATCTATTCCAACCATAACTTAATCAACTTGTATTGTATATTATTTAATCTTGAGATACCATAGACACGTATACAATGTTTCGACCTATCATGTCGACACATCTATATATATTTCGGAACAACCATAGACACTCTATATGTGAATGTTGGAGTTAGCTATACAGGGTTGAGGTTGATTCCAAAATATATATAGTTTGAGTTGTGATCAATACTGAGATACGTATACACTGGGTCGTGGATTGATTCAAGATAATATTTATCGATTTATTTCTGTACATCTAACTGTGGACAACTAGTTGTAGGTTACTAACGAGGACAACTGACTTAATAAACTTAAAACATCAAAATATATTAAAAGTGTTGTAAATATATTTTGAACATACTTTGATATATATGTATATATTGTTATAGGTTTGTGAATCAACCATTGGCCAAGTCTTACTTCCCGACGAAGTAAAAATCTGTGAAAGTGAGTTATAGTCCCACTTTTAAAATCTAATATTTTTGGGATGAGAATACATGCAGGTTTTATAAATGATTTACAAAATAGACACAAGTACGTGAAACTACATTCTATGGTTGGATTATTAAACCGAATATGCCCCTTTTTATTAAGTCTGGTAATCTAAGAATTAGGGAACAGACACCCTAGTTGACGCTAATCCTAAAGATAGATCTATTGGGCCTAACAAACCCCATCCAAAGTACCGGATGCTTTAGTACTTCGAAATTTATATCATATCCGAAGGGTGTCCCGGAATGATGGGGATATTATTATATATGCATCTTGTTAATGTCGGTTACCAGGTGTTCACCATATGAATGATTTTTATCTCTATGTATGGGATGTGTATTGAAATATGAAATCTTGTGGTCTATTATTATGATTTGATATATATAGGTTAAACCTATAACTCACCAACATTTTTGTTGACGTTTTAAGCATGTTTATTCTCAGGTGATTATTAAGAGCTTCCGCTGTCGCATACTTAAATAAGGACGAGATTTGGAGTCCATGCTTGTATGATGTTGTGTAAAAACTGCATTCAAGAAACTTATTTTGTTGTAACATATTTGTATTGTAAACCATTATGTAATGGTCGTGTGTAAACAGGATATTTTAGATTATCATTATTTGATAATCTACGTAAAGCTTTTTAAACCTTTATTGATGAAATAAAGGTTATGGTTTGTTTTAAAATGAATGCAGTCTTTGAAAAACGTCTCATATAGAGGTCAAAACCTCGCAACGAAATCAATTAATATGGAACGTTTTTAATCAATAAGAACGGGACATTTCATCTATATGATACATTTTACAAACATTGCATTCGTTTTTAAAAGACAAACTTTCTTTACATCTAAAGTTGACGGCATGCATACCATTTCATAATACATCCAACAATAATTGACTTAATAATAATCTTGATGAACTCAATGACTCGAATGCAACGTCTTTCGAAATATGCCATGAATGACTCCAAGTAATATCCTTAAAATGAGTTAATGCACAGCGGAAGATTTCTTTAATACCTGAGAATAAACATGCTTTAAAGTGTCAACCAAAAGGTTGGTGAGTTCATTAGTTTATCATAATCCATAAATTCCATAATTTTAATAGACCACAAGATTTTCATTAATCATAACAATCTTACACTCGCAAGTGTATAAAAATCATTCATATGAGAGACACCTGGTAACCGAACTAACAAGGATGCATATAGAATATCCCCCGTATACTCGCAAGTATGCTATATAACGGCAATCACAATCACCTTTTTTAAATCGAAGTACTAAAGCATTCCAAATTCCAGAATGGGGTTTGTTAGGCCCATAGATCTATCTTTAAGATTCGCGTCAATTAGGGGTCATTTCCCTAATTATTAGGTTACCAGACTTGAAGGGGCGATATTCGATTTCAATAATCCAACCATATAATGTAGTTTTAAGTACTTGTGTCTATTTTGTCAAACATTTATAAAAGCAGTGCATGTATTCTCAGTCCCAAAAATATATATTGCAAAAGCATTTAAAAAGGGAGCAAATGAAACTCACAATACTGTATTTTGTAGTAAAAATACATATGACGTCATTGAACAAGTTCAAGGTTGGCCTTGGATTCACGAACCTATATTAATTATATATATTTATATGTTTGATCAATATCTGTCTAACAATTTAGGTCAAGTCTAGTGTATCACAATCCTAATGCTCGAGACTAAATATGCAAAAGTCAACAAAAGTCATATTGACCAAAATGTCTTCCAAAATTTATACATGATTATTATATAGTTTAAATATAGTCGTTTTATATATTTAAATATTTTTAACAGATTTTATTAAAGTAAATAATATAGTTCTTTTATTAATAAATAAAATTTTATATTAAAATTTATATAATAAAAATATACTTTTATATATCTTAAGTAATAAAATTTATAAAGTTCATTTAATATCATAAAAATAATATGATAGGTATTATTAATGTAATTATATTATATGTAGTAAAATATCTTTGTATCACATATTTATTTGATAAAATAATATTGATAATAATAATAATAAAAGTTGTATTATTTTGTAATAATTATTATTATTCTACTAATAAAAATAACAGTAATTATATTTTCTAAAAATGATAAAATGATAATTTTTATTAATAATAGCACTAAAATGATAATAATAAAGATGTTTCATATTAACAATGATATTTTTATTAAAAATAATAATTTTAGTAAAATGATAGTTTTAATATTAATAATACTTTTAATAATAATAATAGTAAAATAATGAAAACGATATTTTTCCTTTAAATCAATATCTTACAATATCTTAATTTCATCATGATACTCATACTCATTATTTCCTAATCGCTTCGTTTAATAGCTTTTAATCATCTTTTATATCGCGTTCATAATAATAATAGTAATCATAATAATTAGATGTTACTAATATTAGTTTTAATTATAATAATACTAATAATAATAATATTAATGTTAATACTAATAACTATTTGAATGATAATAATAATAATAATAATAATAATAATAATAATAATAATAATAATAATAATAATAATAATAATAATAATAATAATAATAATAATAATAATAATAATAATAATAATAATAATAATAATAATAATAATAATAATAATAATACTAATTATAACCTTAATGATAATAACGATAATAATAATAAAAATAAAAATAATATCTTTTATTAATAAAAACAATGATAATAATAATAATAATAATAATAATAATAATAATAATAATAATAATAATAATAATAATAATAATAATAATAATAATAATAATAATAATAATAATAATAATAATAATAATAATAGGATTATAACGACGATAATAACGACGATAATAATAATCATTTTTACAAAAATTCAATTGACTATAACTTCTAAACCGTTCATCGAAACCATTCGATATTTAAATGAAAAGTTCTCAATTTTTTGCTAGCTTTCTAACGACATGCATATCATATACCTTATCTTAATAGCATATGTATTTAATTCAAGATTCGACATAATCGACAATAACGAACGTATAAGCATGCATAATCCTATATACTCGAGCACTAGTCAGGGATACACTAATAATATATAAAAGTTAAGTTATGAGGGCTCACGTATCAATATTGAGATTCAATATTGCAGGAAAAGTACGTAGACACAACGGGGATGATAAACACTAGGTTGACTCACGAGCAATACTCCCGAACCATACCCATAACCTCCATAGCTATAACCCATAATTTCCTTAGCTCTATCCCGCTCGAAAAACAATTTCGAAATCATTCAGACAGCAGTCCGTCGTAATATTTTATGTATACTAATAGTATCTTGAAATAATACGGAGTAAATATATATATATATATGTAAATCGATTGAGAGAGTTTAGAGAAAAAATATTTTCAAGTTTCTATGAAATAATGAAACCTATAAAATTCTATTTATAATATGTTTTTGAATTATTAAAGTGAATTATTAAAGTATGAATTATTAAAGTGAATTATTAAAGTATGAATTATTAAAGTGAATTATTAACGTTAAAGTAAAGTAAAAGTAAAGTAAAAGTAAAGTAAAGGTAAAGTTAAAGTATAGTAAAAGTATAAAACTATGTACGTATAATATGCGTATAAATATATATAATATTAATTTAAATCGTTATATATATTTAATAAAATAAAATATAAATATCGTTATCTTTATCATACTGGTTAAGAAATGAGTTGTCAAAAGTGATTCTAGATATTTATAAAAGTTATGTACGTTTTAATAATAAAGTTCTTTTTAAACTAAAAACATTTTTGTACGTTTGAAACTAAATCAAATAAATATGATAATTTTGTTTTTCCAAAACTAAATATATTTAAGAATCATTTTGTTAAAAGGTTAAAATAATGGAAATCGTTATATCATAAAACGTTTTAGAAAAGTAGAATTATATATATTCATAATGAGTTTCAAGATTTTAAATTACAGTCTGTTGGTTAAGTATGGGATAAAGTCCAAAGGTTAAATAAACGTATGAAATCATCTTAATGAAAAATGTCGAGTTACTTAACTTGTTGATATCCAACATCTAAATTATTTACACTCCACGTTCTTACTTTCACATTAAATAAAATGAAAGTTAACATAGTTATCTTATCAAAGTCACGAGGAAAATATTATAAAACATGAATTGGAAATTAAACAGGAATTTCCACTAACCCTTGTCTAGTTCTCGTTAATTGACACATTTGTTCTTACTTATAAATCACTTTACCATTTTCCGAATATTGTTAAAAAGAATAGATTTCTTAAATCACAGTGGACCTCATAACATAGACCCTTAATCATATCACAATGTATCTGATAATTCAATCATTTAATATTATCTTTTAATTCCGTTGATAAATATATTAAACATATTTTGAAACAAATACGTTTATGTAAAGTATTATACATCTAATACTTTGTTAACGTTTTCAATTAATATAACTATATTATATATACATATCTATATGCACATAAATGTTTGTGAATCGTCAAGCACAGTCAAAGGGTAATTGATTACATGAACACAGTTCAAAGTTTTTGAGATTTCAACATTACAGACTTTGCTTATCGTGTCAGAAACATATAAAGATCAAGTTTAAATTTATTCAGAAATTTTCGGGTTGTCACATGATATACCCCATCTATCAAAGGAAAGCCTTTTATTAACTAAGGCATTCATGGAACGTCTTTCAAATGTTTGACAAACTAATTTTGCCATAAATAGTTCTGCCGATGAATTCTGACCAACTCTAGATAAGATTTCAACAATCATATCCCCTGGTAGGTCTTCTAAAATATTTGGTCGTCTATCCTTAACGTCCATTTTGTGTTTTCATACTGTAAAATAAACAAGGATTAGATCCGTAAAAGATAATTAACAGACAATACAAGCAATTTTTACATAGAACATAAAAGTACAAGCATACTACAATACATATATTACACAACATAATTACAACCCTCTAATCTGAATCACTGGTTTCTTCTTTTTCGGACTTGGTTCGTTTTCCTAATTTTCTAGGGATATATGATGTTCCTCTAATACGAGCAGTCATTTTCACAAATGGTTTAGAAAAACCTGGTGGCTTAGAGGTTCCCTGGTTATTGTTACAATTTAAGAAGTATGGATGTTGACGATACATATAAAGTTCATCGGTGTTGAAATTAGGTTTTTCGATTTTGATACCTTTTCCCTTATAGTTTTCTTTTGCTTTTTCAAATTGGGTTGGGGTAATTTCTATAATATCATCGGAATCCTCATCGGGATCCGATTCATCGGAAAATTGGTAATCTTCCCAATATTTTGCTTCCTTGGTGGAAACACCATTGACCATTATTAATTTTGGACCATTGTTTGAAGATTTTCTTTTATTTAACCGTTTTTCTGTAGTTATTAATATTTCTTCCCCCGGAACCTCCTCTTCTTCTGGTTCCTCTTCTTCCGGTTCCTCCTCTCCCGGTTCCTCCTCTTCCGGTTCTTCCTCGGGAATTTGTGAATCTTCCCAAAATATATTCGACTCTTCCCAAAATATAATTTCTAAGACCAACGCTCGGATACCAACTGAAATGTCTCGTTCATATCGATTATAAACGTTTCATATTAATTGATCTCTTTGCGAGGTTTTGACCTCTATATGAGACGTTTTTCAAAGACTGCATTCGTTTTTAAAACAAACCATAACCTTTAATTTATCGACAAGGTTAAAAGGACACCACCTAAATTATCAAGAAATGATAATATAAAAATATCACACTTACACACGACCAATACATATTGGTTTACAATATTAATATGTTACAACAAAGTAAATCTCAAATGCAGTTTTAAACAATATTATACAAGCATGCTGACACCAAATCTTGTCCATATTTTAGCATGCAACAGCGGAAGCTCTTAATAATCACCTGAGAATAAACATGCTTTAAACGTCAACAAAAATGTTGGTGAGTTATAGGTTTAACCTATATATATTAAATCGTAATAATAGACCACAAGATTTCATATTTCAATATACATCCTATAGATAGAGATAAAAATCATTCATATGGTGAACACCTGGTAACCGACATTAACAAGATGCATATAAGAATATCCCCTATCATTCCGGGACATCCATCGAACATGATAAAAACAAATTCGAAGCACTAAAGCATCCGGTACTTTGGATGGGGTTTATTAGGCCCAATAGATCTATCTTTAGGATTCGCGTCAATTAGTAGATCGGTTTACTAATTCTTAGGTTACCAAGCAAAAAGGGGCATATTCGGCTTCGATCATTCACCCATATAATGTAGTTTCAATTACTTGTGTCTATTTCGTAAAACATTTATATAACTACATGTATTCTCATCCCAAAAATATTAGATTTTAAAAGTGGGACTATAACTCACTTTCACAGATTTTTCCTTCGTCGGAAATAAGACTTGGCCACTGGTCGATTCACGAACCTATAACAATATGTACATATACATCAAAGTATGATCGAAATATATTCACAACATTTTTATTATATTTTAATGATTTAAGTTTATTAAGTCAGCTGTCCTCGTTAGTAACCTACAACTAGTTGTCCATAGTTAGATGTACAGAAATAAATCAATATATATTATCTTGAATCAATCCACGACCCAGTGTATACACGTCTCAGGCTAGATCACAACTCAAAGTATACATATTTTTGGAATCAACCTCAAACCTGTATAGCTAACTCAAGCATTATTACATATAGAGTGTCTATGGTTGTTTCAAATAATATATATACATGGGTCAATATGATATGTCAAAACATTGTATACGTGTCTATGGTATCCCAAGATTACATAATATGTTAGAATATATGTATAATACAATATAAGTTAGCTAGGATATAATTAATATAGATTTGTTACCAATTTTCACATAGCTACAACAAGCAAAATTATCCAATTTTTTTTTACCCATAACTTCTTCGTTTTAAATCCATTTTGAGTGATTCAAGTTTATTAACTTAACATAAAAAGTATAAGTTTATAGTCGGGAATACAGGTTACAAGTCAATATTATAAGAGGTAGTCATTTCAGTCGAAAGAACGACATCTTGATGACCATTTTGAAAAACATACTTCCACTTTGAGTTTAACCATGATTTTTGGATATAGTTTCATGTTCATAAGAAAAATCATTTTCCCAGAAGAACAACTTTTAAATCAAAGCTTATCATAGTTTTTAATTAACTAACCCAAAACAGCCCGCGGTGTTACTACGACGGCGTATGTCCGGTTTTACGGTGTTCTTCGTGTTTTCGCGTTTTAAATCATTAAGTTAGCATATAATATAGATATAGAACATGTGTTAAGTTGATTTTAAAAGTCAAGTTAGAAGGATTAACTTTTGTTTGCGAACAAGTTTAGAATTAAATAAACTATGTTCTAGTGATTACGAGTTTAAACCTTCGAATAAGATAGTTTTTTATATATGAATCGAATGATGTTATGAACATCATTAATACCTCAAGTTTTTTGGATAAACTTACTGAAAATGAAAAAAATATATCTAGCTTCAAAGGATCCTTGGATGGCTTGAAAGTTCTTGAAATAGAATCATGACACGAAAACAAGTTCAAGTAAGATTTCCACTCGAAATAAGATTGTTATAGTTATAGAAATTGAATCAAAGTTTCAATATGAGTATTACCTTGACTTAGAAAGATATCTTACTGAGTTAGTGGAGATTCCTGTTTGATCTTCAATTTATGTTTTACAATATTTTCCTCGTGATCTCTATAAGATAACTATTTTAACTTTTGTATTATTTATGAAATATGGATAACTTAGAAATTAGATATCAACGTTTCACTTTAAAATGAATTCATACATTTAACTAACCTTTAAACCTTATCTTACGCTTCACCAACAAATTATAATTTAAAAGCTTGAAATCTATTTTGAATATAAATTTTTTTTATGTTTTATAATATAACGATCTCCATTTTAACTTTTTAATAAAATGATTATTATTATTATATAGTTTTAGAAAAAAAAAGTTATCATATTTGATTTAAACGTATAAAAACGTTTCAGTTTAAAAAGAACTTTATTAATTGGGATGTTTATAAGATAAATTGTATATGACTTTTGAAGAATTTAAATAAAACTTACATTATAAAATTACAAATATATAAAGTGTTTCAAAAATGTAAACGTGATTTGATATAATATTTTTTGACTATCTAAAAGATTACAAAATTGAACATTAAAATATAATTAGTTTTGAAAAACTAAATATTGTATTATTAGGTAAATATTTCAATATGAACAAATTTTTTTTTTTAAATAAGGATATATATATATATATATATATATCTATTTATATATATTTTACATGTGACAAAATTTAGTATTTAACGGTTGATTTAAAATAATATATTTGGATAAACAGCGAGACTTTGATTTATAGAAGCAAATGACCACAACACTCAAATGAATAAGTTACACTTTGAGTTGGATTGTTTTTCATTGATTTGAGTCTTATTATATATAAAGGTACACTACACGAAACATAAAATATTAGTTTTCTAAACGTACGAAAGTGCGTTTGAAAAACCGAAAGTGGTACATGAGTCGAGTAACAACGTCTGTGCCATTTGAGTAAAAATTATATTTTTACCATAAACGTAAATATAATATAATATATAATTAATTATATAAATTAAATATATTATATGTTTATTAATAAAAACCGTCGGCAGCCTCAAATGAGTGCAAAATGAGCTGGATCTGGAACCTCCGCACTCGCGGAGCATATAGGCACAAAACCTTCGCACTCGCGAAGGTGTCAGTTTCAGGATTTGTGTATAAAGCTCGATCCATTCTGCACTCAATTCAATCTCTCTATCTATATTATTACTCCGTAGTATATATTTATTTTATTTATATTATTATTATTATTATTATTATTATTATTATTATTATTATTATTATTATTATTATTATTATTATTTTATGATTAAGATTAATATTATTATTATTATTAATCGTATTTAGTATTATTATTATTATTATTATTATTATTATTATTATTATTAGTATTATACATAAAATACTACGACGAGGGGATGCGCGTGCGATTTCAAAACGGCTTTTATGAGCGGGATAGAGATAAGGAAATTATGTCTTATAGCTTTAGAGGTTATGGATAATGTTCGGGGGTATGCTCGTGAGGTCAATCTTGTGTTTATCATCTCCGTTGCATCTACGTACCTTTCCTGCAATATTGAATCTCAATATTGATAAGTGAGTACTCATAATTTAATTTTTACATACTAATAGTGTATCCCTGACTAGTGCTCGAGAATATAAGATTATGCATGCTTGTACTTTTGATATTGCCATTAGATAGGATATGTTGAATCCTGATTTAGTTACGTATGCGGTTGAGATAAGATATAAGATATGCATGTCGTTGGAAAGCTAGCGAAAAATTAAGAACTTTTCATTTAGATATCGAATGGTTTTGATGAATGGAGTTAAAGTTATAGTCAATCGAATTTTTGTATTATTATTAAAAATGATTATTATTATCGTCGTTCTAGTTTTATCTTATTATTATCATTATTATTATCTTTATCAATAAAGGGGATTTATCATTTAAAATTTGTTATTTTTTATTATTATTACCATCGTTATTATCGTTAAAGTTATAATTAGCATTATTATTATTATTATCCAATTATTATTATTATTATTATTATTATTATTATTATTATTATTATTAGTATTATTATTATTATTATTATTATTACCATTATTAATATATATATCATTATTTAAAAATGGTTATTGTTATTGTTATTATTATTATTATTATTATATTATTATTAAAATAATTATTAGTATTATCGTTAATAATGTCATAGTAACTAGCATTATTAATATTATTAAAACTGATATTAGTAACACCTAATTATTTTGATTACTATTATTATTAGTATTATGAATACGATATAAAAGACGATTAAAAGATATTAAACGAAACGATTAGGAAATAATGAGTATGAGTATCATGATGAAATTAAAATATTATAAGATATTGATTTTGATAAAATTATCATTCTTATTATTTTTATCATTACTACTATTATTAAAAGTATCGTTAGTATTAAAACTATCATTTTTAACAAAAATTATCATTTTAATAGAAATGTCATTGTTATTATAAAATATCATTATCATTATTATTATCATTTTAAATAGAATTATTATTTTAAAGTTAATATTAAAAAGTATCGTAAATATTAAAGTTATCTTAATTAGAATTATCATTTTATCATAATATCATTTTTAGTAATTATAAATATTGATATTTTTATTAATAGAATAATAATAATTATTATTACAAAATAATACAACATTTACTTAATATTATTATAGATATTATTTTATCAAATAAATATGTGATACAAACATATTTTACTACGTGTAATAAAATTACTTTAATAATACCTATCATATTATCTTTATGATATTAAATGAACTCTATAAATTTTATTACTTAATATATATAAAAGTATATTTTATTATATAAATTTTAATATAAAATTTTATTTATTAATAAATGAATTATATTATTTACTCTATTAAATCTTTTAAAGATATTTAAAAATATAAAACGACGATATTTAAACTATATATTAATCATATATAGATTTTTGAAAATTATTTTGAGTCAAATTGACTTTTGTTGACTTTTTCATATTAGTCTCGAGCATTAGGATTGTGGTACACTATGACTTGACCTAAATTGTTAGACAAATATTGACCAACACATAAATATATATAATTAATATAGGTTCGTGAATCCGAGGCCAACCTTGCACTTGTTCAATGACGTTATATGTATTTTTACAACGAAATACAATAGGTGAGTTTCATTTGCCTTTTTACCCTTTATATTTTTGGGCTGAGAATACATGAGAAATTTTTATAAATGTTTTACGAAATAGACACAAGTAATCGAAACTACATTATATGGGTGAATGATCGAAGCCGAATATGCCCCTTTTGCTTGGTAACCTAAGAATTAGTAAACCGATCTACTAATTGACGCGAATCTTAAAGATAGATCTATTGGGCCTAACGAACCCCATCCAAAGTACCGGATGTTTTAGTACTTCGAATTCGTTTTTATCATGTCCGAAGGATTTTCCAGAATGATAGGGGATATTCTTATATGCATCTTGTTAATGTCGGTTACCAGGTGTTCACCATATGAATGATTTTTGTCTCTATGCATGGGACGTATATTATGAGAACTGGAAGTGAAATTCTTGTGGTCTATTAAAATGATGAAAATGAATGATTATGATAAACTAATGAACTCACCAACCTTTTGGTTGACACTTTAAAGCATGTTTATTCTCAGGTGTTAAAGAAATCTTTCGCTGTGCATTTGCTCATTTTAAAGATATTACTTGGAGTCTTTCATGGCATATTTCAAAGAACGTTGCATTTGAGTCATTGAGTTCATCAAAGATTATTATTAAGTCAATTTATAGTTGGATAGTGGATATTATGAAATGGTATGCATGCCTGTCCATTTTCGATGTAAAGAAAGTTTGTCTTTTAAAAACGAATGCAATATCTGAAAAATGTATCATATAGAGTTCAAATACCTCGCAATGTAATCAACTATTGAGAATCGTTTATAATGTATATGAATGGGTCCTTTCAAATGTCACCTCTTTAAACATATTTTTTTAAATCATTATTTTGCGCCGCCAGATGGGGTACCATTTGGCGGTGCATAACCTTCGGTTTCAGGTTGTGCTGAAATTCTCAAGATCACCCTAAAATGACTCTAACATTAAGACTCCTGGATAGTGTCTTGACATTCGAGGTCGTCAGGATGCCGAAAAAAACACTTTACTCATTTTTAATGATCTCTTTGAACGTTTTCAATTTATATCGTATTATTAGTTTTGTGTATGCATGACTTAGCATGATATATATCTTTTTAAGGCCTATTATTTCACTCACAATGTAATTATGTATAACGGGTATAAATTTGAATCTAATGTCACTTCTTTAAACATGATTTTTTAAATCATTAATATGTGCCGCCTGATGGTGTACCATGTGGCGATGCATAACCTTCGGTTTCAGATAGTGCTGAAATTCTCAAGTTAACCCTAAAACGGCCGAACGAGCAAGACTCTATGAACTTGTTTGCCACTCGAGGTCGTCTAGATTTCAAAAAAGACATGTTTCCTCGCAAAATTGCACCACGCACCAAACACCACCGATGGTTCGTGGTGCTTGGTGTTTTATATCTTTGGCCAAAATGTTAGATCTATCATATCTTTTGACTGTTAGCTCTGATTTAGTCACCTTTTGCTTTTAATTCATGTATTGTTTCGGGATCTATCCGTTGGCAAACCGTCGTAGGCGATTTGTCCCAAATATTTTTCGAAACGAGAACTCGAAAGCCTTCAATTTTGCCTATTTTCGATTTTGACCGTTTTGAATTTCATTCATATTATTCTTTTTGTGTATGCATGACTTAGCATGGTACATATTGTTTTAAGGTCTTTTATTTCACTCACAATGTAATTATGTATAACACATATAAATTTAAATCTAATGTCACTTCATTAAACACGCTTTTTTAAATCATTAATATGCGTCGCCAGATGGAGTACCATTTGGCGGCGCATAAGCTTCGGTTTCAGATTATGCTGAAATTCTCGAGATCACCCTAAAACGATCCTAACATCAAGACTCGTTGATAGTGTATTGACATTCGAGGTCGTCAGAATGCCAACAAAAGACATTTTACTCATTTTTAATGTTCTCTTTGAACGTTTTCAATTTATATTGTATTATTAGTTTTGTGTATGCATGACTTTGCATTGTATATATATCGTTTTAAGGCCTATTAATTCACTCAAAATGTAATTATGTATAACGGATATAAATTTGAATCTAATGTCACTTCTTTAAACACAATTTTTTAAATCATTATTATGCGCCGCCAGATGGAGTACCATTTGGCGGTGCATAACCTTCTGTTTCAGATTGTGCTAAAATTCTCAAGATCACCCTAAAATGGCCGATGAGCAAGACTCTTCGAACGTGTTTGCCATTGGAGGTCGTCTAGATTCCGAAAAAGACATATTTTCTCTCAAAATCGCACCACGCACCAAACACCACCGACGGTTCGTGGTGCTTGGTGTTTTGTGTCTTTGGCCAAAATGTTACATCTATCGTATCTTTTGCTCGTAGCTCTGATTTAGTCACCGTTTTTTTCAAATCATTAATTTTTTCGGGATCTATCCATTGACAAACCTGGCAAACCCCCGTAGGCGGTTTGTCCCAAATATTTTTCGAAACAAGACCTCGAAAGCCTTTAATGTTGCCTTTTTCGATTTTGACCGTTTTGATTTTCATTCATATTATTCCTTTTGTGTATGCATGACTTAGCAAGGTACATATTGTTTTAAGGCCTATTATTTCACTCCTAATGTAATTATGTTTAACGCATATAAATTTGAATCTAATGTCACTTCATTAAACACGTTTTTAAATCATTAATATGCGCCGCCAGATGGAGTACCATTTGGCGGCGCATAACCTTTGGTTTCAGATTGTGCAGAAATTCTCGAGATCACCCTAAAACGACCCTAACATCAAGACTCCTAGATAGTGTATTGACATTCGAGGTCGTCAGGATGTCGAAAAAAGACATTTTACTCATTTTTAATGTTCTCTTTGAACGTTTTCAGTTTATAACGTACTATTAGTTTTGTGTATGCATGACTTAGCATGGTATATACTTTATTAAACACGTTTTTTTAAATCATTAATATAAGACACCAAATGGAGTACCATTTGGCGATGCATAACCTTCGGTTTTAGATTGTGCTTAAATTCTTAAGATCACCCTAAAACGACCGAACGAGCAAGACTCTCTGAACGTGTTTGCCACTCGAGGTCGTCTAGATTTCGAAAAAGACATCTTTTCTCGCAAAATCGCACCACGCACCAAACACCACCGACAGTTCGTGGTGCTTGGTGTTTTGTGTCTTTGGTCAAAATGTTAGATCTATCGTATCTTTTGACTCGTAGCTCTGATTTAGTCACCGTTTTTTTAAATCATGTACTTTTTAGGGATCTATCCGTTGGCAAACTGCCGTAGGCAGTTTGTCCCAATTATTTTTCGAAACGAGACATCTAAAGCCTTCAATTTTGCCTATTTTCGATTTTGACCGTTTTGAATTTCATTCATATTATTCCTTTTGTGTATGCATGAATTAGCATGGTGCATATTGTTTTAAGGCCTATTATTTCACTCGCTATGTAATTATGTATAACGCATATAAATTTGAATATAATGTCACTTCATTAAACACGCTTTTTTAAATCATTAATATGCGCTGCCAGATGGAATATCATTTGGCGGCGCATAACCTTCGATTTCAGATCGTGCTGAAATTCTCGAGATCACACCAAAATGACTCTAACATCAAGACTCCTGGATAGTGTCTTGACATTCGAGGTTGTCAAGATGCCGAAAAAAAAATATTTTACTCATTTTTAATGTTCTCTTTGAACGTTTTCAATTTATATCGTATTATTAGTTTTGTGTATGCATGACTTAGCATGGTATATATCATTTTAAGGTCTATTATTTCACTCGCAATGTAATTATGTATTACGGGTATAAAATTGAATCTAATGTCACTTTTTTAAACATGTTTTTTAATCATTAATATGCGCCGCCAGATGGAGTACCATTTGGCGGTGCATAACTTTCGGTTTTAGATTGCGCTGAAATTCTCATGATTACCCTAAAACGTCCGAACGAGCAAGACTCTATGAACGTGTTTGCCATTCGAGGTCGTCTAGATTATGAAAAAGACATCTTTCCTCACAAAATCGCACCACGCACCAAACACCACCGACGGTTAGTGGTGCTTGGTGTTTGTGTCTTTAGACAAAATGGTAGATCTATCGTATCTTTTAACTCGTAGCTCTTATTTAGTCAGCGTTTTTTTGAAATCGTGTATTTTTTCGGGATCTATCCGTTGGCAAACTGCCGTAGGCAGTTTGTCCCAAATATTGTTTTGAAACGAGACTTCGAAAGCCTTCAATTTTGCCTTTTTTCGATTTTGACCGTTTTAAAATTCATTCATATTATTCCTTTTGTGTATGCATGACTTAGAATGGTACATATTGTTTTAGGCATATTATTTCACTCGCAATGTAATTATGTATGACACATATAAATTTGAATCTAATGTCAATTCATTAAACACGCTTTTTTAAATCTTTAATATGTGCCGCCAGATGGAGTACCATTTGGCGGCGCATAACCTTCGATTTCAGAATGTATTGAAATTCTCGAGATCACCCTAAAACTACTCAAACATCAAGACTCCTGGATAGTGTCTTGACATTCGAGGTCGTCAGGATGCCGAAAAAAGGCATTTTACTCATTTTTAATGTTCTCTTTGAACGTTTTCGTATTATTAGTTTTGTGTATGCATGACTTAACATGGTATATATTGTTTTAAGGCCTATTATTTCACTCACAATGTAAATATGTGTAACGGGTATAAATTTGAATCTAATGTCACTTCTTTAAACTTGTTTTTTTTTTAATCATAAATATGCACCGCCAGATGGAGTACCATGTGGCGGTGGATAACCTTCGGTTTCAGATTGTGCTGAAATTCTCAAGATCACCCTAAAACGGCAGAACGTGCAAGACTCTATGAACGTGATTGCCATTCGAGGTCGTCCAGAATCTAAAAAATTCATCTTTCCTCGCATAATCGCACCACACACCAAACACCCCCGACGGTTCGTGGTGCTTGGTGTTTTGTGTCTTTGGCCAAAATGTTAAATCGAACGTATCTTTTGACTCTTAGCTCTGATTCACCATTTTTTTAAATTGTGTATTTTTTTCGGGATCTATCCGATGGAGTACCATTTGGCGGCGCATAACCTTCGGTTTCAGATTGTGCTGAAATTCTCGAGATCAACCTAAAACGACCCTACCATCAAGACTCGCGGATAGTGTATTGACATTCAAGGTCGTTTGGATGCCGAAAAAAGATATTTTACTCATTTTTAATGTTCTCTTTGAACGTTTTCAATTTATATCGTATAAGTAGTTTTGTGTATGCATGACTTAGCATGGTACATATTGTTTTAAGGCCTATTATTTCACTCCTATTGTAATTATGTATAACGCATATAAATTTGAATCTAATGTCACTTCATTAAACACGCTTTTTTAAATTATTAATATGCGCCGCCAGATGGAGTACCATTTGGCGGCGTATAACCTTCGGTTTCAGACTGTGCGGAAATTCTTGAGATCACCCTAAAACGACCCTAACATCAAGACTCGTGGATAGTGTGTAACAACCCAAACCAAAACACAAACGAACCCGCGGAAAATATCAAAAAAAAAATTTTGTTTGATCAGCAAATGGCGCGCCGCGCCAGAAGGCCGCGCGGCGCGCCATTCTGGTCTGTCCTAAAAGTCTTGAAATGCGAAAAAGATTGGCCACTTCCCGACATAATTAGACAAAACGCTTTTAACAACATATTCAAATATGTAAAACTAACACATTCCATTAATAAAATGAGTTTTACGAAGCGGGGCTCACATCGGCCGTTTTACGAGTTTAATACAAAATATGAGTTTCGGCCATCAAAAAGTTTAAGTACCAAACTACACTACGAGCATGGTGTTTGGGATTAAACTACCCAAGTCTCGGTCAAACTCCAAAAGCTAAATATCCCAAAAGCGTTCTCTAACAACGACGGGATCTTTAATCCAAGATGATGCCCTTACCCTTGTCCACAACCGAACCTATAAAAAGGTAAACAACGAGAGGGTAAGCAAAGCTTAGTGAATGCCATAATTACACATACATATATATAACTCATCTATTTGCAATCACATTCACCAAATACCTCATACGAACTTGTAACTCAATTAGCATGTCATCGTACCCAAAACACTTAACAAGTCGTACATTAACACAAAAGCGCATTAGCATATACTCAACACAATATATATATATATATATATATATATATATATATATATATATATATATATATATATATATATATATATATATATATATATATATATATATATATATATATATATATATATATATATATATATATCTATATATAAACAATATGCTAAATAAACGACAATCTCAATATGGTTAACCATAAACGCTATGGTGCTACCGGCTCGTGGTTCACACTCGATGCTACCGGCTCGTGGTTCACATCTTATTTTATAGTGCTACCGGCTCGTGGTTCACACTCGATGCTACCGGCTCGTGGTTCACATCTTATCGCACACATGTTATGGCACTACTGGCTCGATGGTTCATACCATAACACCCACAAATAAACGCGTCATATACACATACGTATAATTACTCCACTCACCTCAAAATCTCTTGTGAAAGATAATCAAGCTCGGAAATCTTCAATGTAACGTACCTATTACATTATACATAATATCAATCACAAACTCAAGTTGGTCAACCAACTAAAACTCCATTCTAGTGTTATCTTGACCCATGGTGCAATTTTGACCCATTTACACCCTTAACCCTAATATTTGGGTTAACATCCCCAAAACCCTAATCGTTAGCCAAGTTAGGTTTAAAACGCATTTCAACACAAGGTTTATGCATTACACAACAACATTAACTAACTTAGGTCCATCTTGACCCATTAGACCAAATTAAGGTCAATACACCCATTTACTTATCTCTAGGTGTGCTAGTAATTAACTAACTAATTTAAGCTCATAAACATCAATTAATACTTCGAAAAACCCTAGTTAATCATCTTTAGGTCTTCATGACCCAAATTCACCCAAAACACCCAATTTACTAACAAAGTGGGTTTTAAGTTCACTATTAACCATAACACTAACCCTTTCACAAAATTAAGTTAGGAAATCAAGATTAGAGCATACCACTACAATCAAAACGTAGCTAGAGGATAGATGAACAACCTTAATGCTTGCACTTAGACCCGAAATCGGATTCTTCTTCCTTGATTTGAGTTCTCTCACTCTAGAAAACCCTTTCCTCACTAAATTAATTTGGAAGAGGTGAAGTAGGTGAAAATGGTGTTATGAGGCTCACTGATAGTGCTCCAAATGAACATATATTTAGTAGCAATATCCTCCCAACATGTAAATTATTTAGTTGTAATTGTCCTATTTTAAGTTGTAATCGTTTATATTAAATAAGTACGAAGACAAAAGGCGAAAATGACGATTTGAAGACGCAAATGACCAAAAAGCTCAAATGTACAAGATACAATCCAAGTGGTTCAATTTATTGATAAGAAACGTCTAAAAATGACAAAAGTACAAGTTGCGGAATGCAAAGTACAAGATATTAAATTGTACGCAACGACGTTCGAAAATCCGAAACCGGGACATGAGTCAACTATCAACGCCCGACGCAACGGACCAAAAATTACAAGTCAGTTATGCACAAGAATATAATATAATATATAAATAATTATATTAATTATTTATATTTTATATTTATATATTTATTATGTCGACAAGCTAGGAGCCAAAAGTTTGTGAGCTGGATTTTCAAACTCCACGACTCGCGGAGTTTGAAGGCCAAAAACTCCACGACTCGCGGAGCTGCCAAATTCCAAAATGCCTATAAAAGGTCACGAATTCTGCGAGTAAATATATAATAAATAATAATAATACTCTGTAGTATAATATATATAAATAAATAAATAAATATATATATATATATATATATATATATATATATATATATATATATATATATATATATATATATATATAGTATAGATTAGTGTTATATTAGATTAGTTTGGGTTATGTAAAAGTTATTTTACGGGTTTTGAAGTCGAAATTCTGACCGTGTAACACTACGCGATAAATACTCAATGTAAGTTATGTTCTCCTTTTTACATTAATGTCTCGTATCTAAGTTATTATTATGCTTATTTAATCCGAAGTAATCATGATGTTGGGCTAAAAATATCTAAAATTGGGTAATTGGGCTTTGTACCATAATTGGGGTTTGGACAAAAGAACGACACTTGTGGAAATTAGACTATGGGCTATTAATGGGCTTTATATTTGTTTAGCTAAATGATAGTTTGTTAATTTTAATATAAAGATTTACAATTGGACGTACCTATAAATAACCATATACACTCGATCGGACACGATGGGCGGGGTATTTATATGTACGAATAATCGTTCATTTAACCGGACACGGGAATGGATTAATAGTCACTAGAATTATTAAAACAGGGGTGAAATTATGTACAAGGACACTTGGCATAATTGATAACAAAGTATTAAAACCTTGGATTACACGCAGTTGATATCCTGATGTAATTATTAAACAAAGTATTAAAACCTTGTTACAGTTTAAGTCCCCAATTAGTTGGAATATTTGACGTCGGGTATAAGGATAATTTGACGAGGATACTCGCACTTTATATTTATGACTGATGGACTGTTATGGACAAAAACCAGATGGACTTATCAAATAATCCAGGACAAAGGACAATTAACCCAAGGTAATAAATAATCAAAACGTCAAACATCATGGTTACGGAAGCTTAAATAAGCATAATATATTTTATTTCATTTTTCCTCGTACTTTTATTTATTGTCATTTTAATTATTGTTATTTATTTTATATTGTTAGTTAAATATCGTCATTTACTTTACGCTTCGCTTAAAATATAAAATCGACAAACCGGTCATTAAACGGTAAAACCTCCTTTTATATATTATTAATATAATATATTTTGTACGAATATAATTGTTTAAAATATAGTGTGAAATAAGTCAGCTCCCTGTGGAACGAACCAGACTTACTAAAAACTATACTACTCTACGATTAGGTACACTGCCTATAGTGTTGTAGCAAGGTTTAGGTATATCCATTTTGTAAATAAATAATTAAAACTTGTGTAAAAATGTATCGTATTTAATAGTTTTTCCTAGTAAAATATAAACTATTTCGTACCCCCACGCTACGACATCAAGTTTTTGGCGCCGCTGCCGGGGACTCGGCGAAACTCTATATTTTTAATTTATTTTTGTATAAATATATTTATATATATTTTAGAAAAACAATATAAAATTTAAAAAAAAAAAAAAGAAAAAAACACGTTTTTCAAACTCCACGACTCGCGGAGTTTGCAAGCTTAAAACTCCACGACTCGCGGAGCCACCCTGACAGATGCACCCAGAACCCTAATTTGGCATTTATTACGAGTATAATTTAATTATTATTATTAAAACTTAATTAAGTTTATATTTAATATTAATATTTAGTTTTAGTTTTTAAATTAATTTGTATTTTAAATATTAATTAGTTTTATTAAATATATATATAAATTAATACTTTTATAAAAAAAATAATATAAAAATAATATTTTTATAAAAATTATAATTTTTACAACTTTAATTTTATTTTTATTTTTTGTATCTTTTTAATCGTTTAATCGTAATATTGTATATTTATTGTTCGTAACTAGTTTTAAGTTCTAGTATTTTGCCGTAGCTTATTTTTATTTTTAGATTTTTAGGCTTTGCCGTTAAATCCCTTAAGTGCTATTTCTTTATACTAAGATTTAGGTGCTTTAGATTTTTGCGACGATTTTAAAATTTTAGCGCCTTTTAAGTCACGACTTGCTACTTTCTTATTTTTATTTTTCGACGTTTTTCGACGCGCATTCTTTTTCTTTCTTATTTCTCGACGCTTTAGTTTTTAGGACTTAGAAATTTTCTCTATTTCTTATCTAATATCTCAAACGGAAAGAAAAATTATTTAAGGGGTTAAATTAATGGACGTTGACAATTTTCTGCTTCGTAGTAATAGTTGGATTTGTTAGTGGCTGAGTTGTGAGCTTCCGATTTAAAGGGTTCTGGCTCCCTGCTGCATCTTTTGGCTATTCGAAACGTGGGCAAAAGCAGAAAAGTTTATTAATTGGACAACTTAATATAAGTTTTTCTATTTTTATAACTAATATGATAATTAGTAAATGCACCACATTGTAGCTAAAATTTGGCCATCGCAATAAAATGGAAAATTTTGAAAACAAGGCTATGGAAACTCTTTTTGATATCCAAAATCAATTAAATCAATACTCTCAAACGGGTGTTGATGACAATTCGTTCGGTCAATCTTGGATCACGAATGATGAAACAATAACTGGTTGTGAAATCTGTGGAAATTATCACTCAACATGGGAATGTTATTATTACGTTCCTATGAAAAATTACGCACCCACGGAACCTGAATGGAATGATTATGAAGAATACAATTCAAATTGGGATTATTCCGAAGAATATTTCCAAACTCAACAACCAGTAGACGAGGAAAATTACGTGTCTGAAAATTTATTAGCAATATGAAAATCAAACTCGAAGAACTCAATGCTCAAAATGAACAAATGAGAGAGTTTGTAAACCGGCAAGCTGAAACTCTATCAGACTACACACCTGTTGATCTGAGGAGTATTGTGCAAGAAAATCTCATATCATCGAATTTTGATGAATTCGAGAGCTCCGAAATCACCAATTATCCCGATGATGCTTTTTATTCAGTCTTACCAATTTCACAGCATATCGACACATTAGCCTCTACCGACGAAATCATCGATCCATCAATGGATAAAGAAGAAGTAAGGGTGACAAATTGGTACTCTTGGGAATACGATAACGTTGAAAATTTTACCCCCGAGGCCAAACCGAACTTCACCATTCCACAACCTTCCAACCCAATATTCTCAATAGACGAGTCATCCACCGGAAATGAACTACGAGCTGTAATAGATAATGACACCTCGAATTTCACCCAATTGGGTAATAGAGGTGAAAACTTTGATCCTGAAAATAAAAGGAAGGAAATATTAGGAATTGTCCACCCTATAGAAATAAGTATGTCGGTGTATATCGATCCATTTGACCAAGAACCAGAAAAGAGACATATCCATTTACTAAAAGCTACACTTAAAAAAGAATTAAGTAGTGACGATCTGGTGAGTCTAAACTTTAAACCCATTGTTATATTATACACTACCCGAAATGTAAATAACTGGCTCACTACTCTAATTCGTAGAACTCATTCTACCGACTTCACATGTCGTCAGCTAAGTGAGGGGAAGTTTAACCCCACTTAACATTAAATTTGGGGTTCGGGTTAGTGCATAACTCGTTAATAAAAATGCACAATTAGGGTGAAAGACGCATTTTCAAATATTAGCAAACAGTTCAGAAAAGCAACCGTTTTTGAAGAAAAACATGTGTGAAATAACAAAAGAAGGAATGAACGATGAGGCACGCCATCTATCATTCGACGAGCTTTGTAATTACAAACTGGGTATTTTTAATTACTTTTCTACACTAATCACCCTCATGAATTTATAATTATAGTATGATTTCATGCAAATGAGGGCATTGCATGATCTCAAGTGTGGGGAAGGGTTATAAATTCTCTCGGGTTTATACTTGGTTTATTTGCCAAATTTTATGAAAATTTAAAAAAATTTCAACTAAATGAATTTAAAATCATGTTTATATATATTTATGAACGGTGAAAACTAGGTGTTAATACCGAAATTATCGTTACCTCGGAAAGGACATAAATTGAGAAACACCCTAAAACGCTTGAATTCATTTAAAATGGAATAAAGGAGAATAAAAAGGCAAAGAAAGAAACTAAGTGTGGGGAGAATGTACCTAGTTATTCAATTAAAAACTATCTAGCACATGTTTCTGTAAAGTTTATTGCAGATGCTTTTGTTTTGGACTAAATTAACTATTTTACCCGATGAAAGAAAAGAAAAGATGGATCTACACGATGAATCAATTCCATCATTAAAAGGAAGTAAAGTCTTCCAAAAAAGACACGCGCTTCTTGATTTAGGTCAAGAAGTTGTCGTCCAGACCAGTTGTAGGTTGACGAAAAATCTAGAAAAGTCATCACTAAAATCAGTAGGAAATCCACAGACCTCAGCATCAAACAGGGTCGTCAAGTGGTCAGACTTATCCTAACCATGAGAGGATCTATCTTGTAAAATGGGGAGGGCACCGTGCAAATTAGCTTGATAAGACTAATGAATCAGATCTCCAGAAAGGATAATCTCCTTAAAGATCAAAAATCAGCTTTTAAGGCTGATATTACTCAATCCTTGAGATTGACCTTAAAGATTGAGAATTACAAACTCATGGAATTCAATGATATCTAAACTCGAGCTTGAACGAGAAAATATTTTGATCAAAAATACAAACCGATTTGTTTTCTGAAAAACCATTTTCAATGCGTTCATTACCATTGAACGTAAAATCCTAGAAATTCACCTGGAATTCATTAGGTCACCTGAACCAAATCGGGTGTCAACCATAAGAACGGTGGTTGCATAGCATGGTCGGAGACAGGACCTTGTGCCAGACCGAAAAATCATAGGATGATCTTTACTATTGCTCCTACAAAGGATAGTAATAGCATCCGACACGTTTATAGACCATAATCAAAAGCAAGTCACGGGACATTGCCTTAACAGTTTCTTGTTCATCGCTTTCCTTTACAACCGGACGGTAGTTTGCCGAAAGGTAATATACGGGACAAGTAAACTGGACGTGTTGCTTTCCTAATACAAGGTTAGCAAGTGGGTGACACAAAACCACAAGTGTTGAGCTAAAATTTTCAAATCTGAAACCCACACAACCCACACAAAAAAAATATTTTGCAAACACCGGTGAAGGGTTATTCCGAAAAACTTATCTAGGGTAAAATCTAGCTTGAATTTTCAAAAGATCAAATGTTTTTATAAAGATCCAATTTCCTAACGGATCTAAATTTTCATAGTCATGTGGGACTGTAAACCGCCTTTCAAATGTGCACTTTGCTTTGGAAACCGAAAGTAAATCGGCTATTTGATTGCAAGTGTCGTTGACCTAAACCCGAGGCAACTGTGGATGACACACCCACCTTTAACCATGGTTATATCGTTACTACCATTGTTCATACCGCCATCTCAAAATCACTAATGTATAAAGTGTGAAGAATAAAGAAGTGATTCGTGTGATGTATTATATTTCAAGTTCTGTATTGCTTGAGGACAAGCAACGTTCAAGTGTGGGGATATTTGATAGTGCTCCAAATGAACATATATTTAGTAGCAATGTCCTCCCAACATGTAAATTATTTAGTTGTAATTGTCCTATTTTAAGTTGTAATCGTTTATATTAAATAAGTGCGAAGACAAAAGGCGAAAATGACGATTTGAAGACGCAAATGACCAAAAAGCTCAAATGTACAAGATACAATCCAAGTGGTTCAATTTATTGATAAGAAACGTCTAAAAATGACAAAAGTACAAGTTGCGGAACGTAAAGTACAAGATATTAAATTGTACGCAAGGACGTTCGAAAATCCGGAACCGGGACATGAGTCAACTATCAACGCCCGACGCAACGGACCAAAAATTACAAGTTAGTTATGCACAAGAATATAATATAATATATAAATAATTATATTAATTATTTATATTTTATATTTATATATTTATTATGTCGACAAGCTAGGAGCCAAAAGTTTGTGAGCTGGATTTTCAAACTCCACGACTCGCAGAGTTTGAAGGCCAAAAACTCCACGACTCGCGGAGCTGCCAAATTCCAAAATGCCTATAAAAGGTCACGAATTCTGCGAGTAAATATATAATAAATAATAATAATACTCTCTAGTATAATATAAATAAATAAATATATATACATATATATATATATATATATATATATATATATATATATAATATATATATATATATATATATATATATATATATATATATATATATATATATATATATATATATAGTATAGATTAGTGTTATATTAGATTAGTTTGGGTTATGTAAAAGTTATTTTACGGGTTTTGAAGTCGAAATTCTGACCGTGTAACACTACGCGATAAATACTCAATGTAAGTTATGTTCTCCTTTTTACATTAATGTCTCGTATCTAAGTTATTATTATGCTTATTTAATCCGAAGTAATCATGATGTTGGGCTAAAAATAACTAAAATTGGGTAATTGGGCTTTGTACCATAATTGGGGTTTGGACAAAAGAACGACACTTGTGGAAATTAGACTATGGGCTATTAATGGGCTTTATATTTGTTTAGCTAAATGATAGTTTGTTAATTTTAATATAAAGATTTACAATTGGACGTACCTATAAATAACCATATACACTCGATCGGACACGATGGGCGAGGTATTTATATGTACGAATAATCGTTCATTTAACCGGACACGGGAATGGATTAATAGTCACTAGAATTATTAAAACAGGGGTGAAATTATGTACAAGGACAAATGGCATAATTGATAACAAAGTATTAAAACCTTGGATTACACGCAGTTGATATCCTGATGTAATTATTAAACAAAGTATTAAAACCTTGTTACAGTTTAAGTCCCCAATTAGTTGGAATATTTGACTTCGGGTATAAGGATAATTTAACGAGGATACTCGCACTTTATATTTATGACTGATGGACTGTTATGGACAAAAACCAGATGGACTTATCAAATAATCCAGGACAAAGGACAATTAACCCAGGGTAATAAATAATCAAAACGTCAAACATCATGGTTACGGAAGCTTAAATAAGCATAATATATTTTATTTCATTTTTCCTCGTACTTTTATTTATTGTCATTTTAATTATTGTTATTTATTTTACATTGTTAGTTAAATATCGTCATTTACTTTACGCTTCGCTTAAAATATAAAATCGACAAACCGGTCATTAAACGGTAAAACCCCCTTTTTATATATTATTAATATAATATATTTTGTACGAATATAATTGTTTAAAATATAGTGTGAAATAAGTCAGCTCCATGTGGAACGAACCGGACTTACTAAAAACTATACTACTCTACGATTAGGTACACTGCCTATAGTGTTGTAGCAAGGTTTAGGTATATCCATTTTGTAAATAAATAATTAAAACTTGTGTAAAAATGTATCGTATTTAATAGTTTTTCCTAGTAAAATATAAACTATTTCGTTACCCCACGCTACGACATCACTCACCAAACTGAATCTAGAGCCTTAAAGTCGGCCCTTTAGTCAATTTACCAATTTGCCCTCAAAATATCTAATAAAAAAGAAAGGAATCTGTCACAGAACAATGGCGCGGCGCGCCAAATGGCCGCGCGGAGCGCCAAACGCCCAGACCAGGTTTCTGCATTATTTTTAATATGTACAACCAAAACCCCACTTCAAGTACATTAACTACACTTATGTACACTACAAATAAACGGGTCTTATAACTCTCCCCCACTTGAATCGGAGCACGTCCTCGCAATCCACGCCGCATGACAAGAAGGAAGATAAACCAACACAAACTCTTCGGGCTCCCAAGTAAACTCGGGACCTTTACTACGACGCCATTGAACTTTAAAAGTTCTCACCTCTTTATTTCTCAACATTTTCACCTTCTCATCAAGTATAGCAATCGGCTCTTCAACATATTCTAACTTATTGTTTAGCTCAATTTCGTCTAATGGCATCCATGAAGAATCATCCACAAGACACTTACGGAGATAGGAAACATGAAATGTATTATGAATCCCCGCAAGCTCTTCGGGTAATTCCAAACGATACGCGACTTCACCGTTTTCGAAATCGAATGATACCTTTCCATGGCGAAACTTTGAGCATCACCATGTCACCTTCTTGAAATTCGATCGTTCGTCTACGTTTATCAGCATAGGACTTTTGTCTATCTTGAGCCTTCTTCAAATGATCCCGAATAATATTAATCTTGTTATTCGTCTCTAAAACCAAATCGGTACTCCCGATTTCCTTTTGTCCCACTTCACCCCAACAAATCGGGGTTCGACATCTACGCACATAAAGCATCTCATATGGCGGCATCCCGATACTAGTATGATAACTATTATTGTACGAGAATTCCACCAAAGGCAAATGCTCATCCCAACTACCACCGAAATCAATAATGCACGCTCGTAACATATCTTCCAAAGTTTGATTCGTACGTTCGGTTTGACCGTTCGTTTGAGGATGATGCGCCGTGCTTAATTTTAATTGCATACCCATATCTTCATGAAATTTCTCCCAAAACTGAGATGTAAAACGGGTATCTCGATCCGAAATAATAGATATAGGAACTCCGTGTCGAGAGATAACTTCCTTGATAAACAACTTAGCCAAGGTCTCCGACGATATTGCTTCTTTAATGGGAAGAAACAAAGCACTTTTCGTCAATCGATCAACTATAACCCAAATCGAATCAAATTGGGTTCTCGCCGATTTAGGTAACTTTTTGATGAAATCCTTGGTAATGTGCTCCCATTTCCACTTCGGGATTTCTAACGGTTGTAACTTACCATACGGCTTTTGGTGCTCGGCCTTAACTTGCAAACACGTGACGCATTGCTCAACATACTTCACAACATCACGTTTCATGCCCGGCCACCAATAGTCTTTCTTTAAATCAAGATACATTTTCGTCGCGCCCGGATGAATGGAATACTTTGACTTATGTGCTTCATCAAGTAGCACTTGTCGATAATCTCCCATCTTAGGCACCCACACTCTTCCTTGAAAAGACAACAAACCACGCGAGCCCATAGTAATGAACTCCGATTATCCCATGATTCGTTCCGCATGCTTGTTATGAACGTAAGCCTCTATTTGCATCACACCAAGTTTTTCAAGAAAATCGTTAGTAATAATCATACGTAACAATCCCAATCGTAACGCCGGGTGATGACTCTTTCGACTTAACGCATCTGCGACCACATTCGCCTTTCCCGGATGATAAAGTATTTCACAATCATAATCTTTCACCACATCCATCCACCTACGTTGGCGATAATTCAAATCTCGTTGATTGAAGAGGTGTTTCAAACTCTTATGATACGAATAAATCGTACTCTTGACACCATACAAGTAATGGCGCCAAATTTTCAACGCATGCACAACCGCCGCCAACTCAAGATCATGAGTTGGATATCTTGTTTCGTGTTCCTTTAGTTGTCGAGAGGCATAAGCGATGACTTTAGCTCTTTGCATTAGAACACACCCGAGCCCATTTAATGAAGCATCACAATAAACCGTCATGGCTTTCACTCCTTCCAGCAACACTAACACTGTAGCTTGACACAATTTCTCTTTTAGCAATTGAAAAGCAATTTCTCGCTCGTTCTCTCAAGTAAATCTCGCGTTCTTCCTCGTCAATTTCGTCAACGAAGAAGCGATCTTAGAAAAGTCTTGGATAAACCTACGATAATAACTGGCCAATCCAAGAAAACTTCGGATTTCCGTAGGCGTAGTCGGTCGTTCCCAACTCTTCACCGTCTCTATCTTCCCCGGATCTACTTGAATACCGTCTTTGTTCACAATGTGGCCAAGGAATTGAACCTCCCTTAGCCAAAATTCACATTTGGAGAACTTAGCATACAACTTCTCCTTTCGTAACGTCTTCAATACTCCGCGCAAATGACGTTCATATTCGTTCATACTTTTCGAGTAGACTAGTATGTCGTCAATGAACACAATCACCGACTTGTCCAACATAGGTTGGCACACTCGGTTCATAAGATCCATGAATGCTGCTGGTGCATTCGTAAGACCAAAAGGCATAACCACAAACTTAAAATGCCCATAACGCGTTCGAAAAGCCGTTTTCTCGATATCTTCCTCACGGACCCGCATTTGGTGATAGCCGAATCGTAGGTCGATTTTAGAGAAATACGTTGCACCTTGGAGTTGGTCAAACAAATCGTCAATCCGAGGTAATGGATAACGATTCTTGATCATCACTTTATTTAACTCCCGATAATCGATGCACATCCGCATACTACCATCCTTTTTTTTATGAATAAAACCGGAGCACCTCATGGCGAAGCACTCGGTCGAATGAAACCCTTCTCAAGTAACTCTTGGGTTTGATTTAACAACTCTTGCATTTCCGTCGGCGTTAAACGATATGGAATTTTAGCAATGGGGATAGCCCCCGGAACCAACTCAATGCGAAATTCAACTTGTCTTTCCGCCGGAACACCCGGTAACTCGTCCGAAAAAACGTCTTCGAATTCACTAACCACCAGAATTTCACGAATGGGTGGTGGCTCATCACGAGTATCAACAACATGGGCAAGAAAAGCCATGCCACCACTATCGAGGAGACGACGTGCCCGTGCAAAAGTGCATATCGGCACAAGTCTTCTACGCTTATCGCCGTGAATAATTAACTCTCCCCCACTTGGGGTCTTCACACGAATAAATTTTTCATGGAATGAAATATCGGCCCTATTATGATCGAACCAATCCATCCCAACAACGATATCAAAATCACCCAAAGTCATCGGGATAAGATCTATCTTAAAGTTTTCGGCACTAAAAACGACATCACAATATTTACACACATCAACCACTAGCACCGTCTTGCCGTCCGCTATTTCAACTTTTACCGGACGACTTAACTTCGCTAACGGTCTATTAAGTCTAGGCACAAATTTTGGAGATACAAACGACAAATTTGCACCGCTATCAAATAGGATCCTTGCCGGATTAGAGTTAACCATAAAAGTACCTGAAATAACTTCGTTGGATTGCTTGGCCTCATCATTGGTCATCAAGTAATTGCGACCCCTAGCCGTACCCGCCGCTCTCTCCAACTTCTTCACATGATCATTATTCAAATCGGGACTTTCCGGCCTCTTGTGTCCCTCTTTACCACAATTAAAACAAGTAAGCTTGGTCGTCGCCTTGGTACAATCACGGGCGATGTGCCCTCTTTGATTACAATTATAACACGTGGGTCCGAAACCTCTGAAAGCACCCTTATTTGCACTATTAATGCTTTCGGAGCCTTTCTTGTTCTTTTTATTCGAAAAGTTCGAATAACTCGAACCTTCAAACTTTCTCTTCGAAAAAGTGAAATCGCTTTTCCTTGGAACCTCCGGCTCAAAACCCCTAGCCAATTCGTATAAATCTTCAAAAGACTTAGCCATACCCTGGCTAATCTTACCCTTCAACTCATCACTTAAAGTACGGTAGAATTCTAGCATCAACTTGTGATCATCACCAATGTACTCCGAACAAAAACGAGTCTTTGCCAAGAAGGTAGACTTGAGAGTAACCAAGTCCATTGAACCTTGTCGCAAATGGTGTAACTCGTCCCGGATTTTATCAAGATCGGAAGAAGTTCGGTATTCTTGGAAAAATTCCTTCTTAAACTCCTCACATGTCAAGCACATGCATTGCTCTTCACCATATAATTTGATTTTATCGTCCCTCCACAATTTGCCCTCTTCGCGCATCATGCTAGACCCATACCTCGTCTTATTCTCGGGAGGACACTCCGCGGTACGGAACGCTCCCTCGATATCGGAAATCCAACAAGTGCTTTTCAATGGATCCCTCACCCCATTAAACATCGGAGGTTGAGTATCCTTGAAATTTTTGTAGTGGAAGTCCCGCTTTCCACCCCCACCATTACCTTCACCCCCTTCGCCTCGAGGATAAATGTTTCTAGCCTCTAAAGCCTCCTTTATTGTGACGACCTGAAAATTTTTGACTAAATTTAAACTTAATCTTTAATATGAACCCGACACGATAAGCAAAATCTGTAATATTGAGTCTTAAAATCTTTGAACTGTTTACATTGATTCATTTGACCTTTGACCATTCTCGACGATTCACGAACAATTATTGGTAAATAAATATATACAGGTGTATACTTATATAAATGTCAGTATATGTATATAATAATTGGGACTAATAAAATATAATTGAAACAATAGAATCAAATATGTAAAGCATGATACCAAATAATTAAGCTCTTATTATAATGAATTTAGATAAATAAATATATATATATATATATATATATATATATATATATATATGATTTATGTACAAAAATTAATATACTATGTATATTGTATTAAATATTCGAATAGGTTATATGAATATTACATGTTAAAATATTAAATGTAATTACAAGTTAAAATATAATTATTATATTATTAGATATTACTTTCATTATTATCAAGACAAAAATCAATATTTAAAGCAATTATGATACAAATATGAAATTTTTTTTGTACAAACTATTTTAGAATTTTTAGCATAAATACTAATTTCAAGATGTATATAATCTATAACTATAAACTTTTATTGTTATAGTATTATTATTACAAATAAGATTATGATCATTAGAATTATTATACTTAGTATTATTATTGTTATATCAGTGTTATTAAAAATTATTAATTGTATTCCTACTTGAAATATACAACCTATCATATTTAGTAGAGATATTATTATTATTATTTTATTATTATCATTTATTATTAATATTAGCAATCTTCTTATTATAAATAATATTATTATCATTAATATATTGATAATTATTAATATTAACTGGATTTAAATTATATATAACTACATATATAAATACATATACAGATGTAATAAAGTTTATGTAATATAAATAGAATCAGATTCATATATAACCAGATATAGATATATAAATAAATATATACACGAAATTGTATATACAGGAAAGTAAAGATTAGGTATTGGGTTGTTATCACTTTCAAGCTGTAATTTGATCTCCTGTCTCCCATTCGATTCCCAGTAGATAGAGTGTCAAACATAACAAAACAAAATCAGTTACATGTCTTATTTGTTTTATATTTTTTTCTATTTTCCTAATTTCTAAATCGTACTTCCTGTCTGCCATTGATGCACGTCCTAATCCAGCTTCATTGCATACAAAATAAGATCAATTATAAGTATCAATTTCATTTAGTAACTCCAAAAAATCCATTTTTCCTGAAATTCAAAAATAGAAAATAAATAAACTCAATAAAACCTCTGTCCTCGCCACCTCTCTTTTCTTCCCTCTCTTCCATTTGGTCCACCAAGAAACACCACTGTATTGCTATATGTTTTTGTTTCAGACCGCCACCATCAATAAGACTGTTACTTGATCCCGTCTTTTGTTGTTCCGGACTAAAACAATCAAAGACTACTGTCAAACGCTGCTATCTATCTATCTGTTTCTAAACGAGAACATCAACAAACCACAACTGACTTTTGTTCGCAATTACTATTAATCGATCATCTTTTTCAATCATTTATTGATCACCAACTATAATTCATCATTTAACATCAACATTCTCATCAGACTTATCACCACAGAGGACACCATCATTTTCGTTATGATATTAGGTAAACTCATCGTCAACCACCAAAACCATCCCACCTGCAGCAATTGTTTTCGATGGCTGCTAATCTGTCCGGTTATCAAACACCAACCATCCCATCTTGTTCGTTCCAGCTATTTTCTGCTGCAAATCTTTTCCTGTTTTCTTTCATGAAACCCATCGACCACTTTAAGTTGCTGCTTTCTTTTCTGAGTGGTCGAACTGCAACCATCCCATAATTTAATTGCTACAGCCGTTATCTCTCTTCCTGTTAAATCGAACAAAACCTATTAAACTTCTGCAGACGAATTTTTTTTTTATTATACGGCTGTTTTAACGAAGAGGGGGTGATAAGGATGAATGATGATGAGAAAATGGAATATCCAAGATAAATGTAGGGTTTGCTGCACCATAAAACCCTTTTATTTTATATATAGCCGCCCCACTATGAAAGTATCCAAGGTTTGGTTTAATTGTGTTATTACTTGGCCAGTTAAACGAATTTACCAAATCTAATGTTATTGGGTCGATTAATATTACCATTCTTTGTTGGGCCGTTAATTGTTGTTGGGCTAAGACTTAGTTGCTGTTGGGCCGTGAACTTCTTGTGTTGGGCCGAAAAAGAAGTTAAATGAAGTGGAAGAAGGCAACGCAGATAGATACGGAATATATATATTTGTCTGAGTTATAATTTGAAAAAGAAACATATAGATTACATGGTTAAGGGTGTTATTATTATTATTATTATTATTATTATTATTATTATTATTATTATTATTATTATTATTATTATTATTATTATTATTATTATTATTATTATTATTATTGTGATTATTACAACAAAGATTATTTATCAAAAATATAATAATTACATATCTATACTAATATTACATAGTTTTATACAAAATAATATTTTTATTAAGTGATACATAATATATAAATATATTATACAATATAGATAGTAATATGATTATATATGCAAAAATTAATCTTAATACATTATAAACTTTGTTGATTAATATTATACATATTAATATATGAATGATACAGGTTCGTGAATCCGAGGCCAACCCTATACTTGTTCAATGCCGTCACATGTATTTTTACTACAAAATACAGTATTGTGAGTTTCATTTGCTCCCTTTTATATATATTTTTGGGACTGAGAATACATGCGCTGTTTTTATAAATGTTTTACGAAATAGGCACAAGTACTAAAACTAATTCTATGTGGGTTTAAACCAGAAATATACCCTTAGCTTGGTAACATTAAACTACTTGTCTATGTACGGTAGGCGCGAATCCTAAAGATAGATCTATTGGGCCTGACAAACCCCATCCTGACTATGGGATGCTTTAGTACTTCGAGGTTATTTTAAACACACCTGATCTGGTGTACTTCAGAGGGTAAAACATGAACGTTAAGGCTTGTTACCGGGTGCCTACAATTTATAGGATACTTTTATACACTTGCGAGTGTACGTATATTTATAAACGGAAATCTTGTAGTCTATTAATATATTGAAATGATTGTTATGATAAACCTATGAACTCACCAACCTTTTGGTTGACACTTTTAAGCATGTTTATTCTCGGGTACGAATTAAGTCTTCCGCTGTGCATTTGCTCAATTTAAGGACATTACTTGGAGACGATCATCGCAATGGGACCAAATGTTGATGACTTCGTCCAGGTGGATAAGGACGGGTCTTTACAGGTGGTATCAGAGCGATGGTCGTAGCGAACCAGGTCTTACATTAGTGTATCTAACTAAAGGTTGTTAGGATGCATTATGAGTCTGGACTTCGACCTAATAGTTATTAGGTTATAATAATGAGTCTAGACTTCAACCTGATCTGTTTGTCAAAAGTTTTGCTTATCGTTCTTTGTCGAAAAATATCTATCTATCAATATTCAGTCTCGACACGTCTTATCGCAATTACTGCATTTATAGTGTATAGACAAAGTCATATCTTATCATATTTGCTAATCCATATCTCAGCGTATCTGTTATTTTAGAATTTATCTGATACGTTTCCTTAATTCCCTCCGTAATATACGGGATCTTCTGTACTATATTTAGGTATTCTATACAATTAGAATATCATCCGATATCCAAAAATCATCTCATATCAAAAATCCTTTATCTAACCATACAAGGCGGAACTCGCAACTAGTTCAAATTCCTTAGATTCCGAAAGCTATTCCGAAATGGATTTCGACTCAAGCTTCGAAGACAGTGTAACCGGAATGGATCAACCAATTAGTCATCACCAATTCTGGATGAATTGGGGATGGGTTCGTAGCCTACTTAATCATTGGAGGCAAGAAGAAGGTGATCCCTTCCACCAACCGAATTCACCTCTGGGTGAAGAACCTGAAGCGCTTACCGGCGAACCTGTCCGAAACACCATTTTCACCCTCATTTCTTGAGTATCTCGCCATGATTAGATACAGTCTCAAATTCAAAACCTTATTCACTCGCTCGTTTCTACCGACAATCATCCCGGAGTAATATGTCAACGAGCTTCGCACCCGAGTTGTAGTCTTGAAAAAAAAAATGGTGCAAAACGTACCAGCTTCAGCAACATTACCGGCACCAACAGTACCACCAACAACCCAAGTTTCAACATCACATGCCTCAACATCTCATTCTGTACCTCGAGCCTAATCATCGTTATACGTATCGTTCTATCTACTTTATCTTCGTTCTACATATCATTCTACATCGATTATCTTCGCTCGACATGGCGATTATGTAATTTCTAAAGTTTTAGAGATTATGTAATCTAGTATTAACTATAAATCAAATGAGTTTAATATCTTATTGACTCATTAAATCCATGATTACATCTGAAGAAAATATATATATGCAAGTATATTTTCATAAAGATTGTAATTAAAATTCTTTTGTACCAACTGTTAATGATGAAAATATTTTAACGGGTAGGTAATATCCGAAGAATATTGGAGTTTCACATTAATAAGTTACACTGTACATTCCTCAAATCTGATTCAACAGTCATTTACTATCCTACTTACATTCATCGATATACAGATCCGTTCACCACAGAATAACTATTTTCATTCAATTTCATATTCGGATTTTGACCTATCAAAATTCAACAAGTGGCATAATGAAGAAAACATTGGACAAAAATAAAATTTGTTAGAAACAAACGAATTAACTAATTGAAATATTGTTAAGAATCCACGCTAACTGTTCCTAGCTAACTGTTTACATTTTATTTACCGCAATTTAATTATCGCAATTTACATTCTCGTAATTTACATTCTCGCAATTTTATTTATCGTCATTTAATTTCTGTATTTATTTTACGCACTTTAAATAACGGGACACGTATACAAGGTTTCGACATATCATATTGACCCATCTATATATCTATCTTGGAACAACCATAGACACTCTATATGCAAACGACGGAGTTAGCTATACAGGGTTGAGGTTGATCCCAAAATATATATATATAGTTTGAGTTGTGATCAATACTGAGACCGGTACACGGGTCACGATACGTAATAATTAATTCGAATATTATAAACTATATATGAATTATTGAACTGATAACTGTGGACTATCAACTGTGGACTACAAACATTGAACAATTAAAAATGAATTAAAATATTGATTATAACATATGAAACTAAACATCTCTTCAAGTTTGCCACTTGATTTCATCTTAAACCTCATTTGAATCTTGACGATTCCAATCCATGTTCAAACCTTTCATGATTCTTGAAAACACCTCGATCGAGAGGATGAACCAGCCGCACTTCATCTACGGAAGAAAAGATTGATGCATATAGTTATGCACCGGAAAAAAACCTCGGAAACTGAGTAAACGTTTAACATGTAGCTATGCTAATTCCTTTAGTGTTATTATTACCCAAAATAATTTGGTAATCCCTTTCAAAGTAGCAAATTTTGTCACAGCTCGAGCAAGTCAACTCCGACTTTTCATCCGAAACAACCTTATTATAACCTTGATATATACGTCGTCTTTTCGCCTTCGTTACCAGAAAATATTTTATATTCCACCATATTACCATCAGCGTTTAATCATCTAAAAACATAATTCTCTTGAAAACACCTCGGATTGATAACCGAAGATTCAGATATGGCTGCATTAAATACAGAGGAAACAGTAAAATTGTAGATGGCCTAAATGGCCAAGAGTTTGATGATAAATAATGGAGTGTTGGGAACGCTCGATAGAAAATTTAGTACTAAAAAACGGATTGAGCTAACCATGCCTGAAACAAAGGACAAATACAAGGACCAAACCCTATATTCAAAGAATACAGGTAATGCTGTATCCGATGAAATCTTTAGAGAATATCTTGCTCCAAAGTCATGTTAAAATGTTGCGAAAAATTTTTCTTCATCAACATTCGAACTTAGAAATTCTAAAATATCATCATAAATATCTTCGATATTTCTGAGGATATTTTCATAAATATTCTTGCCCGAAATTATCTACCTCTTCGTGCTTTCTGTATTCCATTATATTGGAAACTTCTGTAAAATCTAGGTATAAATTATGAATGAATAGTGGAGAAGTGTTGGGAATTGAAGCAGGGGTTAGTATAATATAATGACACTTGGCCAACGTGATTATATTACAGTAAGTCATGCTGAGTTTCTAATGGAACATGATGATTCACATATCATAACGTCATTATGTGCCATGTTACATAACCCTTTCATTCTGCTTAATCTCCGAACGTATCAAGAAAGTATATTCTCGATAGTTCTATCTTCTGTAATTTTGATAAATTTGAAAATCAAATCGTGCTATCACGTTCCACCCTGCTTAGAACATTATAATCATTTGAAACTCTATATCTACGAATTCTGGACCATTATTCGCTTGACTTGGAGTCAGGAAGAGAAAACAAGACATGGAGCTCCGAAAAATAAAGGAAAATATAAAGCTCGATAACAACACATAAATTACAAACCATGTATATCAATGTTTATCGCAACATAAAGACACGGGAGAATTAAAAACGTCATAACCCCAAGGGCGAAGTAGAAGAAAACATATTCCTCTGGTGGAAATTGGAAAAGGAGGATGATTGTTGCGATAGTAAGAATAAGAACAAGAATCAGAACTGGATTAAGCATTTTCACAATCATTTGAATTTGAGAATTGGGTATAGAAGTGGTGAAAACTAATGGAACAGAAAAGGGTAAATTTATAATGGAAATAATCGACAGAGCAATCGAGGCAGATTGACCACATTTAATCAAAGAGGATCATAATTTCCTTAATTTTCGAAAAAAAAATAACAAATCTTTTATGGATTACGAAGATTTTCTTTAAATCCCTTGAATTCCGGAATTCAATCGTGATTACGTCAAAAGTTAAGGCGAACCTTTATCATCTCATTTCAATCTTTTGTGATAGTTTCATCCATATTCTTCGAGTAATCGAATTAGTTTATCCACATTACTCAATGGTAATAAAACTCTATTTACCAACTCATATTCGTCATGAAACATTTTTATTGTTAGCTATGACGACCTCAATCAAATTTCGGGACGAAATTTCTTTAACGGGTAGGTACTGTGACGACCCGGAAATTTTCGACTAAATTTAAACTTAATCTTTAATATGAACCCGACACGATAAGCAAAATCTGTAATATTGAGTCTTAAAATCTTTGAACTGTTTACATTGATTCATTTGACCTTTGACCATTCCCGACGATTCACGAACAATTATTGGTAAATAAATATATACAGGTGTATACTTATATAAATGTCAGTATATGTATATAATAATTGGGACTAATAAAATATAATTGAAACAATAGAATCAAATATGTAAAGCATGATACCAAATAATTAAGCTCTTATTATAATGAATTTAGATATATATATATATATATATATATATATATATATATATATATATATATATATATATATATATATATATATATATATATATATATATATATATATGATTTATGTACAAAAATTAATATACTATGTATATTGTATTAAATATTCGAATAGGTTATATGAATATTACATGTTAAAATATTAAATGTAATTACAAGTTAAAATATAATTATTATATTATTAGATATTACTTTCATTATTATCAAGATAAAAATCAATATTTAAAGCAATTATGATACAAATATGAAATTTGTTTTGTACAAACTATTTTAGAATTTTTAGCATAAATACTAATTTCAAGATGTATATAATCTATAACTATAAACTTTTATTGTTATAGTATTATTATTACAAATAAGATTATGATCATTAGAATTATTATAATTAGTATTATTATTGTTATATCAGTGTTATTAAAAATTATTAATTGTATTCCTACTTGAAATATATAACCTATCATATTTAGTAGAGATATTATTATTATTATTTTATTATTATGATTTATTATTAATATTAGCAATCTTCTTATTATAAATAATATTATTATCATTAATATATTGATAATTATTAATATTAACTGGATTTAAATTATATATAACTACATATATAAATACATATACAGATGTAATAAAATTTATGTAATATAAATAGAATCAGATTCATATATAACCAGATATAGATATATAAATAAATATATACACGAAATTGTATATACAGGAAAGTAAAGATTAAGTATTGGGTTGTTATCACTTTCAAGCTGTAATTTGATCTCCTGTCTCCCATTCGATTCCCAGTAGATAGAGTGTCAAACATAACAAAACAAAATCAGTTACATGTATTATTTGTTTTATATTTTTTTTTCTATTTTCCTGATTTCCAAATCGTACTTCCTGTCTGCCATTGATGCACGTCCTAATCCAGCTTCATTGCATACAAAATAAGATCAATTATAAGTATCAATTTCATTTAGTTACTCTAAAAAATCCATTTTTCCTGAAATTCAAAAATAGAAAATAAATAAACTCAATAAAACCTCTGTCCTCGCCACCTCTCTTTTCTTCCCTCTCTTCCATTTGGTCCACCAAGAAACACCACTGTATTGCTATATGTTTTTGTTTCAGACCGCCACCATCAACAAGACTGTTACTTGATGAAATGTCCCGTTCTTATTGATTAAAAACGTTCTATATTAATTGATTTCGTTGCGAGGTTTTGACCTCTATATGAGACGTTTTTCAAAGACTGCATTCATTTTAAAACAAACCATAACCTTTATTTCATCAATAAGGGTTTAAAAAGCTTTACGTAGATTATCAAATAATGATAATCTAAAATATCCTGTTTACACACGACCATTACATAATGGTTTACAATACAAATATGTTACAACAAAATAAGTTTCTTGAATGCAGTTTTTACACAATATCATACAAGCATGGACTCCAAATCTCGTCCTTATTTAAGTATGCGACAGCGGAAGCTCTTAATAATCACCTGAGAATAAACATGCTTAAAACGTCAACAAAAATGTTGGTGAGTTATAGGTTTAACCTATATATATCAAATCATAATAATTGACCACAAGATTTCATATTTCAATACACATCCCATACATAGAGATAAAAATCATTCATATGGTGAACACCTGGTAACCGACATTAACAAGATGCATATATAAGAATATCCCCATCATTCCGGGACACCCTTCGGATATGATATAAATTTCGAAGTACTAAAGCTTCCGGTACTTTGGATGAGGTTTGTTAGGCCCAATAGATCTATCTTTAGGATTCTCATCAATTAGGGTGTCTGTTCCCTAATTCTTAGATTACCAGACTTAATAAAAAGGGGCATATTTGATTTCGATAATTCAACCATAGAATGTAGTTTCACGTACTTGTGTCTATTTTGTAAATCATTTATAAAACCTGCATGTATTCTCATCCCAAAAATATTAGATTTTAAAAGTGGGACTATAACTCACTTTCACAGATTTTTACTTCGTCGAGAAGTAAGACTTGGCCACTGTTGATTCACGAACCTATAACAATATATACATATATATTAAAGTATGTTCAAAATATATTTACAACACTTTTAATATATTTTGATGTTTTAAGTTTATTAAGTCAGCTGTCCTCGTTAGTAACCTACAACTAGTTGTTCACAGTTAGATGTACAGAAATAAATCGATAAATATTATCTTGAATCAATCCACGACCCAGTGTATACGTATCTCAGTATTGATCACAACTCAAACTATATATATTTTGGAATCAACCTCAACCCTGTATAGCTAACTCCAACATTCACATATAGAGTGTCTATAGTTGTTCCGAAATATATATAGATGTGTCGACATGATAGGTCGAAACATTGTATACGTGTCTATTGTATCTCAAGATTACATAATATACAATACAAGTTGATTAAATTATGGTTGGAATAGATTTGTTACCAATTTTCACGTAGCTAAAATGAGAAAAATTATCCAATCTTGTTTTACCCATAACTTCTTCATTTTAAATCCGTTTTGAGTGAATCAAATTGCTATGGTTTCATATTGAACTCTATTTTATGAATCTAAACAGAAAAAGTATAGGTTTATAGTCGGAAAAATAAGTTACAAGTCGTTTTTGTAAAGGTAGTCATTTCAGTCGAAAGAACGACGTCTAGATGACCATTTTAGAAAACATACTTCCACTTTAAGTTTAACCATAATTTTTGGATATAGTTTCATGTTCATAATAAAAATCATTTTCTCAGAATAACAACTTTTAAATCAAAGTCGCGGTGTTACTACGACGGCGTAAATCCGGTTTTACGGTGTTTTTCGTGTTTCCAGGTTTTAAATCATTAAGTTAGCATATCATATAGATATAGAACATGTGTTTAGTTAATTTTAAAAGTCAAGTTAGAAGGATTAACTTTTGTTTGCGAACAAGTTTAGAATTAACTAAACTATGTTCTAGTGATTATATATATGAATCGAATGATGTTATGAACATCATTACTACCTCAAGTTTAGTAGGTAAACCTACTGGAAGTGACAAGAAATGATCTAGCTTCAAAGGATCTTGGATGGCTTGAAAGTTCTTGAAGTAGGATCATGACACAAAAACAAGTTCAAGTAAGATTTTTACTCGAATTAAGATAGTTTATAGTTATAGAAATTGAATCAAAGTTTGAATATGAATATTACCTTGAATAAGAAAGATAACCTACTGTATATAACAAAGGTTTCTTGATCTTAGATGATTACTTGGAATGGATTAGAAAGCTTGGAAGTAAATTAGTAAACTTGAAGGGATTTTTGAAGTGTTCTTGAAGTGTTCTTCCTATGATGATTATAGCTTGATTCTTGAAGTGATTTTTGATGAAGATGATGATTAATTACTGGAAAAATATATTCATAATAGTGTGTGTGTGTTGAGAGAGAATTAGAAAGAGAATTGGAAGTGAAATGGAGTGAATGATGAGTGGTAATTGGTGAGTGGTGAGTGGGGTTAAAAGGAGTTCTAGTTAGTTGACTAGCTCATGGTAGAAGTTAAAATTGATTAGTCATACATGACATAATCAAGAGTGGAATCCCATGCTAGTTCCTACTGGTATATACCCATAGTAAGTACGTTTTGAAGCTGTGTATAATACGGGTAAGAATACGACTAGAATTCTTGATGAAAGAAAAGAATGGGAAAGTAACTGTAACCATTTTCGTTAAGTATGAGTGTTTTGATATATGTCTTGAAGTCTTCCAAAAGTATTTTAATACATCTAAATACACTACATGTATATACATTTTAACTGAGTCGTTAAGTCATCGTTAGTCGTTACATGTAAGTGTTGTTTTGAAACCTTTAAGTTAACGATCTCAATTAATGTTGTTAACCCATTGTTTATTATATCTAATGAGATGTTAAATTATTATATTATCATGATATTATGATATATTAATATATCTTAATATGATATATATACATTTAAATGTCGTTACAACGATAATCGTTACATATATGTCTCGTTTCGAAATCCTTAAGTTAGTAGTCTTGTTTATATGTATATAACTCATTGTTAATATACTTATGGAGATACTTACTTATCATAATCTCAGGTTAACCATATGTATATCCATATATATATCGTCATGTCGTTTTTACAAGTTTTAACGTTCGTGAATCGCCGGTCAACTTGGGTGGTCAATTGTCTATATGAAACATATTTCAATTAATCAAGTCTTAACAAGTTTGATTGCTTAACATGTTGGAAACATTTAATCATGTAAATATCAATCTCAATTAATATATATAAACATGGAAAAGTTCGGGTCACTACAGTACCTACCCGTTAAATAAATTTCGTCCCGAAATTTTAAGATGTTGAAGGTGTTGACGAATCTTCTAGAAATAGATGCGGGTATTTCTTCTTCATCTAATCTTCACGCTCCCAGGTGAACTCGGGTCCTCTACGAGCATTCCATCGAACCTTAACAATTGGTATCTTGTTTTGCTTAAGTCTTTTAACCTCACGATCCATTATTTCGACGGGTTCTTCGATGAATTGGAGTTTTTCGTTGATTTGGATTTCATCTAACGGAATAGTGAGATCTTCTTTAGCAAAACATTTCTTCAAATTCGAGACGTGGAAAGTGTTATGTACAGCCATGAGTTGTTGAGGTAACTCAAGTCGGTAAGCTACTGGTCCGACACGATCAATAATCTTGAATGGTCCAATATACCTTGGATTTAATTTCACTCGTTTACCAAATCGAACAACGCCTTTCCAAGGTGCAACTTTAAGCATGACCATCTCTCCAATTTCAAATTCTATATCTTTTCTTTTAATGTCAGCGTAGCTCTTTTGTCGACTTTGGGCGGTTTTCAACCGTTGTTGAATTTGGATGATCTTCTCTGTAGTTTCTTGTATAATCTCCGGACCCGTAATCTGTCTATCCCCCACTTCACTCCAAGAAATAGGAGACCTGCACCTTCTACCATAAAGTGCTTCAAACGGCGCCATCTCAATGCTTGAATGGTAGCTGTTGTTGTAGGAAAATTCTGCTAACGGTAGATGTCGATCCCAACTGTTTCCGAAATCAATAACACATGCTCAGAGCATGTCTTCAAGCGTTTGCATCGTCCTTTCACTCTGCCCATCAGTTTGTGGATGATAGGCAGTACTCATGTCTAGACGAGTTCCCAATGCTTGCTGTAATGTCTGCCAGAATCTTGAAATAAATCTGCCATCCCTATCAGAGATAATGGAGATTGGTATTCCATGTCTGGAGACGACTTCCTTCAAATACAGTCGTGCTAACTTCTCCATCTTGTCATCTTGTCTTATTGGCAGGAAGTGTGCTGATTTGGTGAGACGATCAACTATTACCCAAATAGTATCAAAACCACTTGCAGTCCTTGGCAATTTAGTGATGAAATCCATGGTAATGTTTTCCCATTTCCATTCCGGGATTTTGGGTTGTTGAAGTAGACCTGATGGTTTCTGATGCTCAGCTTTGACCTTAGAACACGTCAAACATTCTCCTACATATTTAGCAACATCGGCTTTCATACCCGGCCACCAAAAATGTTTCTTGAGATTCTTGTACATCTTCCCCGTTCCAGGATGTATTGAGTATCTGGTTTTATGAGCTTCTCTAAGTACCATTTCTCTCATATCTCCAAATTTTGGTACCCAAATCCTTTCAGCCCTATACCGGGTTCCGTCTTCCCGAATATTAAGATGCTGCTCCGATCCTTTGGGTATTTCATCCTTTAAATTTCCTTCTTTTAAAACTCCTTGTTGCGCCTCCTTTATTTGAGTAGTAAGGTTATTATGAATCATTATATTCAAAGATTTTACTCGAATGTGTTCTCTGTCTTTTCTGCCCAAGGCATCGGCTACCACATTTGCCTTCCCCGGGTGGTAACGAATCTCAAAGTCGTAATCATTCAACAATTCAATCCACCTACGCTGCCTCATATTCAGTTGTTTCTGATTAAATATGTGTTGAAGACTTTTGTGGTCGGTATATATAATACTTTTGACCCCATATAAGTAGTGCCTCCAAGTCTTTAATGCAAAAACAACCGCGCCTAATTCCAAATCATGCGTCGTATAATTTTGCTCGTGAATCTTCAATTGTCTAGACGCATAAGCAATCACCTTCGTTCGTTGCATTAATACACAACCGAGACCTTGCTTTGATGCGTCACAATAAATCACAAAATCATCATTCCCTTCAGGCAATGACAATATAGGTGCCGTAGTTAGCTTTTTCTTCAATAATTGAAACGCTTTCTCTTGTTCATCCTTCCATTCAAATTTCTTCCCTTTATGCGCTAATGCAGTCAAGGGTTTTGCTATTCTGGAAAAGTCTTGGATGAACCTTCTGTAGTAACCAGCTAGTCTTAAAAACTGGCGTATGTGTTTCAGAGTTTTCGGGGTTTCCCACTTTTCAACAGTTTCTATCTTTGCCGGATCCACCTTAATCCCTTTTTTGTTCACTATGTGACCGAGGAATTGAACTTCTTCCAACCAAAATGCACACTTTGAAAATTTAGCGTACAATTCTTCCTTCCTCAATACTTCTAACACCTTTCTCAAATGTTCACCGTGTTCTTGGTCATTCTTTGAGTAAATAAGTATGTCATCAATGAAAACAATGACAAACTTGTCAAGGTATGGTCCACACACTCGGTTCATAAGGTCCATGAACACAGCTAGTGCATTAGTTAAACCAAATGGCATGACCATAAACTCATAATGACCGTAACGTGTTCTGAAAGCAGTCTTTGGAATATCATCTTCTTTCACCCGCATTTGATGATACCCGGAACGTAAGTCAATCTTTGAATAAACAGACGAGCCTTGTAGTTGATCAAATAAGTCGTCGATTCTCGGTAGTGGGTAGCGGTTCTTGATGGTAAGTTTGTTCAACTCTCGATAGTCGATACACAACCTAAATGTACCATCTCTCTTCTTGACAAACAAAACAGGAGCTCCCCACGGTGATGTGCTTGGTCGAATGAAACCATGCTCTAAAAGTTCTTGTAATTGGCTTTGCAGTTCTTTCATCTCGCTGGGTGCGAGTCTGTAAGGAGCACGAGCTATTGGTGCAGCTCCTGGTACAAGATCTATTTGAAATTCAACGGATCGATGTGGAGGTAATCCCGGTAATTCTTTCGGAAATACATCGGGAAATTCTTTTGCAATGGGAACATCATTGATGCTCTTTTCTTCAGTTTGTACTTTCTCGACGTGTGCTAGAATAGCATAGCAACCTTTTCTTATTAGTTTTTGTGCCTTCAAATTACTAATAAGATGTAGCTTCGTGTTGCCCTTTTCTCCGTACACCATTAAGGGTTTTCCTTTTTCTCGTATAATGCGAATTGCATTTTTGTAACAAACGATCTCTGCTTTCACTTCTTTTAACCAGTCCATACCGATTATCACATCAAAACTCCCTAACTCTACTGGTATCAAATCAATCTTAAATGTTTCGCTAACCAGTTTAATTTCTCGATTCCGACATATATTATCTGCTGAAATTAATTTACCATTTGCTAATTCGAGTAAAAATTTACTATCCAAAGGCGTCAATGGACAACTTAATATAGCACAAAAATCTCTACTCATATAGCTTCTATCCGCACCCGAATCAAATAAAACGTAAGCAGATTTATTGTCAATAAGAAACGTACCCGTAACAAGCTCCGGGTCTTCCTGTGCCTCTGCCGCATTAATATTGAAAACTCTTCCGCGGCCTTGTCCATTCGTGTTCTCCTGGTTCGGGCAATTTCTAATAATGTGGCCCGGTTTTCCACATTTATAACAAACTACATTGGCATAACTTCCTCCGACACTACTTGCTCTGCCATTACTCGTTCCGACACCATTTGTTCCTTTCGTTCTATTAACCCCTGGTCCGTAGACCTCACACTTCACCGCGCTATGACCATTTCTTTTACACTTGTTGCAAAATTTGGTGCAGAACCCCGAGTGATACTTTTCACACCTTTGGCATAGCTGCTTCTGATTGTTGTTGTTGTTGCGGTTATTATTGTTGTTGGGATGATTGTTGTAGTTGTTGTTGTTGTTGTTGTTGTTGTTGTTGTTGGGCCGTTTGTTGTAGTTGCGATTGATGTTGCGATTGTTGGGATAATTGTTGCGATTATTGTTGTAATTGCTGTTGTTGTTGTATTGGTGATTCTTATCACCGTTTTCCTCCCACTTTCTTTTGACTTGCTTCACATTGGCCTCTTCAGCAGTCTGTTCTTTAATTCTTTCTTCAATCTGGTTCACTAGTTTGTGAGCCATTCTACATGCCTGTTGTATGGAGGCGGGCTCGTGTGAACTTATATCTTCTTGGATTCTTTCTGGTAATCCTTTCACAAACGCGTCGATCTTCTCTTCCTCATCTTCGAATGCTCCCGGACACAATAGGCACAATTCTGTGAATCGTCTTTCGTACGTGGTAATATCAAATCCTTGGGTTCGTAACCCTCTAAGTTCTGTCTTGAGCTTATTGACCTCGGTTCTGGGACGGTACTTCTCGTTCATCAAGTGCTTGAATGCTGACCACGGTAGTGCGTACGCATCGTCTTGTCCCACTTGCTCTAGATAGGTATTCCACCATGTTAACGCAGAACCTGTGAAGGTATGCGTAGCGTACTTTACTTTGTCCTCTTCAGTACACTTACTTATGGCAAACACCGATTCGACCTTCTCGGTCCACCGTTTCAATCCGATCGGTCCTTCGGTTCCATCAAATTCCAAAGGTTTGCAGGCAGTGAATTCTTTGTAGGTGCATCCTACACGATTTCCTGTACTGCTAGATCCAAGGTTATTATTGGTATATAGCGCAGCCTGTACTGCGGCTATGTTTGAAGCTAGAAAAGTACGGAATTCCTCTTCATTCATATTCACGGTGTGTCGAGTAGTTGGTGCCATTTCCTTCAAAATAGTCAAATGGAACAAGTTAATCATACAGAATATTAAGAGTAGTTAATAGTATTTCGTAGCATAATATGAACTCATTTATAAAAGCTTTTTCTTCATATTAGCGTTTTATAAGTTTAAATTCGGGTAGTACCTACCCGTTAAGTTCATACTTAGTAGCTAATATACAATTCAACTACTACAATTCTATATGAAAAACTGATTATAATAATATTTCGCGTTCAAACTTTTACACAATATTTTACAAACTTACAATACCGCTTATTTTACATATAGCATGAAATATAGCACACAATAAATTTGATACAAGATGGTTGTGAAGATAATTCTAGCTAGTACACAAGTCGTTCAGGAAAGGCAATAAAGACACGTAATTCATACGTCCAGAAACAAGTCATGCATTCTGGTTTTACTATGATTACTTCCCATCCTTGGTCTTGTGGAACATAACCGTTATGGCCGTTGATAAGACAGCGTGTTGTAACGTCGTCAAAGGGACGAGGGTTACGTAATGTCCAACAATCCCGTAACAATCTAAAAACCTCATTTCTTACCCCAATTACCGACTCCGTCACTTGTGGGAACGTTTTGTTTAATAGTTGTAGGCCGATGTTCTTGTTCTCACTTTGGTGAGAAGCGAACATTACTAATCCGTAAGCATAACATGCTTCTTTATGTTGCATGTTAGCCGCTTTTTCTAAATCACGAAGTCCAATATTCGGATATATTGAGTCAAAATAATTTCTTAACCCATTGCGTAAAATAGCATTTGGGTTCCCCGCAATGTATGCGTCAAAGTAAACACATCGTAACTTATGGATTTCCCAATGTGATATCCCCCATCTTTCGAACGAAAGCCTTTTATAAACCAAGGCATTCTTGGAACGTTCTTCGAATGTCTTACAAACTGATCTCGCCTTAAATAGTTGTGCCGAAGAATTCTGACCGACTCTAAACAAGATTTCATCAATCATGTCTCCGGGTAGGTCTCTTAAAATATTGGGTTGTCTATCCATTTTGTGTTTTTATACTGTAAAATAGACAAGAGTTAGATTCATAAAAAAAATACTTATTAATACAAGCAATTTTTACATATATCATAAAGCATAAGCACACTATATTACATATATTACACCACACGAATACAACTATCTTATTCCGACTCGCTTGTTTCTTCTTCTTCGGTTTTGGTTCGTTTTGCCAAGTTTCTAGGGATATATGATGTTCCCCTAATACGAGCCGTCGTTTTCCACATTGGTTTAGAAAAACCTGGTGGTTTAGAGGTTCCCGGGTCATTGTTACAACTTAAGGACTTCGGGGGTTGATGATACATATAAAGTTCATCGGGGTTGGAATTAGATTTCTCTATTTTTATGCCCTTTCCCTTATTATTTTCTTTTGCCTTTTTAAATTCAGTTAGGGTAATTTCTGTAACATCATCGGAATTCTCGTCAGAATCCGATTCATCGGAGAATTGGTAATCCCCCCAATATTTTGCTTCCTTAGCGGAAACACCATTGACCATAATTAACCTTGGTCGGTTGGTTGAGGATTTTCTTTTACTCAACCGTTTTATTATTTCCCCCACCGGTTCTATTTCTTCATCCGGTTCCGATTCTTCTTCCGGTTCTGATTCTTCTTCTGGTTCCGACTCTTCTTCCGGTTCCTCTTCGGGAACTTGTGAATCAGTCCACGAATCATTCCAATTTACATTTGACTCTTCATTATTATTAGGTGAGTCAATGGGACTTGTTCTAGAGGTAGACATCTATCACATAATATCAAACGCGTTAAGAGATTAATATATCACATAATATTCACATGTTAAAAATATATAGTTTCCAACAAAATTTGTTAAGAAATCATTTTTCAAGTAAACACGGTCGAAGTCCAGACTCACTAATGCATCCTAACAAACTCGATAAGACACACTAATGCAAAATTCTGGTTCTCTAAGACCAACGCTCGGATACCAACTGAAATGTCCCGTTCTTATTGATTAAAAACGTTCCATATTAATTGATTTCGTTGCGAGGTTTTGACCTCTATATGAGACGTTTTTCAAAGACTGCATTCATTTTAAAACAAACCATAACCTTTATTTCATCAATAAGGGTTTAAAAATCTTTACGTAGATTATCAAATAATGATAATCTAAAATATCCTGTTTACACACGACCATTACATAATGGTTTACAATACAAATATGTTACAACAAAATAAGTTTCTTGAATGCAGTTTTTACACAATATCATACAAGCATGGACTCCAAATCTCGTCCTTATTTAAGTATGCGACAGCGGAAGCTCTTAATAATCACCTGAGAATAAACATGCTTAAAACGTCAACAAAAATGTTGGTGAGTTATAGGTTTAACCTATATATATCAAATCATAATAATAGACCACAAGATTTCATATTTCAATACACATCCCATACATAGAGATAAAAATCATTCATATGGTGAACACCTGGTAACCGACATTAACAAGATGCATATATAAGAATATCCCCATCATTCCGGGACACCCTTCAGATATGATATAAATTTCGAAGTACTAAAGCATCCGGTACTTTGGATGAGGTTTGTTAGGCCCAATAGATCTATCTTTAGGATTCGCGTCAATTAGGGTGTCTGTTCCCTAATTCTTAGATTACCAGACTTAATAAAAAGGGGCATATTCGATTTCGATAATTCAACCATAGAATGTAGTTTCACGTACTTGTGTCTATTTTGTAAATCATTTATAAAACCTGCATGTATTCTCATCCCAAAAATATTAGATTTTAAAAGTGGGACTCTAACTCACTTTCACATATTTTTACTTCGTCGAGAAGTAAGACTTGGCCACTGTTGATTCACGAACCTATAACAATATATACATATATATTAAAGTATGTTCAAAATATATTTACAACACTTTTAATATATTTTGATGTTTTAAATTTATTAAGTCAGCTGTCTTCGTTAGTAACCTACAACTAGTTGTCCACAGTTAGATGTACAGAAATAAATCGATAAATATTATCTTGAATCAATCCACGACCCAGTGTATACGTATCTCAGTATTCATCACAACTCAAACTATATATATTTTGGAATCAACCTCAACCCTGTATAGCTAACTCCAACATTCACATATAGAGTGTCTATGGTTGTTCCGAAATATATATAGATGTGTCGACATGATAGGTTGAAACATTGTATACGTGTCTATGGTATCTCAAGATTACATAATATACAATACAAGTTGATTAAATTATGGTTGGAATAGATTTGTTACCAATTTTCACGTAGCTAAAATGAGAAAAATTATCCAATCTTGTTTTACCCATAACTTCTTCATTTTAAATCCGTTTTGAGTGAATCAAATTGCTATGGTTTCATATTGAACTCTATTTTATGAATCTAAACAGAAAAAGTATAGGTTTATAGTCGGAAAAATAAGTTACAAGTCGTTTTTGTAAAGGTAGTCATTTCAGTCGAAAGAACGATGTCTAGATGACCATTTTAGAAAACATACTTCCACTTTAAGTTTAACCATAATTTTTGGATATAGTTTCATGTTCATAATAAAAATCATTTTCTCAGAATAACAACTTTTAAATCAAAGTTTATCATAGTTTTTAATTAACTAACCCAAAACAGCCCGCGGTGTTACTACGACGGCGTAAATCCGGTTTTACGGTATTTTTCGTGTTTCCAGGTTTTAAATCATTAAGTTAGCATATCATATAGATATAGAACATGTGTTTAGTTAATTTTAAAAGTCAAGTTAGAAGGATTAACTTTTGTTTGCGAACAAGTTTAGAATTAACTAAACTATGTTCTAGTGATTACGAGTTTAAACCTTCGAATAAGATAGTTTTATATATATGAATCGAATGATGTTATGAACATCATTACTACCTCAAGTTTAGTAGGTAAACCTACTAGAAGTGACAAGAAATGATCTAGCTTCAAAGGATCTTGGATGGCTTGAAAGTTCTTGAAGTAGGATCATGACACAAAAACAAGTTCAAGTAAGATTTTTACTCGAATTAAGATAGTTTATAGTTATAGAAATTGAATCAAAGTTTGAATATGAATATTACCTTGAATAAGAAAGATAACCTACTGTATATAACAAAGGTTTCTTGATCTTAGATGATTACTTGGAATGGATTAGAAAGCTTGGAAGTAAATTAGTAAACTTGAAGGGATTTTTGAAGTGTTCTTGAAGTGTTCTTCCTATGATGATTATAGCTTGATTCTTGGAGTGATTTTTGATGAAGATGATGACTAACTACTGGAAAAATACATTCATAATAGTGTGTGTGTGTTGAGAGAGAATTAGAAAGAGAATTGGAAGTGAAATGGAGTGAATGATGAGTGGTAATTGGTGAGTGGTGAGTGGGGTTAAAAGGAGTTCTAGTTAGTTGACTAGCTCATGGTAGAAGTTTAAATTGATTAGTCATACATGACATAATCAAGAGTGGAATCCCATGCTAGTTCCTATTGGTATATACCCATAGTAAGTACGTTTTGAAGCTGTGTATAATTTGGGTAAGAATACGACTAGAATTCTTGATGAAAGAAAAGAATGGGAAAGTAACTGTAACCATTTTCGTTAAGTATGAGTGTTTTGATATATGTCTTGAAGTCTTCTAAAAGTATTTTAATACATCTAAATACACTACATGTATATACATTTTAACTGAGTCGTTAAGTCATCGTTAGTCGTTACATGTAAGTGTTGTTTTGAAACCTTTAAGTTAACGATCTCAATTAATGTTGTTAACCCATTGTTTATTATAACTAATGAGATGTTAAATTATTATATTATCATGATATTATGATATATTAATATATCTTAATATGATATATATACATTTAAATTTCGTTACAACGATAATCGTTACATATATGTCTCGTTTCGAAATCCTTAAGTTAGTAGTCTTGTTTATATGTATATAGCTCATTGTTAATATACTTATGGAGATACTTACTTATCATAATCTCATGTTAACCATATGTATATCCATATATATATCGTTATATCGTTTTTACAAGTTTTAACGTTCGTGAATCGCCGGTCAACTTGGGTGGTCAATTGTCTATATGAAACATATTTCAATTAATCAAGTCTTAACAAGTTTGATTGCTTAACATGTTGGAAACATTTAATCATGTAAATATCAATCTCAATTAATATATATAAACATGGAAAAGTTCGAGTCACTACACTTGATCCCGCCTTTTGTTGTTCCGGACTAAAACAATCAAAGACTACTGTCAAACGCTGCTATCTATCTATCTGTTTCTGAACGAGAACTTCAACAAACCACAACTGACTTTTGTTCGCAATTACTATTAATCGATCATCTTTTTCAATCATTTATTGATCACCAACTATAATTCATCATTTAACATCAACATTCTCATCAGACTTATCACCACAGAGGACACCATCATTTTCGTTATGATATTAGGTAAACTCTGTAGTGACCCGAACTTTTCCATGTTTATATATATTAATTGAGATTGATATTTACATGATTAAATGTTTCCAACATGTTAAGCAATCAAACTTGTTAAGACTTGATTAATTGAAATATGTTTCATATAGACAATTGACCACCCAAGTTGATCGGTGATTCACGAACGTTAAAACTTGTAAAAACTATATGATGACATATATATGGATATATATATATAGGTAACATGATACTATGATAAGAAAACATATCATAAAGTATATTAACAATGAACTACATATGTAAAAACAAGACTACTAACTTAATAATTTTTAAACGAGACATATATGTAACGATTATCGTTGTAAAGACATTTAATGTATATATATCATATTAAGAGATATTCATACATGATAATATCATGATAATATAATAATTTAAAATCTCATTTGATATTATAAACATTGGGTTAACAACATTTAACAAGATCGTTAACCTAAAGGTTTCAAAACAACACTTACATGTAACGACTAACGATGACTTAACGACTCAGTTAAAATGTATATACATGTAGTGTTTTAATATGTATTTATACACTTTTGAAAGACTTCAATACACTTATCAAAATACTTCTACTTAACAAAAATGCTTACAATTACATCCTCGTTCAGTTTCATCAACAATTCTACTCGTATGCACCCGTATTCATACTCGTACAATACACAGCTTTTAGATGTATGTACTATTGGTATATACACTCCAATGATCAGCTCTTAGCAGCCCATGTGAGTCACCTAACACATGTGGGAACTATCATTTGGCAACTAGTATGAAATATCTCATAAAATTACAAAAATATGAGTAATCATTCATGACTTATTTACATGAAAACAAAATTACATATCCTTTATATCTAATCCATACACCAACGACCAAAAACACCTACAAACACTTTCATTCTTCAATTTTCTTCATCTAATTGATCTCTCTCAAGTTCTATCTTCAAGTTCTAAGTGTTCTTCATAAATTCCAAAAGTTCTAGTTTCATAAAATCAAGAATACTTTCAAGTTTGATAGCTCACTTCCAATCTTGTAAGGTGATCATCCAACCTCAAGAAATCTTTGTTTCTTACAGTAGGTTATCATTCTAATACAAGGTAATAATCATATTCAAACTTTGGTTCAATTTCTATAACTATAACAATCTTATTTCAAGTGATGATCTTACTTGAACTTGTTTTCGTGTCATGATTCTGCTTCAAGAACTTCGAGCCATCCAAGGATCCATTGAAGCTAGATCCATTTTGCTCTTTTCCAGTAGGTTTATCCAAGGAAATTAAGGTAGTAATGATGTTCATAACATCATTCGATTCATACATATAAAGCTATCTTATTCGAAGGTTTAAACTTGTAATCACTAGAACATAGTTTAGTTAATTCTAAACTTGTTCGCAAACAAAAGTTAATCCTTCTAACTTGACTTTTAAAATCAACTAAACACATGTTCTATATCTATATGATATGCTAACTTAATGATTTAAAACCTGGAAACACGAAAAACACCGTAAAACCGGATTTACGCCGTCGTAGTAACACCGCGGGCTGTTTTGGGTTAGTTAATTAAAAACTATGATAAACTTTGATTTAAAAGTTGTTATTCTGAGAAAATGATTTTTATTATGAACATGAAACTATATCCAAAAATTATGGTTAAACTCAAAGTGGAAGTATGTTTTCTAAAATGGTCATCTAGACGTCGTTCTTTCGACTGAAATGACTACCTTTACAAAAACGACTTGTAACTTATTTTTCCGACTATAAACCTATACTTTTTCTGTTTAGATTCATAAAATAGAGTTCAATATGAAATCATAGCAATTTGATTCACTCAAAACGGATTTAAAATGAAGAAGTTATGGGTAAAACAAGATTGGATAATTTTTCTCATTTTAGCTACGTGAAAATTGGTAACAAATCTATTCCAACCATAACTTAATCAACTTGTATTGTATATTATGTAATCTTGAGATACCATAGACACGTATACAATGTTTCGACCTATCATGTCGACACATCTATATATATTTCGGAACAACCATAGACACTCTATATGTGAATGTTGGAGTTAGCTATACAGGGTTGAGGTTGATTCCAAAATATATATAGTTTGAGTTGTGATCAATACTGAGATACGTATACACTGGGTCGTGGATTGATTCAAGATAATATTTATCGATTTATTTCTGTACATCTAACTGTGGACAACTAGTTATAGGTTACTAACGAGGACAGCTGACTTAATAAACTTAAAACATCAAAATATATTAAAAGTGTTGTAAATATATTTTGAACATACTTTAATATATATGTATATATTGTTATAGGTTCGTGAATCAACAGTGGCCAAGTCTTACTTCCCGACGAAGTAAAAATCTGTGAAAGTGAGTTATAGTCCCACTTTTAAAATCTAATATTTTTGGGATGAGAATACATGCAGGTTTTATAAATGATTTACAAAATAGACACAAGTACGTGAAACTACATTCTATGGTTGAATTATCGAAATCGAATATGCCCCTTTTTATTAAGTCGGGTAATCTAAGAATTAGGGAACATACACCCTAATTGACGCGAATCCTAAAGATAGATCTATTGGGCCTAACAAACCCCATCCAAAGTACCGGATGCTTTAGTACTTCGAAATTTATATCATATCCGAAGGGTGTCCCGGAATGATGGGGATATTCTTATATATGCATCTTGTTATTGTCGGTTACCAGGTGTTCACCATATGAATGATTTTTATCTCTATGTATGGGATGTGTATTGAAATATGAAATCTTGTGGTCTATTGTTACGATTTGATATATATAGGTTAAACCTATAACTCACCAACATTTTTGTTGACGTTTAAAGCATGTTTATTCTCAGGTGAATATTAAGAGCTTCCGCTGTTGCATACTAAAATAAGGACAAGATTTGGAGTCCATGTTTGTATGATATTGTGTAAAAACTGCATTCAAGAAACTGATTTCGATGTAACATATTTGTATTGTAAACCATTATGTAATGGTCGTGTGTAAACAGGATATTTTAGATTATCATTATTTGATAATCTACGTAAAGCTTTTTAAACCTTTATTTATGAAATAAAGGTTATGGTTTGTTTTAAAAATGAATGCAATCTTTGAAAAACGTCTCATATAGAGGTCAAAACCTCGCAACGAAATCAATTAATATGGAACGTTTTTAATCAATAAGAACAGGACATTTCAGTTGGTATCAGAGCGTTGGTCTTAGAGAACCAGAAAATTTGCATTAGTGTGTCTTATCGAGTTTGTTAGGATGCATTAGTGAGTCTGGACTTCGACCGTGTTTTCTTTAAAAATGATTGCTTAACATTTTTGTTGGAAACTATATATTTTTAACATATGAATATTATGTGATATATTAATCTCTTAACGTGTTTGATATTATGTGATAGATGTCTACCTCTAGAACAAGTCCCATTGACTCACCTAATAATAATGAAGAGTCAAATGTAAATTGGAATGATTTGTGGACTGATTCACAAGTTCCCGAAGAGGAACCGGAAGAAGAACCGGAAGAAGAATCGGAACCGGAAGAAGAATCGGAACCGGATGAAGAAATAGAACCGGTGGGGGAAATAATAAAACGGTTAAGTAAAAGAAAATCCTCAACCAACCGACCAAAGTTAATTATGGTCAATGGTGTTTCCGCCAAGGAAGCAAAATATTGGGAGGATTACCAATTCTCCGATGAATCGGATTCCGACGAGAATTCCGATGATGTTTTAGAAATTACCCCAACTGAATTTAAAAAGGCAAAAGAAAATAATAAGGGAAAGGGCATAAAAATAGAGAAATCTAATTCCAACCCCGATGAACTTTATATGTATCGTCAACCCCCGAAGTCCTTAAGTTGTAACAATGACCCGGGAACCTCTAAACCACCAGGTTTTTCTAAACCAATGTGGACAACGACGGCTCGTATTAGGGGAACATCATATATCCCTAGAAACTTGGCAAAACGAACCAAAACCGAAGAAGAAGAAACGAGCGAGTCGGAATAAGATAGTTGTATTCGTGTGGTGTAATATATGTAATATAGTGTTCTTATGCTTTATGATATATGTAAAAATTGCTTGTATTAATAAGTATTTTTTTATGAAACTAACTCTTGTCTATTTTACAGTTTAAAAACACAAAATGGATAGACAACCCAATATTTTAAGAGACCTACCCGGAGACATGATTGATGAAATCTTGTCTAGAGTCGGCCAGAATTCTTCGGCACAACTATTTAAGGCGAGATCAGTTTGTAAGACATTCGAAGAACGTTCCAAGAATGTCTTGGTTTATAAGAGACTTTCGTTTGAAAGATGGGGGATATCACATTGGGAAACCCATAAGTTACGATGTGTTTACTTTGACGCATATATTGCGGGGAACCCAAATGCTATTTTACGCAACGGGTTAAGAAATTATTTTGACTCAATATATCCGAATATTGGACTTCGTGATTTAGAAAAAGCGGCTAACATGCAACATAAAGAAGCATGTTATGCTTACGGATTAGTAATGTTCGCTTCTCACCAAAGTGAGAACAAGAACATCGGGCTACAACTATTAAACAAAACGTTTCCACAAGTGACGGAGTCGGTAATTGGGGTAAGAAATGAGGTTTTTAGATTATTACGGGACTGTTGGACATTACGTAACCCTCGTCCCTTTGATGACGTTACAACACGCTGTCTTATCAACGGCCATAACGGTTATGTTGCACAAGACCAAGGATGGGAAGTAGTCCTAGTAAAACCAGAATGCATGACTTGTTTCTGGACGTATGAATTACGTGTCTTTATTACCTTTGCCGAACGACTTGTGTACTAGCTAGAATTGTCTTCACAACTATCTTGTATCAAAGTTATTGTGTGCTATATTTCATGCTTTATGTAAAATAAGCGGTATTGTAAGTTTGTAAAATATTGTATAAAAGTTTGAACGCGAAATATTTTTACAATCAGTTTTTCATATAGAATTGTAGTAGTTGAATTGTATATTAGCTACTAAGTATGAACTTAACGGGTAGGTACTACCCGAATTTAAACTTATAAAACGCTAATATGAAGAAAAAGCTTTTATAAATGAGTTCATATTATGCTACGAAATACTATTAACTACTCTTAATATTCTGTATGATTAACTTGTTCCATTTAACTATTTTGAAGGAAATGGCACCGACTACTCGACACACCGTGAATATGAATGAAGAGGAATTCCGTACTTTTCTAGCTTCAAACATAGCCGCAGTACAGGCTGCGCTACATACCAACAATAACCTTGGATCTAGCAGTACAGGAAATCGTGTAGGATGCACCTACAAAGAATTCACTGCCTGCAAACCTTTGGAATTTGATGGAACCGAAGGACCGATCGGATTGAAACGGTGGACCGAGAAGGTTGAATCGGTGTTTGCCATAAGTAAGTGTACTGAAGAGGACAAAGTGAAGTACGCTACGCATACCTTCACAGGTTCTGCGTTAACATGGTGGAATACCTATCTAGAGCAAGTGGGACAAGATGATGCGTACGCACTACCGTGGTCAGCATTCAAGCACTTGATGAACGAGAAGTACCGTCCCAGAACCGAGGTCAATAAGCTCAAGACAGAACTTAGAGGGTTACGAACCCAAGGATTTGATATTACCACGTACGAAAGACGATTCACAGAATTGTGCCTATTGTGTCCGGGAGCATTCGAAGATGAGGAAGAGAAGATCGACGCGTTTGTGAAAGGATTACCGGAAAGAATCCAAGAAGATATAAGTTCACACGAGCCCGCCTCCATACAACAGGCATGTAGAATGGCTCACAAACTAGTGAACCAGATTGAAGAAAGAATTAAAGAACAGACTGCTGAAGAGGCCAATGTGAAGCAAGTCAAAAGAAAGTGGGAGGAAAACGGTGATAAGAATCACCAATACAACAACAACAGCAATTACAACAATAATCGCAACAATTATCCCAACAATCGCAACATCAATCGCAACTACAACAAACGGCCCAACAACAACAACAACAACAACAGCAACTACAACAATCATCCCAACAACAATAATAATCGCAACAACAATAACAATCAGAAGCAGCTATGCCAAAGGTGTGAAAAGAATCACTCGGGGTTCTGCACCAAATTTTGCAACAAGTGTAAAAGAAATGGTCATAGCGCGGCGAAGTGTGAGGTCTACGGACCAGGGGTTAATAGAACGAAAGGAACAAATGGTGTCGGAACGAGTAATGGCGGAGCAAGTAGTGTCGGAGCAAGTTATGCCAATGTAGTTTGTTATAAATGTGGAAAACCAGGCCACATTATTAGAAATTGCCCGAACCAGGAGAACACGAATGGACAAGGCCGTGGAAGAGTTTTCAATATTAATGCGGTAGAGGCACAGGAAGACCCGGAGCTTGTTACGGGTACGTTTCTTATTGACAATAAATCTGCTTACGTTTTATTTGATTCGGGTGCGGATAGAAGCTATATGAGTAGAGATTTTTGTGCTAAATTAAGTTGTCCATTGACGCCTTTGGATAGTAAATTTTTACTCGAATTAGCAAATGGTAAATTAATTTCAGCAGATAATATATGTCGGAATCGAGAAATTAAACTGGTTAGCGAAACATTTAAGATTGACTTGATACCAGTAGAGTTAGGGAGTTTTGATGTGATAATCGGTATGGACTGGTTGAAAGAAGTGAAAGCGGAGATCGTTTGTTACAAAAATGCAATTCGCATTATACGAGAAAAAGGAAAACCCTTAATGGTGTACGGAGAAAAGGGCAACACGAAGCTACATCTTATTAGTAATTTGAAGGCACAAAAACTAATAAGAAAAGGTTGCTATGCTGTTCTAGCACACGTCGAGAAAGTACAAACTGAAGAAAAGAGCATCAATGATGTTCCCATTGCAAAAGAATTTCCCGATGTATTTCCGAAAGAATTACCGGGATTACCCCCACATCGATCCGTTGAATTTCAAATAGATCTTGTACCAGGAGCTGCACCAATAGCTCGTGCTCCTTACAGACTCGCACCCAGCGAGATGAAAGAACTGCAAAGCCAATTACAAGAACTTTTAGAGCGTGGTTTCATTCGACCAAGCACATCACCGTGGGGAGCTCCTGTTTTGTTTGTCAAGAAGAAAGATGGTACATTCAAGTTGTGTATCGACTACCGAGAGTTGAACAAACTTACCATCAAGAACCGCTACCCACTACCGAGAATCGACGACTTATTTGATCAACTACAAGGCTCGTCTGTTTATTCAAAGATTGACTTACGTTCCGGGTATCATCAAATGCGGGTGAAAGAAGATGATATTCCAAAGACTGCTTTCAGAACACGTTACGGTCAGTACGAGTTTATGGTCATGCCGTTTGGTTTAACTAATGCACCAGCTGTGTTCATGGACCTTATGAACCGAGTGTGTGGACCATACCTTGACAAGTTTGTCATTGTTTTCATTGATGACATACTTATTTACTCAAAGAATGACCAAGAACACGGTGAACATTTGAGAAAGGTGTTAGAAGTATTGAGGAAGGAAGAATTGTACGCTAAGTTTTCAAAGTGTGCATTTTGGTTGGAAGAAGTTCAATTCCTCGGTCACATAGTGAACAAAGAAGGTATTAAGGTGGATCCGGCAAAGATAGAAACTGTTGAAAAGTGGGAAACCCCGAAAACTCCGAAACACATACGCCAGTTTTTAGGACTAGCTGGTTACTACAGAAGGTTCATCCAAGACTTTTCCAGAATAGCAAAACCCTTGACTGCATTAACGCATAAAGGGAAGAAATTTGACTGGAATGATGAACAAGAGAAAGCGTTTCAGTTATTGAAGAAAAAGCTAACTACGGCACCTATATTGTCATTGCCTGAAGGGAATGATGATTTTGTGATTTATTGTGATGCATCAAAGCAAGGTCTCGGTTGTGTATTAATGCAACGAACGAAGGTGATTGCTTATGCGTCTAGACAATTGAAGATTCACGAACAAAATTATACGACGCATGATTTGGAATTAGGCGCGGTTGTTTTTGCATTAAAGACTTGGAGGCACTACTTATATGGGGTCAAAAGTATTATATATACCGACCACAAAAGTCTTCAACACATATTTAATCAGAAACAACTGAATATGAGGCAGCGTAGGTGGATTGATTTATTGAATGATTACAACTTTGAGATTCGTTACCACCCGGGGAAGGCAAATGTGGTAGCCGATGCCTTGAGCAGGAAGGACAGAGAACCCATTCGAGTAAAATCTATGAATATAATGATTCATAATAACATTACTACTCAAATAAAGGAGGCGCAACAAGGAGTTTTAAAAGAGGGAAATTTAAAGGATGAAATACCCAAAGGATCGGAGAAGCATCTTAATATTCGGGAAGACGGAACCCGGTATAGGGCTGAAAGGATTTGGGTACCAAAATTTGGAGATATGAGAGAAATGGTACTTAGAGAAGCTCATAAAACCAGATACTCAATACATCCTGGAACGGGGAAGATGTACAAGGATCTCAAGAAACATTTTTGGTGGCCGGGTATGAAAGCCGATGTTGCTAAATACGTAGGAGAATGTTTGACGTGTTCTAAGGTCAAAGCTGAGCATCAGAAACCATCAGGTCTACTTCAACAACCCGAAATCCCGGAATGGAAATGGGAAAACATTACCATGGATTTCATCACTAAATTGCCAAGGACTGCAAGTGGTTTTGATACTATTTGGGTAATAGTTGATCGTCTCACCAAATCAGCACACTTCCTACCAATAAGAGAAGATGACAAGATGGAGAAGTTAGCACGACTGTATTTGAAGGAAGTCGTCTCCAGACATGGAATACCAATCTCTATTATCTCTGATAGGGATGGCAGATTTATTTCAAGATTCTGGCAGACATTACAGCAAGCATTAGGAACTCGTCTAGACATGAGTACTGCCTATCATCCACAAACTGATGGGCAGAGCGAAAGGACGATACAAACACTTGAAGACATGCTACGAGCATGTGTTATTGATTTCGGAAACAGTTGGGATCGACATCTACCGTTAGCAGAATTTTCCTACAACAACAGCTACCATTCAAGCATTGAGATGGCGCCGTTTGAAGCACTTTATGGTAGAAAGTGCAGGTCTCCGATTTGTTGGAGTGAACTGGGGGATAGACAGATTACGGGTCCGGAGATTATACAAGAAACTACCGAGAAGATCATCCAAATTCAACAACGGTTGAAAACCGCCCAAAGTCGACAAAAGAGCTACGCTGACATTAAAAGAAAAGATATAGAATTTGAAATTGGAGAGATGGTCATGCTTAAAGTTGCACCTTGGAAAGGCGTTGTTCGATTTGGTAAACGAGGGAAATTAAATCCAAGGTATATTGGACCATTCAAGATTATTGATCGTGTCGGACCAGTAGCTTACCGACTAGAGTTACCTCAACAACTCGCGGCTGTACATAACACTTTCCACGTCTCGAATTTAAAGAAATGTTTTGCTAAAGAAGATCTCACTATTCCGTTAGATGAAATCCAAATCAACGAAAAACTTCAATTCATCGAAGAACCCGTCGAAATAATGGATCGTGAGGTTAAAAGACTTAAGCAAAACAAGATACCAATTGTTAAGGTTCGATGGAATGCTCTTAGAGGACCCGAGTTCACCTGGGAGCGTGAAGATCAGATGAAGAAGAAATACCCGCATCTATTTCCAGAAGATTCGTCAACACCTTCAACAGCTTAAAATTTCGGGACGAAATTTATTTAACGGGTAGGTACTGTAGTGACCCGAACTTTTCCATGTTTATATATATTAATTGAGATTGATATTTACATGATTAAATGTTTCCAACATGTTAAGCAATCAAACTTGTTAAGACTTGATTAATTGAAATATGTTTCATATAGACAATTGACCACCCAAGTTGATCGGTGATTCACGAACGTTAAAACTTGTAAAAACTATATGATGACATATATATGGATATATATATATAGTTAACATGATACTATGATAAGAAAACATATCATAAAGTATATTAAAAATGAACTACATATGTAAAAACAAGACTACTAACTTAATGATTTTTAAACGAGACATATATGTAACGATTATCGTTGTAAAGACATTTAATGTATATATATCATATTAAGAGATATTCATACATGATAATATCATGATAATATAATAATTTAAAATCTCATTTGATATTATAAACATTGGGTTAACAACATTTAACAAGATCGTTAACCTAAAGGTTTCAAAACAACACTTACATGTAACGACTAACGATGACTTAACGACTCAGTTAAAATGTATATACATGTAGTGTTTTAATATGTATTTATACACTTTTGAAAGACTTCAATACACTTATAAAAATACTTCTACTTAACAAAAATGCTTACAATTACATCCTCGTTCAGTTTCATCAACAATTCTACTCGTATGCACCCGTATTCGTACTCGTACAATACACAGCTTTTAGATGTATGTACTATTGGTATATACACTCCAATGATCAGCTCTTAGCAGCCCATGTGAGTCACCTAACACATGTGGGAACCATCATTTGGCAACTAGTATGAAATATCTCATAAAATTACAAAAATATGAGTAATCATTCATGACTTATTTACATGAAAACAAAATTACATATCCTTTATATCTAATCCATACACCAACGACCAAAAACACCTACAAACACTTTCATTCTTCAATTTTCTTCATCTAATTGATCTCTCTCAAGTTCTATCTTCAAGTTCTAAGTGTTCTTCATAAATTCCAAAAGTTCTAGTTTCATAAAATCAAGAATACTTTCAAGTTTGCTAGCTCACTTCCAATCTTGTAAGGTGATCATCCAACCTCAAGAAATCTTTGTTTCTTACAGTAGGTTATCATTCTAATACAAGGTAATAATCATATTCAAACTTTGGTTCAATTTCTATAACTATAACAATCTTATTTCAAGTGATGATCTTACTTGAACTTGTTTTCGTGTCATGATTCTGCTTCAAGAACTTCGAGCCATCCAAGGATCCATTGAAGCTAGATCCATTTTTCTCTTTTCCAGTAGGTTTATCAAAGGAAATTAAGGTAGTAATGATGTTCATAACATCATTCGATTCATACATATAAAGCTATCTTATTCGAAGGTTTAAACTTGTAATCACTAGAACATAGTTTAGTTAATTCTAAACTTGTTCGCAAACAAAAGTTAATCCTTCTAACTTGAATTTTAAAATCAACTAAACACATGTTCTATATCTATATGATATGCTAACTTAATGATTTAAAACCTGGAAACACGAAAAACACCGTAAAACCGGATTTACGCCGTCGTAGTAACACCGCGGGCTGTTTTGGGTTAGTTAATTAAAAACTATGATAAACTTTGATTTAAAAGTTGTTATTCTGAGAAAATGATTTTTATTATGAACATGAAACTATATCCAAAAATTATGGCTAAACTCAAAGTGGAAGTATGTTTTCTAAAATGGTCATCTCGACGTCGTTCTTTCGACTGAAATGACTACCTTTACAAAAACGACTTGTAACTTATTTTTCCGACTATAAACCTATACTTTTTCTGTTTAGATTCATAAAATAGAGTTCAATATGAAATCATAGCAATTTGATTCACTCAAAACGGATTTAAAATGAAGAAGTTATGGGTAAAACAAGATTGGATAATTTTTCTCATTTTAGCTACGTGAAAATTGGTAACAAATCTATTCCAACCATAACTTAATCAACTTGTATTGTATATTATGTAATCTTGAGATACCATAGACACGTATACAATGTTTCGACCTATCATGTCGACACATCTATATATATTTCGGAACAACCATAGACACTCTATATGTGAATGTTGGAGTTAGCTATACAGGGTTGAGGTTGATTCCAAAATATATATAGTTTGAGTTGTGATCAATACTGAGATACGTATACACTGGGTCGTGGATTGATTCAAGATAATATTTATCGATTTATTTCTGTACATCTAACTGTGGACAACTAGTTATAGGTTACTAACGAGGACAGCTGACTTAATAAACTTAAAACATCAAAATATATTAAAAGTGTTGTAAATATATTTTGAACATACTTTAATATATATGTATATATTGTTATAGGTTCGTGAATCAACAGTGGCCAAGTCTTACTTCCCGACGAAGTAAAAATCTGTGAAAGTGAGTTATAGTCCCACTTTTAAAATCTAATATTTTTGGGATGAGAATACATGCAGGTTTTATAAATGATTTACAAAATAGACACAAGTACGTGAAACTACATTCTATGGTTGAATTATCGAAATCGAATATGCCCCTTTTTATTAAGTCTGGTAATCTAAGAATTAGGGAACAGACACCCTAATTGACGCGAATCCTAAAGATAGATCTATTGGGCCTAACAAACCCCATCCAAAGTACCGGATGCTTTAGTACTTCGAAATTTATATCATATCCGAAGGGTGTCCCGGAATGATGGGGATATTCTTATATATGCATCTTGTTATTGTCGGTTACCAGGTGTTCACCATATGAATGATTTTTATCTCTATGTATGGGATGTGTATTGAAATATGAAATCTTGTGGTCTATTGTTACGATTTGATATATATAGGTTAAACCTATAACTCACCAACATTTTTGTTGACGTTTAAAGCATGTTTATTCTCAGGTGAATATTAAGAGCTTCCGCTGTTGCATACTAAAATAAGGACAAGATTTGGAGTCCATGTTTGTATGATATTGTGTAAAAACTGCATTCAAGAAACTGATTTCGATGTAACATATTTGTATTGTAAACCATTATGTAATGGTCGTGTGTAAACAGGATATTTTAGATTATCATTATTTGATAATCTACGTAAAGCTTTTTAAACCTTTATTTATGAAATAAAGGTTATGGTTTGTTTTAAAAATGAATGCAATCTTTGAAAAACGTCTCATATAGAGGTCAAAACCTCGCAACGAAATCAATTAATATGGAACGTTTTTAATCAATAAGAACGGGACATTTCAAACTCATCGTCAACCACCAAAACCATCCCAACTGCAGCAATTGTTTTCGATGGCTGCTAATCTGTCCGGTTATCAAACACCAACCATCCCATCTTGTTCGTTCCAGCTATTTTCTGCTGCAAATCTTTTCCTGTTTTCTTTCATGAAACCCATCGACCACTTTAAGCTGCTGCTTTCTTTTCTGAGTGGTCGAACTGCAACCATCCCATAATTTAATTGCTGCAGCCGTTATCTCTCTTCCTGTTAAATCGAACAAAACCTATTAAACTTCTGCAGACGAATTTTTTTTATTATACGGCTGTTTTAACGAAGAGGGGGTGACAAGGATGAATGATGATGAGAAAATGGAATATCCAAGATAAATGTGGGGTTTACTGCACCATAAAACCCTTTTATTTTATATATAGCCGCCCCACTATGAAAGTATCCAAGGTTTGGTTTAATTGTGTTATTACTTGGGCAGTTAAACGAATTTACCAAATCTAATGTTATTGGGTCGATTAATATTACCATTCTTTGTTGGGCCGTTAATTGTTGTTGGGCCAAGACTTAGTTGCTGTTGGGCCGTGAACTTCTTGTGTTGGGCCGAAAAAGAAGTTAAATGAAGTGGAAGAAGGCAACGCAGATAGATACGGAATATATACGTTTGTCTGAGTTATAATTTGAAAAAGAAACATATGGATTACATGGTTAAGGGTATTGGTGTCATGCAAGAAGTCATGAGTTCGAGTTCGGGCAGTGGCGTATTATTTTTAGAAGCTTGTTTCTTCAAAGGTTGTATCCTAAAATTATTATTATTATTATTATTATTATTATTATTATTATTATTATTATTATTATTATTATTATTATTATTATTATTATTATTATTATTATTATTATTATTATTATTATTATTATTATTATTATTGTGATTATTACAACAAAGATTATTTATCTAAAATATAATTATTACATATCTATACTAATATTACATAGTTTTATACAAAATAATATTTTTATTAAGTGATACATAATATATAAATATATTATACAATATAGATAGTAATATGATTATATATGCAAAAATTAATCTTAATACATTATAAACTTAGTTGATTAATATTATACGTATTAATATATGAATGATATAGGTTCGTGAATCCGAGGCCAACCCTATACTTGTTCAATGCCGTCACATGTATTTTTACTACAAAATACAGTATTGTGAGTTTCATTTGCTCCCTTTTATATATATTTTTGGGACTGAGAATACATGCGCTGTTTTTATAAATGTTTTACGAAATAGGCACAAGTACTAAAACTAATTCTATGTGGGTTTAAACCAGAAATATACCCTTAGCTTGGTAACATTAAACTACTTGTCTATGTACGGTAGGCGCGAATCCTAAAGATAGATCTATTGGGCCTGACAAACCCCATCCTGACTATGGGATGCTTTAGTACTTTGAGGTTATTTTAAACACACCTGATCTGGTGTACTTCAGAGGGTAAAACATGAACGTTAAGGCTTGTTACCGGGTGCCTACAATTTATAGGATACTTTTATACACTTGCGAGTGTACGTATATTTATAAACGGAAATCTTGTGGTCTATTAATATATTGAAATGATTGTTATGATAAACCTATGAACTCACCAACCTTTTGGTTGACACTTTTAAGCATGTTTATTCTCAGGTACGAATTAAGTCTTCCGCTGTGCATTTGCTCAATTTAAGGACATTACTTGGAGACGATCATCGCAATGGGACCAAATGTTGATGACTTCGTCCAGGTGGATAAGGACGAGTCTTTACATATATTGCGGTTTTCATTCGATCATTGATCATTTCGGTCACTTGTCCATCTACCGACTCTTGGAAGACCTTTCGGACGTCGTCAAGAAAATCCTTCTTTAGCCTTTTAAATATGGCCTCAACCTTAGCCGTGAGTTCAACGTCCTCACTCGTACTTCCGTCATTGGTGTCATGTCCATTTCTCATCTTCATTCTATAAAACGAAGTAAATTAAGCAACAAAACGAAAGGACTTAACACATATGTATATACATATACACCACACTACCCCATCTTGCTCAACAATAGTCGTACATCGCTTGTTTGACACGATTTGAACCCGTAACAATGGTAGCTAATCATTGTTACGCGAGCACATCGCATTAACTCACTAGTACCACGTCTATTTCGCTTGACGATTTCAAATGCCACACAAAACAATAGCACATGATTAGTTCACATAAACCTATGCACTAACCAAAACCCGATTCGACCCAAAGTCCTACAAGTCCCGCATAATGCGCACACACAAAATCTAAGTCTAGGCGCCTATCTCAAGTCACCTAAATCCCTTAGACCATGCTCTGATACCACTTGTAACAACCCAAACCAAAACACAAATGAACCCGCAGAAAATATCAAAAAAAAAAATTTGTTTGATCAGCAAATGGCGCGGCGCGCGAGAAGGCCGCGAGGCGCGCCATTCTGGTCTGTCCCAAAAGTCTTGAAATGCGAAAAGATTGGCCACTTCCCAACATAATTAGACAAAACGCTTTTAACAACATATTCAAATATGTAAAACTAACACATTCCATTAATAAAATGAGTTTTACGAAGCAGGGCCCACATCGACCGTTTTACGAGTTTAATATAAAATATGAGTTTCGACCATCAAAAAATTTAAGTACCAAACTACACTACGAGTATGGTGTTTGGGATTAAACTACCCAAGTCTCGGTCAAAATCCAAAAGCTAAATATCCCATAAGCGTTCTCTAACAACGACGGGATCTTTAATCCAAGATGATGCCCTTACCCTTGTCCACAACCGAACCTATAAAAAGGTAAACAACGAGAGGGTAAGCAAAGCTTAGTGAATGCAATAATTACACATACATATATATAACTCATCTATTTTCAATCACATTCACCAAATACCTCATACGAACTTGTAACTCAATTAGCATGTCATCGTACCCAAAACACTTAACAAGTCGTACATTAACACAAAAGCGCATTAGCATATACTCAACACAATATATATATATATATATATATATATATATATATATATATATATATATATATATATATATATATATATATATATATATATATATAAACAATATGCTAAATAAATGACAATCTCAATATGGTTAACCATAAACGCTATGGTGCTACCGGCTCGTGGTTCACACCATACGCAATTGAGTCATACTCTTTTATAGTGCTACCGGCTCGTGGTTCACACTCGATGCTACCAGCTCGTGGTTCACATCTCATTTTATAGTGCTACTGGCTCGTGGTTCACACTCGATGCTACCGGCTCGTGGTTCACATCTTGTTTATAGTGCTACCGGCTCGTGGTTCACACTCGATGCTACCGGATCGTGGTTCACATCTTATCGCACACATGTTATGGCACTACCGGCTCGATGGTTCATACCATAACACCCACAAATAAACGTGTCATATACACATACGTATAATTACTCTACTCACCTCAAAATCTCTTGTGAAAGATAATCAAACTCGGAAATCTTCAATGTAACGTACCTATTACATTATACATAATATCAATCACAAACTCAAGTTGGTCAACCAACTAAAACTCCATTCTAGTGTTATCTTGACCCATGGTGCAATTTTGACCCATTTACACCCTTAACCCTAATATTTGGGTTAACATCCCCAAAACCCTAATCGTTAGCCAAGTTAGGTTTAAAACGCATTTCAACACAAGGTTTATGCATTACACAACAACATTAACTAACTTAGGTCCATCTTGATCCATTTGACCAAATTAAGGTTAACACACCCATTTACTTATCTCTAGGTGTGCTAGTAATTAACTAACTAATTTAAGCTCATAAACATCAATTAATACTTCGAAAAACCCTAGTTAATCATCTTTAGGTCTTCATGACCCAAATTCACCCAAAACACCCAATTTAATAACAAAGTGGGTTTTAAGTTCACCATTAACCCTAACACTAACCCTTTCACAAAATTAAATTAGGAAATCAAGATTAGAGCATACCACTACAATCAAAACGTAGCTAGAGGATAGATGAACAACCTTAATGCTTGCACTTAGACCCGAAATCGGCTTCTTCTTCCTTGATTTGAGTTCTCTCACTCTAGAAAACCCTTTCTCTCACTAAATTAATTTGGAAGAGGTGAAGTAGGTGAAAATGGTGTTTTGAGGCTCACCAACCTGAATTTAGAGCCTTAAAGTCGGCCCTTTAGTGAATTTACCAATTTGCCCTCAAAATATCTAATAAAAAAGAAAGGAATCTGACACAGAACAATGGCGTGGCGCGCCAAATGGCCGCGCGGCGCGCCAAACGCCCAGACCAGGTTTCTGCATTATTTTTAATATGTACAACCAAAACCCCACTTCAAGTACATTAACTACACTTATGTACACTACAAATAAATGGGTCTTACATAGTGTGTTGACATTCAAGGACGTCAGGATGCCGAAAAAAGACATTTTACTCATTTTTAATGTTCTTTTTGAACGTTTTCAATTTATTTCGTATTAGTTTTGTGTATGTATGACTTTGCATGGTATATATTGTTTTAAGGCCTATTAATTCATTCACAATGTAATTATGTATAACAGATATAAATTTGAATCTAATGTCACTTCTTTAAACACATTTTTTTAAATCATTATTTTGCGCCGCCAGATGGAGTGCCATTTGGCGGTACATAACCTTCGGTTTCAGATTGTGCTGAAATTCTCAAAATCACCCTAAAACGACTCTAACATCAAGACTCCTGGATAGTGTCTTGACATTCGAGGTCTTCAGGATGCCGAAAAAAGACATTTTACTCATTTTTAATGTTCTTTTTGAACATTTTCAATTTATATCGTATTATTAGTTTTGTGTATGCATGACTTAGCATGGTATATATCGTTTTAAGGCCTATTATTTCACTCAAAATGTAATTATGTATAACGGATATAAATTTGAATTTAATGTCACTTCTTTAAACACATTTTTTTAAAATCATTATTATGCGCCGCCAGATGGAGTACCATTTGGCGATGCATAACCTTCGGTTTCAGATTGTGCTGAATTCTCAAGATCACCCTAAAACGTCCGAACGAGCAAGACTCTCCAACCGTGTTTGCCATTCGAGGTCGTATAGATCCCGAAAATACATATTTCCTCGCAAAATCGCACCACGCACCAAACATCACCGACGGTTTGTGGTGCTTGGTGTTTTGTGTCTTTGGCCAAAATGTTAGATCTATCGTATCTTTTGACTCTAGCTCTGATTTAGTCACCGTTTTTTTCAAATCGTTAATTTTTTAGGGATCTATCCATTGGCAAACCTGGAAAACCTGGCGAACCGCTGTAGGTAGTTTGTCCCAAATATTTTTCGAAACGAGACCTCGAAAGCCATCAATTTTGCCTTTTTTCAATTTTGACCGTTTTGATTTTCATTCATATTATTCCTTTTATGTATGCATGACTTACCATGGTACATATTGTTTTAAGGCCTATTATTTCACTCCTAATGTAATTATGTATAATGCATATAAATTTGAATCTAATGTTACTTCATTAAACATGCTTTTTTAAATCATTAATATGCGCCGCCAGATGGAGTACCATTTGGCGGCGTATAACCTTCGGTTTCAGATTGTGCTGAAATTCTTGAGATCACCCTAATATGACCCTAACATCAAGACTCATGGATAGTGTATTGACATTCGAGGTCGTCAGGATGCCGAAAAAAGACATTTTACTCATTTTTAATGTTCTCTTTGAACGTTTTCAATTTATATCGTATTAGTAGTTTTGTGTATGCATAACTTTGAATGGTATATATCGTTTTTAGGCCTATTAATTCATTCACAATGTAATTATGTATAACAAATATAAATTTGAATCTAATGTCACTTCTTTAAACACATTTTTTTAAATCATTATTATGCGCCGCCAGATGAGTACCATTTGGCGGTGCTTAACCTTCGGTTTCAGATTATGCTGAAATTCTCAAGATCACCCTAAAACGACTCTAACATCAAGACTCCTACATAGTGTCTGGACATTCGAGGTCGCCATGATGCTGAAAAAAAGACATTTTACTCATTTAGAATGTTCTCTTTGAACATTTTCAATTTATATCGTATTATTAGTTTTGTGTATGCATGACTTAGCATGGTATATATCGTTTTAAAGCCTATTATTTCATTCGCGATGAAATTATTTATAACGGGTAAAATTTGAATCTAATGTCACTTCTTGAAACATTTTATTTAAATCATTAATATGCGTCGCCAGATGGAGTACCATGAGGTGGTGCATAACCTTCGGTTTCAGATTGTGCTGAAATTCTCAAGATCACCCTAAAACGGCCGAACGAGCAAGACTCTATGAACGTGTTTTCCATTCAAGGTCCTCTAAATTCCCAAACAGACATCTTTTGTGACGACCCGGAAATTTCGACCACATTTAAACTTAATCTTTATATGATTTCGACACGATAAACAAAGTCTGTAATGATGAGTCTCAAAAATTTTGAACTATTTTCATGAATGCATTTGACCTTCGACTGTTCCTGAGGATTCAGGAACATTTAATTGTAAATAGAAATGTATGTATTTAAATATATTATATAATGGTAATATGTAATATTACAAAATTTAGTTATTTTGATTAATTATGTAAAATAAGTAATATATGATATCATAATTTAAATGTAATTATATATATAAATAAAGTATATCGAATATATATTTGATTTCGAATTTATTTAGTAAATGATAGTAACACTCATTCGTCATACAATTGATAGTAAATAAGTTAAAAACGAACTTATATAATTTTAAAATAAACGGTGATTCGAAAATGAGTTATATGAATCGTAGGCCTATTAAAATATATATATATATATATATGTATATATATATATATGTATATATATATATATATGTATATATATATATATATATGTATATATAAATATATATACATATATATGTATGTATATATATAAATATATATATATATATATATATATATATATATATATATATATATATATATATATATATATATATATATATATATGAAAGGACCCGTTCATATACATTATAAACGATTCACAATAGTTGATTACATTGCGAGGTATTTGACCTCTATATGATACATTTTACAAACATTGCATTCGTTTTTAAAAGACAATCTTTCTTTACATCGAAAATTGACAGGCATGCATACCATTTCATAATATCCACTATCCAACTATAAATTGATTTAATAATAATCTTTGATGAACTCGAATGCAACGTTCTTCGAAATATGCTATGAAAGACTCCAAGTAATATCTTTAAAATGAGCAAATGCACAGCGGAAGATTTCTTTAACACCTGAGAATAAACATGCTTTAAAGTGTCAACCAAAAGGTTGGTGAGTTCATTAGTTTATCATAATCATTTATTTCCATCATTTTAATAGACCACAAGAATTTCATTTCCAGTTCTCATAAATATATGTCCCATGCATAGAGACAAAAATAATCATTCATATGGTGAACAGCTGGTAACCGACATTAACAATATGCATATAAGAATATCCCCTATCATTCCGGGATCCTCCTTCGGACATGATATAAATTTCGAAGTACTAAAGCATCCGGTACTTTGGATGGGGTTTGTTAGGCCCAATAGATCTATCTTTAGGATTCGTGTCAATTAGGGTGTCTGTTCCCTAATTCTTAGATTACCAGACTTTAATAAAAGGGGCATATTCGATTTCGATAATTCAACCATAGAATGTAGGTTCAATTACTTGTGTCTATTTCGTCAAACATTTATAAAAGCGCATGTATTCTCAGTCCCAAAAATATAAAGGGTAAAAAGGCAAATGAAACTCACACATATAAATATTGTAAAACAGTTAATAAAGCATTTACATGTATTCTCAGCCCAAAAATGTAATGAGTAAAAAAGGGAGCAAATGAAACTCACCATACTGTATTTCATAGTAAAAATACATATAACGTCATTGAACAAGTGCAAGGTTGGCCTCGAATTCACGAACCTATATTCATTATATATATTTATATGTTGGTCAATATTTGTATAGCAATTTAGGTCAGGTCATAGTGTAATCCTATCCTATAGCTCGAGTCTGACTCTACAGTATAGTAACATGTTATATTACTCATGCTCAATTAAGATTCTAGTAAAAGGTGACGTGTGAAACAACGTAACACAAATGGTTTCATAATCATAAAATAGTATTTTAGGTTTTTTTTTTTTTTTTTTTTTTTTTTTTAGAGAAAATCAACACAAAAAGTTAACTGAAAAGTTAACAGGAAAAGTCAAAGTTCAAAGTCAAAAGTCAAAGGTTAAAGTCAAAAGTCAAATGTCAAAGTAAAAATGAGGTCGCATGCAAATATATAATAACTTATACAAAAATGATTTTCGGTCAAACATGGCTAAACGGGCCACTTCAGCTATTTTTAGAAAAATTATCGGAACTCCGATTAATAAACGGCCAAAGATAAAAGTTACACATTACCAAAAAGATTAAGCATAAATATTACAGAAGTAAACTAAACCTAGACAACTCGTAGTTGCCAACGCGTTTTCGGCATTTCAAAGTTAATTTTTTAGCTTTAATAAATTTACAAAAGTGACCGAGTAGCCTACTCTGGAGATTTTTAGAAAATTCCTCAAAACTCGTATTGACAAACGGTCAAAGCCTGCAAATTCTCGTTACCACAAAGATATAACATGATTTTTGGCAAGAGTAAACACATATCAAGCCGACCATGACAACTGATACAAAACTGACATTTTTAAATAAAAAAGTTTCAGCTCTTTTTAGAATTTTAAAATGTGACCGAACTGTCAACTTTGATGATTTTTATAAAAATCGTCGAGACTCGAATTGACAAACGGCCAGAGTCGTTTGTTAGACCTTACAGCAAAGAATGCAATGGTATTTTGTTTTATATATGAAACAACGCAGATCAGCGAGAATTTCAGTTCCCGTTTCGACATTTCATCAAAATTTGCAAAACTTCTTTTGTCCATAACTTGACAACCGTTCAACGAAACGAGACGTGCTTTATATGAAAATTCATCTACTCGACGAGTAGAATCCAAATAACCACTTTTTATAACCCAGAAAATTAGTTCACTAATTATCATCAGCAATTTTAATTACGAAATTAATTATGCAATTTGTTTATTTCATAACTTTCTAACCGTTACTTGGATTCAAGTGATTCTTAAACCAAAATTCAACTATTTTTCGCTAGCTTTCCAACGACATGCATATCTTATCTCAATCGTATATGTAACTAATTCAGGAATCAACATAACCTATCTAATGGCAATATCAAAAGTACAAGCATGCATAATCCTATATACTCGAGCACTAGTCAGGGATACACTATTAGTATGTAAAAATTAAATTATGAGTACTCACATATCAATATTGAGATTCAATATTGCAGGAAAGGTACGTAAACGCAACGGAGATGATAAACACTATATTGACCTCACGAGCATACCCATGAACCATACTCAATCACCTCCATAGCTATAACCCATAATTTCCTTAATCCTATCCCACTCGAAAAAACAACTTCGAAATCACTCGGACAGCACTCCGTCGTAATATTTTATGTATACTAATAATATCTTGAGATAATACGGAGTAAATATATATATGTAAATCGATTGAGAGAGTTTAGATAAAACTATTTTCAAGTTTCTATGAAATAATGAAATATATTGAATTCTATTTATAATAGATTTTTGAATTATTAAAGTGAATTATTAAAGTATGAATTATTAAAGTGAATTATTAAAGTATGAATTATTAAAGTGAATTATTAAAATATGAATTATTAAAGTGAATTATTAAAGTATGAATTATTAAAGTGAATTATTAAAGTATGAATTATTAAAGTTAAAGTAAAGTAAAAATAAAGTAAAGGTAAAGTTTAAGTATAGTAAAAGTATAAAACTATGTACGTATAATACGCGTATAAATATATATAATATTAATTTAAATCGTTATATATATTTAATAAAATAAAATATAAATATCGTTATCTTTATCATACTAGTTAAGTAATGAGTTGTCAAAAGTGGTTCTAGATATTTATAAAAGTTATATACGTTTTAATAATAAAGTTCTTTTTAAACTGAAAACGTTTTTGTACGTTTGAAACTAAATAGATCAATCGAGTCTTTATGAGATTCAATCTTCCACTATCCTTTGTCTAGTTCTCAATGATTGACAATTTGTTCATATTTATAAATCACTTTACCATTTTTCGAATATTGTTAAAATGAAAAGATTTCTCAAATCAACGTGGGCCTTTCAACAGAGACTTGTAATCATAATTTAACATATCTGATAATTCAATCATTTGATCTTATCTTTTAATTCCATTGATAAACATTTTGAAACAGATACAATCATATAAAGTATTTAATCTAATATTTTGTTTACGTTTCAAGTTATAATATATATACACATATACATATATAATCATATTCGTTTAATGGTTCGTGAATCGTTGGAACTTGGTCGAGGTTGAATGAATGTATGAACATAGTTTAAAATTCTTGAAATTTAACTTAACAAATATTGCTTATCTTGTCGGAAACATATAAAGATTAAAGTTTAAATTTGGTTGGAAATTTCTGGGTTGTCACAGTACCTACTCGTTAAAGAAATTTTTTCCCAAAATTTGAGTGGAAAGGTCGTGAATGATAATAAGTATGTTTTCATGATGCATACGGGCTGAAAATTAGAGTTTTATCATCAGCGAATAATTTGGATAAACAATCCATTTATATGAAGAGTACGAATGAAGCTAACATAGAAGAGTGAAATGAGTAAGTGTAGATTCATCTTATCATTTGACGTAGATATGATTGATTCCCAGATTTTAAGGGATTTGAAGAAAATATTCTTAATAAGATTTGACTCTCATGTAATCAAGGGAATTAGGATCCGCTTTAAATGCGACCATCCATTTTAATTGTTCTGTCTGAGATTTTCTTATAAATTCACCTCCTTCGTTTCCTTACAACTCACACCATCTGTTGATGCATTTTATGCAAGTCCCTAGACATCTACCCACGTCCATTGCAGGTACAACAGTTTACAGGCCACCATGATTGCTCGTTATTATCCTATCCGTGTTTGTATGTGGTTACAGGAACTGCAGGAACGAGATTTAGATGTTTGACTATGTTAGACTTAGTCAGACGTACGAGTGAAGCCTCACTAGTACGGCTGACAGGCTCATACGCATGGTTGATGCTGAGCTAAGTCACAATTACAACCTAAATGATAAGACACGAGTGAGTGATCACCCGTACGGTTGATGAAGCCAACTCGTACGTGTGATGAATGAATCGTATGGGTGTGTCAACAGTAGGGGTATATAAAGTCTTATGTTCTTCATTTTTGGTTAAGCCTCTCATTTGTTACACACACTCAGATCTAGTGAGCTCCTTCGATTATCTCTCAGTCCAAATCACCCAGGTGGTGAATAATAGCTCTAGGTGTTGATCTAATCACACTTGATTTAGTTGTGGTTTGACTAAATTAATCAAAAAAAAACTTAACCTATTCACTAGAGGGTTTGATTCACTTATTCTGCCATTGTGTGAGTTAAATCTGTTGATTTCTAAGTTCCTAGTCATGTTTCATCACCTTCTATTCTTTCCCCCTCAACTCATATTTTAAAGTATTCATCAATATGCTCCATCCAGTTCTGATTCTTGATATACTTCTAACTTTCATATCGGTCATTCCTCTTTTTTTTCATCTACTGCCGGAAGAATCTATTTACTTCTACTATACTCTTGGGTTTATAGTGTTCCTAGTTCTCCCGTGTCTTTATATTGCTATATGCATCGATATATATGGTTTATAATTTCTAGTTTGTCGTTGGGCTTTATATGTTCCCTTATATTTCAAAGTCTCTGCTTCTGTCTTCTATAATCATTATCATTCACAGTTAATACTCTCTTTTATTTGCTGCAATTTATACCCCAATTTCTATTTCGGAGTTTTGTCCTTTCGTTTCTTCTTCTTGCGATTAAGCACCGCTTGTAATGGTCCAGAATTCACAGATATGAATTTCGAAATGAACATTGTTAATGTTCTAGGAAGGAAATTGTGATGGCACGATCTTGACTTGTCAAATTACTAAAATATCTTGGAAAAGGCCGAATCATCAAGAAATATTTTCTTGATATTTTAGAGGTTAAATAGAATACAAGAGTCGTATAACATGGCACATGATGATGTTATGATCTGTGAATCATCACGTTCCATTTAGAAACTCAGCATGACTTACTGTAATATAATCACATTGATCAAGTGTCATTATATTATACTAATTCATGCTTCAGTTCCCAACACTACTTCAAAATATTCCTATTTTAAACTTGAATGTTTCAGAATTTAGAAACTAAAATAGTTTCTTTTATGATGTTATACAGATAGCGCGAAGAGGTAAATGATTTCAAATAAAAAAAATTAAGAAAATATCTTCAGAAATATGGAGGATATTTATAATGAAAGATATGATGATATTTTAGAATTTCTAATATCAGAGGATGATGAAGAATATTGTCTGCAGGGGTTTAGAGTCAGGAGCAAGGTATTCGTTAATGACTTCAGCAGATACTGAATTATTTGGATCCTTTGAAGTCAGGTTCAGTCTTTGTAATTTGTCCACAGCCTCCTTCCTACTTTGCTCAATCCGTTTTCCAGTTCCAAGACTTCTCTTTTTCTGCGCTTTGCCAGCACACCTATTCATTATCATCAAACTTTTGCTGTTAAGGTCGTTTATAGTTTTTTTGCTACTTCATCAGTATTTTTCCATTTTCGGAGAACCAATTCGTAGTTCGAAGTGTTTTTCAGAATCTTCACATTCAAATTAAGTCCAGAAGATAGATGTTATATATACACATATAACTGTTGGCGTAGACATGCTGCGAGATTTCAAAATACTGATTGCTAATTCCCAATGATTCGTATGGAAATTCTCATTACAAGTTGCGAATGAGTAAATGATGGGGTTTCAATGAATAATTATAATGACTTTTTGGAGAGGCTAAAGTCAAAGGGTAATGAAGTTGTTGATACATCTGTTAATAATGTGTTGGAATGTAAAAGGTTCCCTGGTAACGATGGTGTATATCTCAAGGTTATAATAAGGTTAGTCTGACTGAAAAGTTGAAGTTGACTTGCTGGAGCTGTGACAAAACTGGCTACTTTGAATAGGAGTCGCAAAGTTATTTTTGCTAATAAATGCTAAAGAATCTGACGCGGATACGTTGTTTAAACTTTTACTTTGGTTTCAAGAGTTTTTCGGGTACATAACTGTGGGTAACATGTGGTTGGATCATCATCTCGATTGCTCATCATTCGAAGTGTCTTCAGAAATTTTCGAAAGGTTTGAACACAGATTGTAATCGTTAACATACATTTGATGTTCTAACACAGTTTTGAAGTCAAAATATAGCTTGTGAAAGATGTAAGGATCTAAGAGTGATGATTTTAGTCATATCTCAAGTTGAATTTTGAGATTTCAAAATCAGAATATGTAATTAAATTTTGAATGAGTATGGTTGTTTTGATTTCTATAAAAGAATGTATATTGTTGTGAAAGTAGGGAGTATAATGGATGATTTGCTGAATCAGATTCGAAGAATGTAATATATTAATTGTGAATTTATATATCTCTCGGGTATTACCTACCCGTTAAAAAAAATTTCACAATTAATATTTTGTACAAAAGAATTTTATTACAGTCTTTATGAAAATATATATATATGTATATTTTCTTCAGATGTAACATAGATTTAATGAGTTAATGTTAAATTAAACTCATTTGATTTACGGTTGAAACTAGAATTGAATAATCCCTAAAGGCTTTAAAAAGTACATAACTTTTACGCAGTATTTCTTTAATGACATTGAAATTATGAATCAATACTTCGTTATTTGTTGATGTATGATGTTCGGTTCGTGGAATTCTTGTGAATTTCGCAAAGTACGAATGATGTTATCTGAAAAGTTTCGGGTACATCGATGATGAAAGTGTAAAATCAAATATATACTTGATTTATTATGAATTGGAATTTGTTGAATTGCGACAGAGATTGTAGTTAACGCTGGTTAAGTTGCGGCCGAAGGACGTACATTATTGCATATTTGTAATATGAATTAACCGAGTAGTTAAGATTCACACACAATAGCTTAGCATGGAAAGATTTATTTTTATTTCAAAATATATAAAATATACATATAATTTCTTCAAAGGGAATGAGTTAATTCTTCATAACTCGTTGATACAATATACGGGTTATTGATTCGTAATGATGTCCATAGTGATTCTTGAGCTGACGGAGTTTGTGATGTTATAGGTGTTGTTGATTCTGATGTTGACTGTACTGATGATGCTGGTGACGCTGACGGTACTGTTGATGCTGTTGGTAAAACAAGTTTAGCTTGTTAATCACACACCATTTTTGTCAGGGTTTCTACTCTTCCTTCTATCATTTTGGTTCGTTTAACTGATTTATGGTTAGGGCTAGATTAGATAATCTCTAAGACTTTAGAGATTACATAATCTGCGCGGAATGTTTCTCCAATGAAGTTATGAATTAATACTTCATCGGTTATTGTTGTTGGTATTCCTTGGTATCTACAGGGCGTATGACATTGGTGCTCGTGGGACAGAGTGTAAAGTTGAGGTTTACGACGTGGTTGTAGTTGGGGTGGTAATGGTACTATTGGCGTTGATGATGGTGTTACTGGTTATGCTGCTGATGCTGCTGCTGGTGTTTGTAATCTCTGCACCATATTCTCCAAAGCCACTACCCGAGCGCGAAGCTCGTTGACTTCTTCTATTACACCGGGGTGATTGTCGGTTCGGACGAGCGGATAAATAAAATCTAAAATTTGATGTAATATATAATCGTGACGAGATACTCTGGAAATGAGCGAGAAAATGGTGTTTCGAACAGGTTCGCCGATAAGTGCTTCAGGTTCTTCATTAAGAGGGCAATGTGGTGGATGGAAGGGATCATCTTCTTCTTGTCTCCAATGATTGAGGAGGCTACGAACCCATCCCCAATTCATCCAGAATAGGTGATGACTGATTGGTTGATCTATTCCTGTCACACTGCTTTCGGAGCTGGAGTGGGATTCCATTTCGAAATCCGAGGAACTTGAATTAATGATGAATTCCATTTCGTACGATTGAATAAGGATTTTTTTTTTCGATATGAAATGATTTTCGGTTATCGGATGGTATTCTAATTACATTGAATATCCATATATATAGAACAAAAGATTTCGCAAATTACGGAGGAATTTACGGGATATATCAGGCAACGTTTACAGTAATAGATACGATAAGATATGATTTAGCAGATATGCTAAGATATGAATTTTTGTCTATACACTATTCATGCAATCAATGCAGCTAGACGTGTCTTAGAATAAAAATGATAAGCAGGTAATTTCCTGAGGATGATAAGTAGTTAATTTTTGACACAAAATGATAAGCAAAACTATTGACATGCAGACACGGTCGAAGTCCAGACTCACTAATGCATCCTATCGACTTATCTGTTAGACACACTAATGCAGACCTGGTTCGCTAAGACCACCGCTCTGATACCAACTGAAAGGACCCGTTCATATACATTATAAATGATTCACAATAGTTGATTACATTGCGAGGTATTTGACCTCTATATGATACATTTTACAAACATTGCATTCGTTTTTAAAAGACAATCTTTCTTTACATCGAAAATTGACAGGCATGCATACCATTTCATAATATCCACTATCCAACTATAAATTGATTTAATAATAATCTTTGATGAACTCAATGACTCGAATGCAACGTTTTTCGAAATATGCTATGAAAGACTCCAAGTAATATCTTTAAAATGAGCAAATGCACAGCGGAAGATTTCTTTAACACCTGAGAATAAACATGCTTTAAAGTGTCAACCAAAAGGTTGGTGAGTTCATTAGTTTATCATAATCATTTATTTCCATCATTTTAATAGACCACAAAAATTTCATTTCCAGTTCTCATAAATATACGTCCCATGCATAGAGACAAAAATAATCATTCATATGGTGAACACCTGGTAACCGACATTAACAATATGCATATAAGAATATCCCCTATCATTCCGGGATCCTCCTTCGGACATGATATAAATTTCAAAGTACTAAAGCATCCGGTACTTTGGATGGGGTTTGTTAGGCCCAATAGATCTATCTTTAGGATTCGCGTCAATTAGGGTGTCTGTTCCCTAATTCTTAGATTACCAGACTTTAATAAAAGGGACATATTCGATTTCGATAATTCAACCATAGAATGTATTTTCAATTACTTGTGTCTATTTCGTCAAACATTTATAAAAGCGCATGTATTCTCAGTCCCAAAAATATAAAGGGTAAAAAGGCAAATGAAACTCACACATATAAATATTGTAAAACAGTTAATAAAGCATTTGCATGTATTCTCAGCCCAAAAATGTAATGAGTAAAAAAGGGAGCAAATGAAACTCACCATACTGTATTTCGTAGAAAAAATACATATAACGTCATTGAACAAGTGGAAGGTTGGCCTCGGATTCACGAACCTATATTAATTATATATATTTATATGTTGGTCAATATTTGTATAGCAATTTAGGTCAGGTCATAGTGTAATCCTATCCTATAGCTCGAGTCTGACTCTACAGTATAGTAACATGTTATATTACTCATGCTCAATTAAGATTCTAGTAAAAGGTGACGTGTGAAATAACGTAACACAAATGGTTTCATAATCATAAAATAGTATTTTAGGTTTTTTTTTTTTTTTTTTTTTAGAGAAAATCAACACAAAAAGTTAACTGAAAAGTTAACAGGAAAAGTCAAAGTTCAAAGTCAAAAGTCAAAGGTTAAAGTCAAAAGTCAAAGGTCAAAGTAAAAATGAGGTCGCATGCAAATATATAATAACTTATACAAAAATGATTTTCGGTCAAACATGACTAAACGGGCCACTTCAGCTATTTTTAGAAAAATTATCGGAACTCCGATTGATAAACGGCCAAAGATAAAAGTTACACATTACCAAAAAGATTAAGCATAAATATTACAGAAGTAAACTAAACCTAGACAACTCGTAGTTGCCAACGCGTTTTCGGCGTTTCAAAGTTAATTTTTCAGCTTTAATAAATTTACAAAAGTGACCGAGTAGCCTACTTTGGAGATTTTTAGAAAATTCCTCAAAACTCGTATTGACAAACGGTCAAAGCCTGCAAATTCTCGTTACCACAAAGATATAACATGATTTTTTGCAAGAGTAAACACATATCAAGCCGACCATGACAACTGATACAAAACTGACATTTTTAAATAAAAAAGTTTCAGCTCTTTTTAGAATTTTAAAATGTGACCAAACTGTCAACTTTGATGATTTTTATAAAAATCGTCGAGACTCGAATTGACAAACGGCCAGAGTCGTTTGTTAGACCTTACAGCAAAGAATTCAGTGGTATTTTGTTTTATATATGAAACAACGCAGATCAGCGAGAATTTCAGTTCCCGTTTCGACATTTCATCAAAATTTGCAAAACTTCTTTTGTCCATAACTTGACAACCGTTCAACGAAACGAGACGTGCTTTATATGAAAATTCATCTACTCGACGAGTAGAATCCAAATGACCACTTTTTATAACCCAGAAAATTAGTTCACTAATTATCATCAGCAATTTTAATTACGAAATTAATTATGCAATTTGTTTATTTCATAACTTTCTAACCGTTACTTGGATTTAAGTGATTCTTAAACCAAAATTCAACTATTTTTTCGCTAGCTTTCCAACGACATGCATATCTTATCTCAATCGTATATGTAACTAATTCAGGAATCAACATAACCTATCTAATGGCAATATCAGAAGTACAAGCATGCATAATTCTATATACTCGAGCACTAGTCAGGGATACACTATTAGTATGTAAAAATTAAATTATGAGTACTCACATATCAATATTGAGATTCAATATTGCAGGAAAGGTACGTAAACGCAACGGAGATGATAAACACTATATTGACCTCACGAGCATACCCATGAACCATACTCAATCACCTCCATAGCTATAACCCATAATTTCCTTAATCCTATCCCACTCGAAAAAACAACTTCGAAATCACTCGGACAGCACTCCGTCGTAATATTTTATGTATACTAATAATATCTTGAGATAATACGGAGTAAATATATATATGTAAATCGATTGAGAGAGTTTAGATAAAACTATTTTCAAGTTTCTATGAAATAATGAAACCTATTAAATTCTATTTATAATAGATTTTTGAATTATTAAAGTGAATTATTAAAGTATGAATTATTAAAGTGAATTATTAAAGTATGAATTATTAAAGTGAATTATTAAAATATGAATTATTAAAGTGAATTATTAAAGTATGAATTATTAAAGTGAATTATTAAAGTATGAATTATTAAAGTTAAAGTAAAGTAAAAATAAAGTAAAAGTAAAGTTTAAGTATAGTAAAAGTATAAAACTATGTACGTATAATACGCGTATAAATATATATAATATTAATTTAAATCGTTATATATATTTAATAAAATAAAATATAAATATCGTTATCTTTATCATACTAGTTAAGTAATGAGTTGTCAAAAGTGGTTCTAGATATTTATAAAAGTTATATACGTTTTAATAATAAAGTTCTTTTTAAACTGAAAACGTTTTTGTACGTTTGAAACTAAATAGATCAATCGAGTCTTTATGAGATTCAATCTTCCACTATCCTTTGTCTAGTTCTCAATGATTGACAATTTGTTCATATTTATAAATCACTTTACCATTTTCCGAATATTGTTAAAATGAAAAGATTTCTCAAATCAACGTGGGCCTTTCAACAGAGACTTGTAATCATAATTTAACATATCTAATAATTCAATCATTTGATCTTATCTTTTAATTCCATTGATAAACATTTTGAAACAGATACAATCATATAAAGTATTTAATCTAATATTTTGTTTACGTTTCAAGTTATAATATATATACACATATACATATATAATCATATTCGTTTAATGGTTCGTGAATCGTTGGAACTTGGTCGAGGTTGAATGAATGTATGAACATAGTTTAAAATTCTTGAAATTTAACTTAACAAATATTGCTTATCGTGTCGGAAACATATAAAGATTAAAGTTTAAATTTGGTTGGAAATTTCCGGGTTGTCACAATATACATATATACATATATACATATATATATGTATATATATTTCGGAGCTAACTGTTAAATTTTAACATTTTTTTTATATTTTACCTGGAGCGAGCGTGGACAGTTAAGTTAATTTCTATTTAGACAATTAATGACCATTTTTATAAAATAATGATTAAAATAAATAAAGATGTTTAATATAAAAATTTAGATTTTTTGTGTACTTTTATCCATTATCAACGGAGCACGAATTTCAGTCCAAGAATGAAATAGTAAACGATGGCTAATATATTCACACATTTATATTTTAAATATTATTAAACTATTAATTTATCCGTTCAATCACTTCTCAATCAGTGAATTTAGATTGAGAATAATATTCGATCACTGTGCTCTTTTTGCTTTTACTCACAATCAGACAATCGATTTTCACATATGTTAAGACTTGTGACATTTTCACATATGTTAACACCACATGAACCCATTTTTGTGTCGTTACTTTTCGTGTATGCTTCAAGATATAAACCATCAACTTTCTATCTCTATTATGATTCACCACCATCAACCTCCATGATCCACCATGTAACCATCAACAACTCGATCACCACCCTACCACTTTTCATTTCACTTGTTAACCGAGAGTCACCTCTACCACAACCATCACACGTCTATGTGTCAACCTCCAACACCACACTCTTTGAAATCTACCACCATCATCAACGTATTTTACTATTATTTGAAATCGTTTCTACTATGCTTGTTTCTCTTTCTGTGTCTCTCAAACTAACTACTACTGCATATAACGGTTAAGGAACCACCATACCAACATCATACTGCTACTGTGTAAGTTCCTGTTTTATCTGGGTTACAACCCAAAATCATCGACTATATATATTATTACGACGGCTATTACCTTCGGTTTATATTTATTCTAAACCTCACGAAACCCACTTCATCTATAATCTTCTTCAATCACCATTAAAACCACCACAACTTCATTCGACAACCATCACCGTTTTATTTCTTGTTTCCCCTCAAATCCATATTGCAGCCACCACCTTGTTGATTTTTTTTTTTTTTGATCCTATGAAAACAACAGGCTGCTCGCTACCATGTTTTATTTGTTTTTCTCTGTTGCAAATGCTACTTTACTATTTCTATTTCAATCGATAACCAAACTCACACCATCGTGATGCACCACCTATATGATCATCTTCATTAAACCTACCAAAGGACTTATCAAACTAATGCTTCGTACTCCGGTTTCTATTCGAGTTACAACCAAATCCCAAACTATCTTGCTCGATTATAATCACCACCGATCATACAAACGTGGTTTTGTTGCTCGATAATTTTCACCGCACCTTTTTTTACTGTTACCATCGATCTCTATAAAACCACCCTACTTGTCATCACTCCACCTTACACCACTCATCACAACCAAGGTGACCATCACCCTAAACCGTCAATGACCCACTCCAACTCGTACACTACCTTTGCTCCCATTCGAAAGCCACCTTACTACTGTTTATTATACGATTACTGCATATTTTTTTGTTTCGATCGAACCGTGAAGCACCATCACATGTAAACTGCAAAACCGCTGCTACATCACTCTTTTTCTGCTGCATTTTTTTTGGTTTCCTGTCTTCTATTATAGCGACAAAGGTGATGTATGTAATGATGGATACAAGTGTTATGAATAAATATGAATATAATGATATTTGTGTGTGGGGATGTGGGGTTCACGATAGGGATATAGATTGATTCCCAATTTCAACAGATTAGGTGAAACACGTTTCCTTATTTTAATTACAAAACTGCAACGGGCCACTGTTGGGCCGAGGGCCAAGTTGTTTTTCCTGATGGGCCGTATAACCTTGTGATTTTGGGCTTGATTAGGGTGTTAGTGAGCCAATGTGTTCCAGTTTACTTAGTGGGTCGAAGCCCAATTTAATTAGACTATGATGAACACTTGTGAGATAACAAATGATGATGATGTTGAGTGAAAATATTAATTGATAATGAGCAATGAAAACGATAATGGTGATTAAGAAAAAGGTGGTAATGGTTACAGTATCATGATGGTGATATACGATATTTATGATGATGATCGAAACAATACAGGACAATGATACATGATGTACATGGTGATAATAATTATGATGAAAATGGAAACAGACAATTAATGGTTAAATAAATTTGTTCCGTGATTTAAATCAGAAAGATACAAGGCAGACTAATTGTAGTGACCCGAACTTTTCCATGTTTATATATATATTAAATGAAATTGTTATTTACATGATTAAGTGTTTCCAACATGTTAAGCAATCAAACCTGTTAAGACTTGATTAATTGAAATAGGTTTCATATAGACAATTGACCACCGAAGTTGACCGGTGATTCACGAACGTTAAAACTTGTAAAAACTATACGATGACATATATATGGTTATATATATAGTTAACATGATTTTATTATAAGTATGTATCTTATTAGGTATTTTAACAATGAGTTATATACATAAAAATGAGACTATTAATTTAAGAAACTCGAAAACGATATATATAACGATTATCGTTATAACAACGTCTTACTGGGTACATATGAATCATATTAAGATATTGATACACTTGGTTAATTATGTTAAATAATAATTAAATATATTATTAAGTGTATTAACAATGAAATACATATGTAAAAATAAGACTACTAACTTAATGATTTCGAAACGAGACATATATATAACGATTGTCGTTGTAACGACATTTAACTGTATATATATCATACTAAGATATATTATATATAATAATATCATGATAATATAACAATTTAACATCTCATTTGTTATAATAAACAATGGGTTAACAACATTCAACAAGATCGTTAACCTAAAGGTTTCAAAACAACATTTACATGTAACGACTAACGATGACTTAACGACTCAGTTAAAATGTATATACATGTAGTGTTTTAATATGTATTCATACACTTTTGAAAGACTTCAAGACACTTATCAAAATACTTCTACTTAACAAAAATGCTTACAATTACATCCTCGTTCAGTTTCATCAACAATTATACTCGTATGCACCCGTATTCGTACTCGTACAATACACAGCTTTTAGATGTATGTACTATTGGTATATACACTCCAATGATCAGCTCTTAGCAGCCCATGTGAGTCACCTAACACATGTGGGAACCATCATTTGGCAACTAGCATGAAATATGTCATAAAATTACAAAAATATGAGTAATCATTCATGACTTATTTACATGAAAACAAAATTACATATCCTTTATATCTAATCCATACACCAACGACCAAAAACACCTACAAACACTTTCATTCTTCAATTTTCTTCATCTAATTGATCTCTCTCAAGTTCTATCTTCAAGTTCTAAGTGTTCTTCATAAATTCCAAAAGTTCTAGTTTTATAAAATCAAGAATACTTCCAAGATTGCAAGTTTACTTCCAAGTTTTCTAAATCCATTCCAAGTAATCATCCAAGATCAAGAAACCTTTGTTAATTACAGTAGGTTATCTTTCTAATACAAGGTAATAATCATATACAAACTTTAATTCAATTTTTATAACTATAACAATCTTATTTCGAGTGGAAATCTTACTTGAAATTGTTTTCATGTCATGATTCTGCTTCAAGAACTTTCAAGCCATCCAAGGATCCTTTGAAGCTAGATCTATTTTTATCATTTCCAGTAGGTTTATCTAAGGAACTTGAGGTAGTAATGATGTTCATAACATCATTCGATTCATACATATAAAGCTATCTTATTCGAAGGTTTAAACTTGTAATCACTAGAACATAGTTTAGTTAATTCTAAACTTGTTCGCAAATAAAAGTTAATCCTTCTAACTTGACTTTTAAAATCAACTAAACACATGTTCTATATCTATATGATATGCTAACTTAATGATTTAAAACCTGGAAACACGAAAAACACCGCGGGCTGTTTTGGGTTAGTTAATTAAAAACTATGATAAACTTTGATTTAAAAGTTGTTATTCTAAGAAAATGATTTTTATTATGAACATGAAACTATATCCAAAAATTATGGTTAAACTCAAAGTGGAAGTATGTTTTCTAAAATGGTCATATAGACGTCGTTCTTTCGACTGAAATGACTACCTTTACAAAAATGACTTGTAACTTATTTTTCTGACTATAAACCTATACTTTTTCTATTTAGATTCATAAAATATAGTTCAATATGAAACCATAGCAATTTGATTCACTCAAAACGGATTTAAAATGAAGAAGTTAGGGGTAAAACAAGATTGGATAATTTTTCTCATTTTAGCTACGTGAAAATTGGTAACAAATCTATTCCTACCATAACTTAATCAACTTGTATTGTATATTATGTAATCTTGAGATACCATAGACAAGTATACAATGTTTTGACCTATCATGTCGATACATCTATATATATTTCGGAACAACTATAGACACTCTATATGTGAATGTTGGAGTTAACTATACAGGGTTGAGGTTGATTCCAAAATATATATAGTTTGAGTTGTGATCAATACTGAGATACGTATACACTGGGTCGTGGATTGATTCAAGATAATATTTATCGATTTATTTCTGTACATCTAACTGTGGACAACTAGTTGTAGGTTACTAACGAGGACAGCTGGCTTAATAAACTTAAAACATCAAAATATATTAAAAGTGTTGTAAATATATTTTGAACATACTTTGATATATATGTATATATTGTTATAGGTTCGTGAATCAACCAGTGGCAAAGTCTTACTTCTCGACGAAGTAAAAATCTGTGAAAGTGAGTTATAGTCCCACTTTTAAAATCTAATATTTTTGGGATGAGAATACATGCAGGTTTTATAAATGATTTACAAAATAGACACAAGTACGTGAAACTATATTCTATGGTTGAATTATCGAAATTGAATATGCCCCTTTTTATTAAGTCTGGTAATCTAAGAATTAGGGAACAGACACCCTAATTGACGCGAATCCTAAAGATAGATCTATTGGGCCTAACAAACCCCATCCAAAGTACCGGATGCTTTAGTACTTCGAAATTTATATCATATCCGAAGGGTGTCCCGGAATGATGGGGATATTCTTATATATGCATCTTGTTAATGTTGGTTACCAGGTGTTCACCATATGAATGATTTTTATCTTTATGTATGGGATGTGTATTGAAATATGAAATCTTGTGGTCTATTGTTACGATTTGATATATATAGGTTAAACCTATAACTCACCAACATTTTTGTTGACGTTTAAAGCATGTTTATTCTCAGGTGAATACTAAGAGCTTCCGCTGTTGCATACTAAAATAAGGACAAGATTTGGAGTCCATGTTTGTATGATATTGTGTAAAAACTGCATTCAAAAAACTGATTTTGATGTAACATATTTGTATTGTAAACCATTATGTAATGGTCGCGTGTAAACAGGATATTTTAGATTATTATTATTTGATAATCTACGTAAAGCTTTTTAAACCTTTATTTATGAGATAAAGGTTATGGTTTGTTTTAAAAATGAATGCAGTATTTGAAAAACGTCTCATACAGAGGTCAAAACCTCGCAACGAAATCAATTAATATGGAACGTTTTTAATCAATAAGAACGGGACATTTCAGTTGGTATCCGAGCGTTGGTCTTAGAGAACCAGAAATTTGCATTAGTGTGTCTTATCGAGTTTGTTAGGATGCATTAGTGAGTCTGGACTTCGACCGTGTTTTCTTTAAAAATGATTGCTTAACATTTTTGTTGGAAACTATATATTATTAACATGTATATATTATGTGATATATTAATCTCTTAACATGTTTGATATTGTGTGATAGATGTCTACCTCTAGCACAAATCCCATTGACTCACCTAATAATAACGAAGAGTCGAATATATATTGGACTGATTCACAAGTTCCCGAAGAAGAACCGGAAGAAGAATCAGAACCGGAAGAAGAATCAGAACCGGAAGAGGAGGAACTGGAGGAGGAAATAGAACCGGTGGGGGAAATAATAAAACGGTTAAGTAAAAGAAAATCCTCAACCAACTGACCAAGGTTAATTATGGTCAATGGTGTTTCCGCCAAGGAAGCAAAATATTGGGAGGATTACCAATTCTCCGATGAATCGGATTCCGACGAGAATTCCGATGATGTTATAGAAATTACCCCAAATGAATTTAAAAAGGCAAAAGAAAATAATAAGGGAAATGGCATAAAAATAGAGAAATCTAATTCCAACCCCGATGAAATTTATATGTATCGTCAACCCCCGAAGCCCTTAAGTTGTAACAATGACCCGGGAACCTCTAAACCACCAGGTTTTTCTAAACCGTTGTTGTCATAACCCGTCCTTAACCATAAGCACGCGTTATATAACGTATGATTTCATTGCGAGGTATTGACCTCTATATGAGACATTTTTGAAAGAAAACTGCATATATTATACATTACAAACCATAACCATTATTTTTGTTACAAGCTTAAGACAATAAAAAGAAGATTAACGTTTAGCGATAATCTTCGACTTACAAACTTTACAAATGATGACAACAACACGGTTTCTAGCATATTTTACAATACAACATCTCGGATATGCAGTTTTATTTTTGACACAAACATGCGTACGCAAGATCCTGGTTAGATCCAACATGATGCAGCGGAAGCTTTAGAAATCACCTGAGAATAGACATGTTTTTAAAAGGTCAACATAAAGTTGGTGAGATATAGGTTTAATGCCGGCAGCAATATATATATAGACCACAAGATTTCGTATATAAACAGTTTAATAAAAGTATTCTAAGTGGTTGAGCACTCGGTAACCATACTTAACATTTTCACGTCGCATATTCCCTTTAATATGAAATCTTACTACACCGTACCAAGTGTAGTCACAAAAACGAAGTACTGTGCAACCGTTGAATACTGGTCGTCCAGTCCGGTTGGGGTTGTCAGGCCCGATAGATCTATCAACAGGATTCGCGTTTACAATACCGCTGTAAATATTAGTTACCAAGCTACAGGGAAGTATGCCAGTGGTACAACTCAACGTAGAATATATTTTTCAGTTACTTGTGTCCATAATGTAAAACATAAAATACATGTATTCTCATCCCGAAATATTTAGAGTTTAAAAGTGGGACTATATACTCACTCTTGTCTTGATGATATAAATAATTTGAATCGGTCTTCCGGTTGATATCACGAACCTATCCATATATAATATATCAATATGTTTTCATTTTTAAACAAACGTTATAAATATATACTTGTTATACTTTTAATACTTTGAATAATTCCTTAGTCCGTAGTTAGCAGTCCGATGTTAGTAATTCAATTTTAATGGTTCATTTTTAGATGTTTAATATAACCGCAATGAAATAAATAAAACCCCCAACGAAATATATAAAATCCCATCGTATATGTATTGGTCGAGATTAATCTTGACCCATGGTACCGGTGTTGTCAAATGACGTGTTGCGTACAATCATGGGATCTTATGATTAATCTTCTCGTGTTGTTTACGGGTGATCCTGAACCATATGAAATTGAATTATGAGTACATATATATAAAATATCATGTTATCTTAGAAGTATGTGATTTATATCATTTTTTTCCAATTGATCCCGTAGTTGAAATGATCTAGGATAACCAATTTTGTTTCGGTCATAGTTTCTTCGTTACAAGTCCGTTTTCGTTGATTCAAATTGCCATCTTCTTGGATCGAGTTCTTCTTTAAGACTATGAACTGTAAATACCTTGGTTTGTATTCAAAATCATACGGCATAAGTGAAAGTTTAGTGAAACATATGAAGTTAAACATTTTGTTACAACAAAATCATTTAATGACCATTTTTCCAAAAATACTTATACTTTGAAAAACCAAGTTTTACCTTGTTAAATTAACATATAAATAAGTTATGTTACATGTCTTGAAGTATTTTAAAAGTTAAGTTAGAAGGATCTATTTAGTTTGCAAACAAGTTTGAAAACATTCAAACTATGTTCTTGTTGTTAACTTTTGTACCACAAAATAAGATAGCTATATATATATGAATCGAATAAGGTTATGAACATAGTTACTACCTCAAGTTCCTTGGATGAAGTTGCTGTAAGAGAGAAGTAAGAAGCTAGAATCAAAAGGGTGATGGAAGTGGATGAAAGATTGGAAGTAAGTTGGTGTTCTTGGAAGGTTTTCTTGAAGTGTTTTTGTATGGTTTTCTTATGATGTTTAACTAGTGTTTTTGAAGCTAGATCTTCTTGATAAGTTGCTGAAGTGTTATGGAGTTTAGAGTTCTTGAAAGAGTGTGTGTTTTTGCTAAGAGATTTGAAGTAAAAATGAAACAAAATGGTGATACATATAGGCCTTTCAAAAACGTGGCCATTAGGTGTCATGGACAAAATTTTAGTTTGTAATCTTGCTAATTAGTCTTGCAATCATACAAAAGTAATTACCTAGCTCTAAGGGCATGAATAATGGCTGGTTAGGTGGTGATTTTGATGTGTATTTACTATTAGTAAATACGTATAGGAGCTAGGTATGATACGAGTACAAATACTCTAGGTATACGTATAGAAATTTTGTGAAAAATGAAATGAGGATTCAAATATAGCTATCTTTTGTGAATACACTTATATGGTTTTATGTATTTAAGTCTTTAAAAGTAATTAAATACATTACTTATACGATATATGTATAAACATTATAAGTCTTAAGTATTTATGTCAAATAACGTTACGTATGGTTATCGTTTTGAAAACTTAAGTTAGTAGTTTCAAAATATACATATAACTTGTTGTTATTAATATAAAATGAGATATTAAAACATTCTTTAATCATGTTAAATATGTATATATATACATATATATACACAAACGTATAATTATCATATATTGTATAGTTCGGGATATCATCGGTCAAACTAGACGGTCAAACATTGTGTAAAACTCTTTTCGGATATATAAATCTCGACGATTTGGATTGCTTATCATGTTGGTAAGGTTTAATTTATGTAAATATTAATCTTATAAGTATAGTATGATCGAAAAAGTGCGGGTCGTTACATTACCTCCCCGTTAAATAAATTTCGTCCCGAAATTTTAAAATTGTACCTATTTTGCGTCATCGAGAAACAAGTGCGGATACTTTCTTTTCATCTGATCCTCGCGTTCCCAAGTAAACTCGGGACCTCTTCTAGCATTCCAACGAACCTTAACAATCGGTATATTGCTCTGTTTGAGCTGTTTAACTTCACGGTCCATGATTTCAATTGGTTCTTCGACGAATTGTAGTTTCTCGTCGACATGGATTTCTTCGAGAGGAATGGTGAGGTCTTCCTTTGCAAGACACTTCTTAAGGTTTGAGACGTGAAAGGTATTATGTACTCCGGCGAGTTGTTGCGGTAACTCGAGTCGATAAGCTACCGGTCCAATGCGTTCGATGATCTTGAACGGGCCTACGTACCTTGGGTTCAGTTTACCCCTTTTGCCGAAACGTATTACACCTTTCCAAGGTGACACCTTTAGCATAACCATGTCCCCGACCTGAAACTCTAATGGTTTCCTTCGAACATCGGCGTAGCTCTTTTGGCGACTACGGGCTGTTTTCAATCTCTCCTTGATTTGCACTATCTTCTCAGTCGTTTCATGTATGATCTCGGGACCAGTTAATTGTCGATCTCCTACTTCATTCCAACAGATAGGAGATCTACACTTCCTTCCATACAATGCTTCGAATGGCGCAGCTCCAATGCTCGCATGATAACTATTATTATACGAGAATTCTGCTAACGGTAGATATTTATCCCATCCGTTTCCAAAATCGATCACACATGCCCTGAGCATGTCTTCAAGAGTCTGAATTGTTCTCTCACTCTGCCCATCGGTCTGCGGATGATATGCGGTACTCATATCCAAACGAGTTCCTAGTGCCTCCTGTAGTGATTGCCAGAACTTTGAGGTAAATCTACTATCACGATCGGATATAATGGAAATAGGTATTCCATGCCTTGAAACAACTTCTTTTATATACAATCGTAATAGTTTCTCCATTCTATCCGTTTCCTTTATAGGCAAGAAATGTGCAGATTTGGTAAGACGATCAACAATTACCCAAATAGTGTCGTATCCCCAGGCAGTCTTTGGTAACTTCGTGATGAAATCCATGGTAATACCGTCCCATTTCCATTCTGGGATTTCTGGTTGTTGAAGTAACCCTGACGGCTTTTGGTGTTCTGCCTTGACTTTGGAACAAGTTAAACATTTGCCAACATATGTTGCAACGTCTGTCTTCAAATTAGGCCACCAATAATGCGTCTTAAGATCTTGGTACATCTTTCCAACTCCAGGATGTATCGAATATCTTGTCTTATGTGCCTCGTTCAATATCAACTTCCTTAATCCACCCAACTTCGGTACCCAAATACGATTTGCAAAATATCGAATTCCATCTTCCCGCATAACGAGTTGCTTCTCATACTTCTTCATTATTTCATTTCCTTTATTTTCTTTAGTAAGTGCTTCTCGTTGAACTTCTTTGATTTGTGAGTTGAGATTCATGCGAATTTTTATATTCATTGCTCGCACTCGAATTGGTTCTCGTTCCTTTCTGCTTAAAGCATCGGCCACCACGTTCGCCTTTCCGGGATGATAACGAATTTCACAATCATAGTCGTTTATTAACTCGACCCACCTACGTTGCCTCATGTTCAATTGTTTCTGATCAAAAATATGTTGAAGGCTTTTATGATCAGTAAACACAGTGAATTTAACCCCATACAAGTAGTGTCTCCACATCTTCAATGCAAACACGACTGCTCCCAATTCTAGATCATGCGTCGTATAATTTCGCTCGTGAATCTTCAATTGTCGGGATGCAAATGCAATAACTTTCTTCCGTTGCATAAGAACACAACCAAAACCTTGTCGCGAAGCGTCACAATATATTTCAAAATCATTGTTCCCTTCTGGTAACGATAAAATAGGCGCCGTAGTTAACTTCTTCTTTAATATTTGAAATGCGTTCTCCTGCTCCGAGGTCCATTCGTATTTCTTCCCTTTTTGTGTTAACGCTGTCAACGGCTTAGCTATTCGGGAAAAATCTTGAATAAACCTTCTATAATAACCGGCTAAACCCAAAAATTGGCGTATCTGTGTTGGTGTCTTAGGAGTCTCCCATTTTTCAATAGCTTCAGTTTTTGCTGGATCAACCTGAATTCCTTCGCTATTAACAACGTGACCAAGAAATTGCACTTCTTTCAACCAGAAAGCACACTTAGAAAATTTAGCATAAAGTTGTTCTTTTCTCAATAACTCCAGTATCAACCTTAAATGCTCTTCATGCTCTTGCTCACTCTTGGAATAGATAAGAATATCATCAATGAAAACGATAACAAACTTATCCAAATACGGACTACAAACTCGATTCATGAGGTCCATGAATACAGCTGGCGCATTCGTCAATCCAAACGGCATAACCAAAAATTCGTAATGACCATAACGTGTTCGAAAAGCAGTTTTCGGAATGTCCTCTTCTTTGACGCGTAGTTGATGATAGCCCGATCTTAAGTCGATTTTTGAATAAACACATGATCCTTGCAATTGATCAAATAAGTCATCAATTCTCGGTAGTGGATACCGATTCTTGATAGTTAACTTATTTAATTCACGATAGTCTATACACATCCTAAAAGATCCATCTTTCTTCTTAACAAATAGAATCGGAGCTCCCCACGGTGAAGTACTTGGTCGTATGAATCCACGGTCCAGTAATTCTTTTAACTGACTTTGAAGTTCTTTTAACTCGGACGGTGCAAGTCTATATGGAGCACGAGCCACTGGTGCAGCTCCTGGTACTAAATCTATTTGAAATTCTACCGATCTAAATGGAGGTAATCCCGGCAATTCTTCCGGAAAAACTTCAGGAAAATCTCTTGCCACAGGCACGTCGTTGATGCACTTTTCTTTCTTTTCGACTTTATTAACATGTGCTAAAATAGCGTAACATCCCTTTTCTAAACACTTCTTGGCTTTCAAACAGCTAATGAATTTTAGCTTTGAATTACCCTTCTCTCCATAAATCATCACCGGTATTTTATCCTTACCAGGAATACGAATTGCCTTCTTAGCACAAACAACTTCCGCTCCTATTTTGGACATCCAGTCCATGCCGACTATTACATCAAAACCTCCTAATTCTACGGGTATTAAGTCGATTTTAAACGTTTCTCCGGCTAGATTTATTTCACAATCACGACAAATTTTATCGGCTTTAATTAGCTTACCATTAGCTAACTCAATCAAGTACTTAGCATCTAGAGGTAATGATGAACAATTCAATTTAGTGTAAAAATTTATACACACGTAACTTCTATCGGCGCCAGTATCAAATAAAATAGATGCTGATAAGTTATTAATGGTAAACGTACCCGTAACAAGCTCCGGGTCTTCTCGTGCCTCTCTAGCATTAATAACAAACGCTCTTCCACGTGCAGGTCCGCCATTCTTTTCTGGATTCGGGCACTGACTCTTATAGTGACCTTGTTTTCCACACCCAAAACAAGTAATGTTAGCCAAAGCAGTTCTATTTGCGTTGGTGGCAGGAGTCTTGTTACCATTTGTATTTGTAACGAGAGCCTTACAATCTTCAGCAAGATGTCCCTGTCTATTGCATTTGGTGCACAACACACTGCAGTAACCAAAATGATGTTTGTGACAACGGTTGCATAAAGGACTTTGTCCTTTGTAACCAAAGCCTGAACCGCTACCCGCACCTTTCGTGGTTTCTTGTTTCTTATAAGGTTGTTGTTGGTTACCTCGATCATAACCTCCATTCCACTTTTTCTTGTTCCCCAATACCTTCACCTCAGTATTGAATGCTTTCTTGTCCAAAATGACCTGATCCATTAGCTCGTTCGCCATGGTTATAGCTTCATGAATTGTTTTAGGTTTCGATGCTGTAACGTTTGCCTTGACCTTTTTGGGCAAACCACCTTTGTACATTTCAATCTTCCGTGCTTCGGTTGGAACCAATTCAGGACATAGTAAAACCAATTCCATGAATCGCTGATTGTAGTTGGTGATTTCGGTACCAACCACCTTCAAACTTCGTAACTCATCTTCTAACTTAATAACCTCATTCCTTGGACAATACTCGGTGATTATCATTGCTTTGAATTCTTCCCATGGAGTATCATAAGCTACATCTCCTCCTACCGCCTTCACATAATTCTTCCACCATGTGAGTGCACTATCTTGTAAAGTGCACGATGCATACTTGGTCATGTCTTTTTCATCACAACCGCTGATTTTGAACACCGTCTCCATCTTTTCTATCCATCGGGTTAAACCGATAGGTCCTTCCGTTCCACTGAATGATGAAGGTTTGCAAGCTTGAAACGTCTTGTAGGAGCATCCTACACGAGGATTTGGATTAACTGCAGTAGCTCTTGCAGCTTCGACCCATAGCATTCTATCGTTGACTCGCTGGTTGATGAAGTTCTCGACTTCTTGTTCCGTCATTCGGTTCAATCGCGCCATTTCCTAATGAAAGAAAATAATTATTCGCATGGATTATTATAGATGTAGTGTGTATTTATAGTACATTTATAGCTTGTTAATAATATGAACCAGGTATTATTATAAAAGCCTTTTCTTCTTATTAGCGTTTTATAATTATATCTTGGGTAGTACCTACCCGTTAATGTTCATACTTAATAGCTTAGTACAGAATCAATTACTACAATCTAAATAATACTTAACCATGGAAAATTATTGCATTTCATACCTCGCTATTTTACATATGCTTACATCAAACTTTAAACAAACCACACTAATAATATTATACAAAACATTATGTGATTCCATGGTTTAATACGGTAGCGCATCATTTGGTCTATTTCCCAAAACATTTATGTCCAGGGAATCCCCCAACGCGAATCCTAGCTGTCACCCTACGTTTTGGCTGAGGTGCCGAAGAACTAGATGCGGGGATAGCACTAATAGGAATAGTGGGGATAGGGGTGGTAGTGTTGAGTGGAATTGGTGCCACATCATTCTCATTAAACTCGGGATTTGGATTTTCTAATTCATTAGCCTTTCGTTTCTTTGCTAGTTCGAACTCGTCTTTTGTAATTTCCTGTATTTCTTCCTCGGGTTCACTTTCCTCCTCGGGTTCACTTTCCTCCTCGGGTTCACTTTCCTCCTCGGGTTCACTTTCCGATATTTCTATAGTTGGTTCATCCGGAAATTGTGAGTCTTCCCCAAAAATACCACTTTCGTCATCGGATATGTTAATGACTGAAACACAATCTGAAGGTTCTGATTCGGAGTCGCTGAATGTGATAATAAGTTTCGAGCCCGACATCTATCACATAACAACTAACCCATTAGTACTTACATAATATTTACATATAAATTTTTAACCAACAGTGATAAGCAATGGTTTTTAAAATCAGACCCGGTCAAAGTCCAGACTTTACTAATGTATCCTAACGACTTCTTGGTTAGACACACTAATGCAAACCTGGTTCGCTAAGACCAACGCTCTGATACCACATGTCATAACCCGTCCTTAACCATAAGCACGCGTTAGATAACGTATGATTTCATTGCGAGGTATTGACCTCTATATGAGACATTTTTGAAAGAAAACTGCATATATTATACATTACAAACCATAACCATTATTTTTGTTACAAGCTTAAGACAATAAAAAGAAGATTAACGTTTAGCGATAATCTTCGACTTACAAACTTTACAAATGATGACAACAACACGGTTTCTAGCATATTTTACAATACAACATCTCGGATATGCAGTTTTATTTTTGACACAAACATGCGTACGCAAGATCCTGGTTAGATCCAACATGATGCAGCGGAAGCTTTAGAAATCACCTGAGAATAGACATGTTTTTAAAAGGTCAACATAAAGTTGGTGAGATATAGGTTTAATGCCGGCAGCAATATATATATAGACCACAAGATTTCGTATATAAACAGTTTAATAAAAGTATTCTAAGTGGTTGAGCACTCGGTAACCATACTTAACATTTTCACGTCGCATATTCCCTTTAATATGAAATCTTACTACACCGTACCAAGTGTAGTCACAAAAACGAAGTACTGTGCAACCGTTGAATACTGGTCGTCCAGTCCGGTTGGGGTTGTCAGGCCCGATAGATCTATCAACAGGATTCGCGTTTACAATACCGCTGTAAATATTAGTTACCAAGCTACAGGGAAGTATGCCAGTGGTACAACTCAACGTAGAATATATTTTTCAGTTACTTGTGTCCATAATGTAAAACATAAAATACATGTATTCTCATCCCGAAATATTTAGAGTTTAAAAGTGGGACTATATACTCACTCTTGTCTTGATGATATAAATAATTTGACTCGGTCTTCCGGTTGATATCACGAACCTATCCATATATAATATATCAATATGTTTTCATTTTTAAACAAACGTTATAAATATATACTTGTTATACTTTTAATACTTTGAATAATTCCTTAGTCCGTAGTTAGCAGTCCGATGTTAGTAATTCAATTTTAATGGTTCATTTTTAGATGTTTAATATACCCGCAATGAAATAAATAAAACCCCCAACGAAATATATAAAATCCCATCGTATATGTATTGGTCGAGATTAATCTTGACCCATGGTACCGGTGTTGTCAAATGACGTGTTGCGTACAATCATGGGATCTTATGATTAATCTTCTCGTGTTGTTTACGGGTGATCCTGAACCATATGAAATTGAATTATGAGTACATATATATAAAATATCATGTTATCTTAGAAGTATGTGATTTATATCATTTTTTTCCAATTGATCCCGTAGTTGAAATGATCTAGGATAACCAATTTTGTTTCGGTCATAGTTTCTTCGTTACAAGTCCGTTTTCGTTGATTCAAATTGCCATCTTCTTGGATCGAGTTCTTCTTTAAGACTATGAACTGTAAATACCTTGGTTTGTATTCAAAATCATACGGCATAAGTGAAAGTTTAGTGAAACATATGAAGTTAAACATTTTGTTACAACAAAATCATTTAATGACCATTTTTCCAAAAATACTTATACTTTGAAAAACCAAGTTTTACCTTGTTAAATTAACATATAAATAAGTTATGTTACATGTCTTTAAGTATTTTAAAAGTTAAGTTAGAAGGATCTATTTAGTTTGCAAACAAGTTTGAAAACATTCAAACTATGTTCTTGTTGTTAACTTTTGTACCACAAAATAAGATAGCTATATATATATGAATCGAATAAGGTTATGAACATAGTTACTACCTCAAGTTCCTTGGATGAAGTTGCTGTAAGAGAGAAGTAAGAAGCTAGAATCAAAAGGGTGATGGAAGTGGATGAAAGATTGGAAGTAAGTTGGTGTTCTTGGAAGGTTTTCTTGAAGTGTTTTTGTATGGTTTTCTTATGATGTTTAACTAGTGTTTTTGAAGCTAGATCTTCTTGATAAGTTGCTGAAGTGTTATGGAGTTTAGAGTTCTTGAAAGAGTGTGTGTTTTTGCTAAGAGATTTGAAGTAAAAATGAAACAAAATGGTGATACATATAGGCCTTTCAAAAACGTGGCCATTAGGTGTCATGGACAAAATTTTAGTTTGTAATCTTGCTAATTAGTCTTGCAATCATACAAAAGTAATTACCTAGCTCTAAGGGCATGAATAATGGCTGGTTAGGTGGTGATTTTGATGTGTATTTACTATTAGTAAATACGTATAGGAGCTAGGTATGATACGAGTACAAATACTCTAGGTATACGTATAGAAATTTTGTGAAAAATGAAATGAGGATTCAAATATAGCTATCTTTTGTGAATACACTTATATGGTTTTATGTATTTAAGTCTTTAAAAGTAATTAAATACATTACTTATACGATATATGTATAAACATTATAAGTCTTAAGTATTTATGTCAAATAACGTTACGTATGGTTATCGTTTTGAAAACTTAAGTTAGTAGTTTCAAAATATACATATAACTTGTTGTTATTAATATAAAATGAGATATTAAAACATTCTTTAATCATGTTAAATATGTATATATATACATATATATACACAAACGTATAATTATCATATATTGTATAGTTCGGGATATCATCGGTCAAACTAGACGGTCAAACATTGTGTAAAACTCTTTTCGGATATATAAATCTCGACGATTTGGATTGCTTATCATGTTGGTAAGGTTTAATTTATGTAAATATTAATCTTATAAGTATAGTATGATCGAAAAAGTGCGGGTCGTTACAGTTGTGGAAAACGACAGCTCGTATTAGGGGAACATCATATATCCCTAGAAACTTGGCAAAACGAACCGAAACCGAAGAAGAAGAAACGTGCCAGTCGGAATAAGATAGTTGTATTCGTGTGGTGTAATATATGTAATATAGTGTGCTTATGCTTTATGATATATGTAAAAATTGTTTGTATTAATAAGTATTTTTTTTATGAATCTAACTCTTGTCTATTTTACAGTATAAAAACACAAAATGGATAGACAACCCAATATTTTAAGAGACCTACCCGGAGACATGATTGATGAAATCTTGTCTAGAGTCGGTCAGAATTCTTCGGCACAACTATTTACGGAGAAATCAGTTTGTAAGACATTCAAAGAACGTTCCAAGAATGTCTTGGTTTATAAGAGACTTTCGTTTGAAAGATGGGGGATATCACATTGGAAAACCCATAAGTTACGATGTGTTTACTTTGACGCATATATTGCAGGGAACCCAAATGCTATTTTACGCAAAGGGTTAAGAAATTATTTTGACTCAATGTATCCGAATATAGGACTTCATGATTTAGAAAAAGAGGCTAACATGCAACATAAAGAAGCATGCTATGCTTACGGGTTAGTAATGTTCACTTCTCACCAAAGTGAGAAAAAGAACATCGGGCTACAACTATTAAACAAAACGTTCCCACAAGTGACGGAGTCGGTAATTGGGGTAAGAAATGAGGTTTTTAGGTTATTACGAGACTGTTGGTCATTACGTAACCCTCGTCCCTTTGACGACGTTACAACACGCTGTCTTATCAACGGCCATAACGATTATGTTCCACAAGACCAAGGATGGGAAGTAGTCCTAGTAAAACCAGAATGCATGACTTGTTTCTGGACGTATGAATTACGTGTCTTTATTGCCTTTGCTGAACAACTTGTGTACTAGCTAGAATTATCTTCACAACTATCTTGTATCAAAGTTATTGTGTGCTATATTTCATGCTTTATGTAAAATAAGCGGTATTGTAAGTTTGTAAAATATTGTATAAAAGTTTGAACGCCAAATATTATTATAATCAGTTTTTCATATAGAATTGTAGTAGTTGAATTGTATATTAGCTACTAAGTATGAACTTAACGGGTAGGTACTACCCGAATTTAAACTTATAAAACGCTAATATGAAGAAAAAGCTTTTATAAATGAGTTCATATTATGCTACGAAATACTATTAACTACTCTTAATATTCTGTATGATTAACTTGTTCCATTTGACTATTTTGAAGGAAATGGCACCGACTACTCGACACACCGTGAATATAAATGAAGAGGAATTCCGTACTTTTCTAGCTTGAAACATAGCCGCAGTACAGGCTGCGCTACATACCAACAATAACCTTGGATCTAGCAGTACAAGAAATCGTGTAGGATGCACCTACAAAGAATTTACTGCCTGCAAACCTTTGGAATTTGATGGAACCGAAGGACCGATCGGATTGAAACGGTGGACCGAGAAGGTCGAATCGGTGTTTGCCATAATTAAGTGTACTGAAGAGGACAAAGTGAAGTACGCTACGCATACCTTCACAGGTTCTGCATTAACATGGTGGAATACCTATCTAGAGCAAGTGGGACAAGATGATGCGTACGCACTACCGTGGTCAGCATTCAAGCACTTGATGAATGAGAAGTACCGTCCCAGAACCGAGGTCAATAAGCTCAAGACAGAACTTAGAGGGTTACGAACCCAAGGATTTGATATTACCACGTACGAAAGACGATTCACAGAATTGTGCCTATTGTGTCCGGGAGCTTTCGAAGATGAGGAAGAGAAGATCGACGTGTTTGTGAAAGGATTACCAGAAAGAATCCAAGAAGATATAAGTTCACACGAGCCCGCCTCCATACAACAGGCATGTAGAATGGCTCACAAACTAGTGAACCAGATTGAGGAAAGAATTAAAGAACAGATAGCTGAAGAGACCAATGTGAAGCAAGTCAAAAGAAAGTGGGAGGAAAACGGTGATAAGAATCACCAATACAACAACAACAGCAATTACAATAATAATCGCAACAATTATCCCAATAATCGCAACATCAATTGCAACTACAACAAAAGGCACAACAACAATAACAACAACAACAACAACAACAACAACAACAACAACAACAACAACAACAACAACAACAACAACAACAACAACAACAACAACAACAACAACAACAACAACAACAACAACAACAACAACAACAACAACAACAACAACAACAACAACAACAACAACAACAACAACAACAACAACAACAACAACAACAACAACAGCAACTACAACAATTATCCCAACAACAATAACAACCGCAACAACAACAACAATCAGAAGCAGCTATGCCAAAGGTGTGAAAAGTATCACTCGGGGTTCTGCACCAAATTTTGCAACAAGTGTAAAAGAAATGGTCATAGCGCGGCGAAGTGTGAGGTCTACGGACCAGGGGTTAACATAACGAAAGGAACAAATGGTGTCAGAACGAGTAATGGCGGAGCAAGTAGTGTCGGAGCAAGTTATGCCAATGTAGTTTGTTATAAATGTGGAAAACCGGGCCACATTATTAGAAATTGCCCGAACCAGGAGAACACGAATGGACAACGCCGCGGAAGAGTTTTCAATATTAATGCGGCAGAGGCACAGGAAGACCCGGAGCTTGTTACGGGTACGTTTCTTATTGACAATAAATCTGCTTACGTTTTATTTGATTCGGGTGCGGATAGAAGCTATATGAGTAGAGATTTTTGTGCTAAATTAAGTTGTCCATTGACGCCGTTGGATAGTAAATTTTTACTCGAATTAGCAAACGGTAAATTAATTTCAGCAGATAATATATGCCGGAATCGAGAAATTAAACTGGGTAGCGAAATATTTAAGATTGATTTGATACCAGTAGAGTTAGGGAGTTTTGATGTAATAGTTGGCATGGACTGGCTGAAGAAGGTGAAAGCAGAGATCGTATGTTATAAAAATGCAATTCGCATTGTACGAGAAGAAGGAGAACCCTTAATGGTATACGGAGAAAAGGGCAACATGAAGCTACATCTTATTAGTAATTTGAAGGCACAAAAACTAATAAAAAAAGGTTGCTATGCTGTTCTAGCACACGTCGAGAAAGTACAAACTGAAGAAAAGAGCATCAATGATGTTCCCGTCGCAAAAGAATTTCCCGATGTATTTCTGAAAGAATTACCGGGACTACCTCCACATCGATCTGTTGAATTTCAAATAGATCTTGTACCAGGAGCTGCACCAATCGCTCGTGCTCCTTATAGACTCGCACCCAGCGAGATGAAAGAACTGCAAAGCCAACTGCAAGAACTATTAGAACGTGGTTTCATTCGACCAAGCACATCACCATGGGGAGCTCCTATTTTGTTTGTCAAGAAGAAGGATTGTACATTTAGGTTGTGTATTGACTACAGAGAGTTGAACAAACTTACCATCAAAAACCGTTATCCACTGCCGAGAATTGATGACTTATTTGATCAACTACAAGGCTCGTCGGTTTATTCGAAGATCGATTTACGTTCTGGATATCATCAAATGTGAGTAAAGGAGGATGATATTCCAAAAACTGCTTTTAGGACGCGTTATGGTCATTACGAGTTTATGGTTATGCCGTTTGGATTAACTAACTCACCAGCTGTGTTCATGGACCTTATGAACCGAGTGTGTGGGCCATATCTTGACAAGTTTGTCATTATTTTCATCGATGACATACTTATTTACTCAAAGAATGATCAAGAGCACGAAGAACATTTGAGAAAAGTGCTAGAAGTGTTGAGGAAAGAAAAACTGTACGCTAAGTTTTCAAAGTGTGCATTTTGGTTGGAAGAAGTTCAATTCCTCGGTCACATAGTGAACAAAGAAGGTATCCAGGTGGACCCGGCAAAGATCGAAACCGTTGAAAAGTGGGAAACCCCAAAAACTCCGAAGCATATACGTCAGTTTTTAGGATTGGCTGGTTACTACAGAAGATTCATCCAAGATTTCTCCAAAATGCAAAACCCTTGACTGTATTAACGCATAAAGGGAAGAAATTTGAATGGAAGGATGAACAAGAGAAGGCGTTTCAATTATTGAAGAAAAAGCTAACTACGGCACCTATATTGTCATTGCCTGAAGGGAATGATGATTTTGTGATTTATTGTGACGCGTCAAAGCAAGGTCTCGGTTGTGTATTAATGCAACGGACGAAGGTGATTGCTTATGCATCTAGACAATTGAAGATTCACGAGCAAAATTATACGACGCATGATTTGGAATTAGGCGCGGTTGTTTTTACATTAAAGACTTGGAGGCACTACTTATATGGGGTCAAAAGTATTATATATACCGACCACAAAAGTCTTCAATACATATTTAATCAGAAACAACTGGATATGAGGCTGCGTAGGTGGATTGAATTGTTGAATGATTACGACTTTGAGATTCGTTACCACCCGGGGAAGGCAAATGTGGTAGCCGACGCCTTGAGCAGAAAGGACAGAGAACCCATTCGAGTAAAATCTATGAATATAATGATTCACACTAACCTTACTACTCAAATAAAGGAGGCGCAACAAGGAGTTTTAAAAGAGGGAAATTTAAAGGATGAAATACCCAAAGGATCGGAGAAGCATCTTAATATTCGGGAAGATGGAACCCGGTATAGGGCTGAAAGAATTTGGGTACCAAAATTTGGAGATATGAGAGAAATGGTACTTAGAGAAGCTCATAAAACCAGATACTCAATACATCCTGGAACGGGGAAGATGTACAAGGATCTTAAGAAATATTTTTGGTGGCCAGGTATGAAAGCCGATATTGCTAAATATGTAGGAGAATGTTTGACGTGTTCTAAGGTCAAAGCTAAACATCAGAAACCATCAGGTCTACTACAACAACCTGAAATCCCAGAATGGAAATGGGAAAACATTACCATGGATTTCATTACTAAATTGCCAAGGACTGCAAGTGGTTATGATACTATTTGGGTAATAGTTGATCGTCTCACCAAGTCAGCACACTTCCTGCCAATAAGAGAAGATGACAAGATGGAGAAGTTAGCACGACTGTATTTGAAGGAAGTAGTCTCCAGACATGGAATACCAATCTCTATTATCTCTGATAGGGATGGCAGATTTATTTCAAGATTCTGGCAGACATTACAGCAAGCATTGGGAACTCGTCTAGACATGAGTACTGCCTATCATCCACAAACTGATGGGCAGAGCGAAAGGACGATACAAACGCTTGAAAACATGCTACGAGCTTGTGTTATTGATTTCAGAAACAGTTGGGATCGACGTCTACCGTTAGCAGAATTTTCCTACAACAACAGCTACCATTCAAGCATTGAGATGGCACCGTTTGAAGCACTTTATGGTAGAAAGTGCAGGTCTCCGATTTGTTGGAGTGCAGTGGGGGATAGACAAATTACGGGTCCGGAGATAATACAAGAAACTACCGAGAAAATCATCCAAATTCAACAAAGATTGAAAACCGCCCAGAGTCGACAAAAGAGCTATGCGGACAGTAAAAGAAAAGATATAGAGTTTGAAATTGGAGAAATGGTCATGCTTAAGGTTTCACCTTGGAAAGGCGTTGTTCGATTTGGTAAACGGGGAAAACTAAATCCAAGGTACATTGGACCATTCAAGATTATAGATCGTGTCGGACTAGTAGCTTACCAACTGGAGCTACCTCAACAACTCGCGGCTGTACATAACACTTTCCACGTCTCAAATTTGAAGAAATGTTTTGCTAAAGAAGATCTCACTATTCCGTTGGACGAAATCCAAATCAATGAAAACTTCAATTCATTGAAGAACCCGTCGAAATAATGGATCGTGAGGTTAAGAGACTTAAACAAAATAAGATACCGATTGTTAAGGTTCGATGGAATGCTCGTAGAGGACCCGAGTTCACCTGGGAGCGTGAAGATCAGATGAAGAAGAAATACCCGCATTTATTTCCAGAAGATACGTCAACACCTCCAACTGCTTAAAATTTCGGAAGAAATTTATTTAACGGGTAGGTACTGTAGTGACCCGAACTTTTCCATGTTCATATATATATTAAATGAAATTTTTATTTACATGATTAAGTGTTTCCAACATGTTAAGCAATCAAACTTGTTAAGACTTGATTAATTGAAATAGGTTTCATATAGACAATTGACCACCCAAGTTGACCGGTGATTCACGAACGTTAAAACTTGTAAAAACTATACGATGACATATATATGGTTATATATATAGTTAACATGATTTTATTATAAGTATGTATCTCATTAGGTATTTTAACAATGAGTTATATACATAAAAATGAGACTATTAATTTAAGAAACTCGAAAACGATATATATAACGATTATCGTTATAACAACGTCTTACTAGGTACATATGAATCATATTAAGATATTGATACACTTGGTTAATTATGTTAAATAATAAGTAAATATATTATTAAGTGTATTAACAATGAAATACATATGTAAAAATAAGACTACAAACTTAATGATTTCGAAACGAGGCATATATGTAACGATTGTCGTTGTAACGACATTTAACTGCATATATATCATACTAAGATATATTATATATCATAATATCATGATAATATAACAATTTAACACCTCATTTGTTATAATAAACAATGGGTTAACAACATTCAACAAGATCGTTAACCTAAAGGTTTCAAAACGTTAACATTTACATGTAACGACTAACGATGACTTAACGACTCAGTTAAAATGTATATACATGTAGTGTTTTAATATGTATTCATACACTTTTGAAAGACTTCAAGACACTTATCAAAATACTTCTACTTAACAAAAATGCTTACAATTACATCCTCGTTCAGTTTCATCAACAATTCTACTCGTATGCACCCGTATTCGTACTCGTACAATACACAGCTTTTAGATGTATGCACTATTGGTATATACACTCCAATGATCAGCTCTTAGCAGCCCATGTGAGTCACCTAACACATGTGGGAACCATCATTTGGCAACTAGCATGAAATATCTCATAAAATTACAAAAATATGAGTAATCATTCATGACTTATTTACATGAAAACAAAATTACATATCCTTTATATCTAATCCATACACCAATGACCAAAAATACCTACAAACACTTTCATTCTTCAATTTTCTTCATCTAATTGATCTCTCTCAAGTTCTATCTTCAAGTTCTAAGTGTTCTTCATAAATTCCAAAAGTTCTAGTTTCATAAAATCAAGAATACTTCCAAGATTGCAAGTTTACTTCCAAGTTTTCTAAATCCATTCCAAGTAATCATCCAAGATCAAGAAACCTTTGTTACTTACAGTAGGTTATCTTTCTAATACAAGGTAATAATCATATTCAAACTTTAATTCAATTTCTATAACTATAACAATCTTATTTCGAGTGGAAATCTTACTTGAAATTGTTTTCATGTCATGATTCTGCTTCAAGAACTTTCAAGCCATCCAAGGATCCTTTGAAGCTAGATCTATTTTTCTCATTTCCAGTAGGTTTATCCAAGGAACTTGAGGTAGTAATGATGTTCATAACATCATTCGATTCATACATATAAAGCTATCTTATTCGAAGGTTTAAACTTGTAATCACTAGAACATAGTTTAGTTAATTCTAAACTTGTTCGCAAATAAAAGTTAATCCTTCTAACTTGACTTTTAAAATCAACTAAACACATGTTCTATATCTATATTATATGCTAACTTAATGATTTAAAACCTGGAAACACGAAAAACACCGTAAAATCGGATTTACGCCGTCGTAGTAACACCGCGGGCTGTTTTGGGTTAGTTAATTAAAAACTATGATAAACTTTGATTTAAAAGTTGTTATTCTGAGAAAATGATTTTTATTATGAACATGAAACTATATCCAAAAATTATGGTTAAACTCAAAGTGGAAGTATGTTTTCTAAAATGGTCATCTAGACGTCGTTCTTTCGACTGAAATGACTACCTTTACAAAAACGACTTGTAACTTATTTTTCTGACTACAAACCTATACTTTTTCTATTTAGATTCATAAAATAGAGTTCAATATGAAACCATAGCAATTTGATTCACTCAAAACGGATTTAAAATGAATAAGTTAGGGGTAAAACAAGATTGGATAATTTTTCTCATTTTAGCTACGTGAAAATTGGTAACAAATCTATTCCAACCATAACTTAATCAACTTGTATTGTATATTATGTAATCTTGAGATACCATAGACACGTATATAATGTTTCGACCTATTATGTCGACACATCTATATATATTTCGGAACAACCATAGACACTCTATATGTGAATGTTGGAGTTAACTATACAGGGTTGAGGTTGATTCCAAAATATATATAGTTTGAGTTGGGATCAATACTGAGATACGTATACACTGGGTCGTGGATTGATTCAAGATAATATTTATCGATTTATTTCTGTACATCTAACTGTGGACAACTAGTTGTAGGTTACTAACGAGGACAGCTGACTTAATAAACTTAAAACATCAAAATATATTAAAAGTGTTGTAAATATATTTTGAACATACTTTGATATATATGTATATATTGTTATAGGTTCGTGAATTAACCAGTGGCCAGGTCTTACTTCCCGACGAAGTAAAAATCTGTGAAAGTGAGTTATAGTCCCACTTTTAAAATCTAATATTTTTGGGATGAGAATACATGCAGGTTTTATAAATGATTTACAAAATAGATACAAGTACGTGAAACTACATTCTATGGTTGAATTATCGAAATCGAATATGCCCCTTTTTATTAAGTCTGGTAATCTAAGAATTAGGGAACAGACACCCTAATTGACGCGAATCCTAAAGATAGATCTATTGGGCCTAACAAACCCCATCCAAAGTACCGGATGATTTAGTACTTCGAAATTTATATCATATCCGAAGGGTGTCCCGGAATGATGGGGATATTCTTATATATGCATCTTGTTAATGTCGGTTACCAGGTGTTCACCATATGAATGATTTTTATCTCTATGTATGGGATGTGTATTGAAATATGAAATCTTGTGGTCTATTGTTACGATTTGATATATATAGGTTAAACCTATAACTCACCAACATTTTTGTTAACGTTTAAAGCATGTTTATTCTCAGGTGAATACTAAGAGCTTCCGCTGTTGCATACTAAAATAAGGACAAGATTTGGAGTCCATGTTTGTATGATATTGTGTAAAAACTGCATTCAAGAAACTGATTTCGATGTAACATATTTGTATTGTAAACCATTATGTAATGGTCGTGTGTAAACAGGATATTTTAGATTATCATTATTTGATAATCTACGTAAAGCTTTTTAAACCTTTATTTATGAAATAAAGGTTATGGTTTGTTTTAAAAATGAATGCAGTATTTGAAAAACGTCTCATATAGAGGTCAAAAACTCGCAACGAAATCAATTAATATGCAACGTTTTTAATCAATAAGAACGGGACATTTCACTAATGGTTGAGGGTGTTGTGGGTTTATCGAGAGGTCTCGGGTTCGAGTTCGGGCAGTGGCATTTTATTTTTAAAAGCTCCTTTCTTCAAAGGTTGTACTCTATTTTATTATTATTTTTATTATTATTATAATTATTATTACTAGGGTTATTAATATTATTTTAGGTATTAACATTTTTAATTGTCATTATAATTAGTATTATTATTAGAATTATTACTATTATTATCGTTATTATTATTAACATGTAGTATTATTATTATTATCATTATAATTATAATTATATTATTATTAATAGTATCATCATTTAGGATATTATTAGTAGTATTATTATGATGAAAATTAATATTTTTTTATTATTATTATTATAAACATTATTATTACTAAAATTTTTATGAAAAGTATCATTTTAAGTAAAAGTGCTATAATTATTAAGATCATTAATATTATTATTACAAATAACATTTTTATAATATTTATCATTTCAATTAACATTAGGATTATTATTATTATTATTATTAGTATTATTTTAGAGACATTATTGCTATTTTTATCACTATTATTCTAACTACTATAATTATTATTATCATCAGTATTATTATTATTGATATTATCATTATAATCAAACACAACTTTTATTACTATTTATGTAAAAATATTTTTAAAAGTAACATTACATATGAATTAGTTATATTAACAATCTTTAAATAAATATTCATATATATAATCAATTAGGTATTTAAAATATATATATATATATATATATATGTATATATATATATATATGTATATATATATGTATATATATATCTATATATATATATATATGTATGTATATATATATACATGTATATATATATATACATGTATATATATATAGATATATACATGTATATATATATATATATACATGTATATATATATATATATATATATATATATATATATAACTATACAAATAATAATGATTTTCAAAAATATATATACAAATTAAATATATAATATATAAAGTTATAATATATGAAATTGTTCGACTACGTGTATGTGTTCTAATATATATATGAACAATATAGGTTCGTGAATTCAAGGCCAACCCTACAATTGTTCCATGATGTCATATGTATTTTTACTACAAAATACATTATTATGAGTTTCATTTGCTCACTTTTTAAATGCTTTTGCAATATATATATTTTTGGGACTAAGAATACATGCACTGCTTTTATAAATGCTTTACGAAATAGATACAAGTAAACAAAACTACATTTTATGGTTGGATTATCGAATCAAATATGCCCCTTTTTAGCTTGGTAGCCTAAGAATTAGGGAAATGGCCCCTAATTGACGCGAATCCTAAAGATAAATCTATGGACCTTGACACGTCCCATTCGGGTTACGAATGCTTTAGTACTTTGATTATCATATCCGATGAGAGTCCCAGAATGATGGGGATATTCTATATGCATCCTGTTAGTTCGGTTATCAAGCGTTCACCATATGAATGATTTTTATCTCTATGCAGTTTGCGAAATGCCTGATATGAGATGTATATTTATGAGAAACGGAAATGAAAATCTTGTGGTCTATTAAAATGATGAAAATGATTGATTATGATAAACTAATGAACTCACCAACCTTTTGGCTGACACTTGAAAGCATGTTTATTCTCAGGTATGAAAGAAATCTTCTGCTGTGCATTTGCTCATTTTAGAGATATTACTTGGAGTCGTTCATGACATATTTCAAAAGACGTTGCATTCGAGTCATTGAGTTCATCAAGATAATTACTAAGTCAATTATAGTTGGATATATTATGAAATGGTATGCATGCCGTCAACTGTCGATGTAATGAAAGTTTGTCTTTTAAAAACGAATGCAATGTTTGTAAAATGTATCATATAGAGGTCAAGTACCTCGCGATGTAACCAAATGTAATGTATTCGTCTAGATGGATTAGGACGGGTCATGAAAGTTGGTATCAGAGCGGTGGTCTTAGCGAACCAGGTCTTGCATTAGTGTGTCTAACTAATAGTTGTTTAGATGCATTAGTGGGTCTGGACTTCGACCGTGTCTGCATGTCAAAAGTTTTGCTTATCATTTCGTGTCGAAAATTACCTGCTTATCATCCTTAGGAAATTACCTTCTTATCATTCTTAGTCTAGACACGTTTTACTGCATTGACTGTATGAATAGTGTATAGACAAAAATTCATATGTTAGCGTATCTAATAATTCATATTTTAGCGCATCTGTTACTGATGTGGTAGCGGAGTGGTATAAAATAGTTATTAATTTTAGCAGAAAATACTATTAAATACGATACAATTTTACACAAGATATTTATTTATTTATAGAATGGATATACTTAAACCTTGCTACAACACTTATAGGCAGTGTACCTAATCGTACAGTAGTGTAGTTTTTAGTAAGTCCGGTTCGTTCCACAGGGAATCTTTTTAAACAAAGCTTAACGCTATATTAGTTTACTTTTATAAAAATACAAATATATATATATATATATATATATATATATATATATATAAGTAATATTATTATTATAAAGGGGGGTTTTTACCGTTTAATGACCGGTTTGTCGATTTTAAAACTTTAGTCGCAGTTAAAACCAAATGTAAAATATTAAAAATAAATACAAGACTTAAATTAAAGCATAAAGTAAATAACGATAATGAAATTGCGAATAATAAAAGTGCGATAAAATAAACTTGCGATAATTAAAAAGTACGATAATTAAAAGTGCAATTAAATACAATAACAATAAAAATGTGATAATTAGAAGTGCAATTAAATATAAAATAAAGGAAATTAAATATGAAATAAAAGAATTATACTTATTTAAACTTCCGTAATCATGATGTTTGACGTGTTGATTTTAATTTTATGCCCATGAGTTAATTGTCCTTTGTCCTGAATTATTTAATATGTCCATTTGGTTTTTATCCATAACAGTCCATCAGTCATAAATATAAAGTGCGAGTGTCCTCATCAAATTATTCTTATACCCGAAGTTAATTATTCCAACTAATTGGGGACTTAAACTGTAACAAGATTTTAATACTTTGTTTAATAATTACACCAGGATGTCTACTGAGTGTAACCCAAGGTTTTAATATTTTGTTATCAATTATACCAAGTGTCCTTTTACATAATTTCACCCCTGTTTTAATTATTCTAGTGGCTATTAATCCATTCCCGTGTCCGGTTAAATGAACGATTATTCGTACATATAAATACCCCGCCCATCGTATCCGATTGAGTGTATATGGTAATTTATAGGGATGCCCAATTGTAAATCTTTATATTAACATTAACAAACTATCATTTAGTTAAACAAATATAAAGCCCATTAATAGCTCATAGTCTAATTTTCACAAGTGTCGTTCTTTTGTCCAAACCCCAATTATGGTACAAAGCCCAATTACCCAATTTTAGTAATTAGCCCAACATCATGATTACTTCGTTTTAAATAAGCATAATAATAACTTAGCTACGAGACATTAATGTAAAAAGGTTGAACATAACTTACAATGATTAAAAATAGCGTAGCGTTACACGGACAGAATTTTGACTTATACACTCAAACGATCTCTATCATAAATCTTATTATTATTATAATTTAAAATTAAAATTAAGATTATTGTTATATCTTATTACATTAAAATTATGATAGAGATTTTTAGATATAGATATTGATATTTGATATTGGATCGGTAGAAAGAGGGATAAAAGGATATATAGATTTAAGATTAGAAAAAGATGTATTCAACATTACGATTACATAGCCTTTTATAGGCGAAATTAGAATTGAAATTTTCATTTACGACCCCTGAACTATGCTCAATTAACAACTTTTTATTATTTAATATTATTCTTATTATGAATTATTTAAATATTATATTTTATTCTTGTGCATAGTTGACTCGTAATTTTTACACCGTTGCATCGAGCGTTGAGAGTTGACTCAAGTCCCGGTTCCGGATTTTCGAACGTCCTTTCGTACAATTTTATATCGTGTACTTTGCTTTTTGTAACTTGTACTCTTGTCATTTTTAGACGTTCTTTATCAATAATTTGAAACTTTTTAATTGAATCTTGTACTTTTTAGCTTTTTGGACCTTTCTGTCTTCAATTCGTCGTTTTCGCCTTTTGTCTTCGCACTTATTTAATATAAACGAATATTACTTGAAAATGGAACAATTGCAACTAAAATCTTGTCTTTCTTGGGGGATAATGCAATGAAATATGTGTTCATTTTTAGCCTTATCAATATTCCCACACTTAAGCGTTGCTTGTCCTCAAGCAATATAGTCTTGAAAAACACTTGAATCACTTCTTTATTCTTCACACTTTGTACATTTTTGATTTCAATATGGCGGTATGAACAATGGTAGTAACAATGTAACCATGGTTAAAGGTGGGTGTGTCATCCACAGTTGCCTCGGGTTAAGGTCAACGACACTTGCAATCAAATAGCCGATTTACTTTCGGTTTCCAAAGCAAAGTGCACATTTGAAAGGCGGTTTACAGTCCCACATGACTATAAAAATTTAGATCCTTAAGGAAATTGGATCTTTATGAAAACATTTGATCTTTTGAAAATTCAAGCTAGATTTTACCCTAGACAAGTTTTCTGATTTGATCCATCATTGGTGTTGCAAAATATATTTGTGGATCAATATTTTGGCTAAAACTTTTAGGTTCGTGTAATCCACTGCTATCCCGGTATCGGAAAGCACACATCCAGTTTACTTGTTCCGTATGTTACCTTTCGGTAAACTACCGTCCGGTTGTAAAGGAAAGCGATGAACAAGAAACTGTTAAGGCAATGTCCTGTGACATGCAGATGATTATGGTCTTTTAACGTGTCGGATGCTAGAACTATCCTTGGTAGGAGCAATAGTAAAGATCATCCTTATAATTTTTCGGTATGGCACAAGGTCCTGTCTTTGACCACTATGCAACCACCGTTCTTACGGTTGACACCCGTTTTAGTTCAGGTGACCTAATGAATTCCAGGTGAATTCCTAGGATTTTACGTTCAATGGTAATGAACGCATTGAAAATAGGGTTTTCAGAAAACAAATCGGTTTGTATTTTTGATCAAAATATTTTCTCGTTTAAGCTCGAGTTTAGATATCATCGAATTCCATGAGTTTGTAATTCTCAATCTTTAAGGTCAATCTCAAGGATTGAGTAATATCAGTCTTAAAAGCTGATTTTTAATCTTTAAGGAGATTATCCTTTCTGGGGATCTGATTCATTAGTCTTATCAAGCTAATTTTCACGGTGCCTCCCCATTGTACGAGATAAATCCTTCTCATGGTTAGGATAAATCTGACCACATGGCGACCCTGTTTGATGCTGAGGTCCGTGGATTTCCAACCGATTTTAGTGATGACTTTTCTAGATTTTTCGTCAACCTACAGCTGGTCTGGACGACAACTTCCTGACCTAAATCAAGAAGCGCGTGTCTTTTTCGGAAGACTTTACTTCCTTTTAAATGATGGAATTGATTCATCGTGTAGATCCATCTCTTCTTTTCTTTCCTCGGGTAAAACAGTTGATTATCGTCCAAAACAAAAGTATTTTCAATTGTTTGTACAAAAATATGTGATATATGTTTTGAATAATTTGGTAAAGTTTTCCCACACTTGGCTTTTATTTATGTTTTTCTTTGCCTTTTTCTCCTCTATTCCATTCTTAAATGAATTCTAACATTTTAGTTGTTTCTCAATTTATGTCCTTTCCGAGGTAACGATAATTTCGGCTCAATGACCTAGTTTTCATCGTTCATAAATATGTATAAACATGATTTTGAATTCATTTTGTTGAAAATTTTGAAAAATTTACTAGAAGTGGGTAGTCAGTATATAAGACTAGGGCTGTTCCTTGTTATCGAAGAGCACTAGATTCTAATACAACTACTGCGTTACTAGTATTTTTAATGGTAACCAAGTGTTTAAATCAAAAAAAAATTTAAAATCTGAAAGAATTTAACCCCTTCCCACACTTAAGATCTTGCAATGCCCTCATTTGCAAGAAATCAGTAACAATTTAAATTATTGAGGGTGATTAGCATAGTAAAGTGATTAAATTTTACCAAAACTTCCAAACATATTGGCGTTTGTTTTGAATTATAAATGGTGCACGTCATTTGTTCATTCCGTTTGTTGTTACATCACATATAATTTTGCATCTTGTTGTTAAAATTAGTTACTTTTGCTGAACTTAATGCCAGTCTTTGAAAACGCGTTGTTTTACCCTGTTTATAAGATAAACTACAAACAAATATATACATACTTTTTTATTTATTTATAAAACCTTTAACTTATAAAACAAATATTAATTAATTTTAAAATTTTGTTTCTTTTAAGAATGAGGGCGTTTTGGAACGATGCCCTAGTCCGTCCCTCGACAAAATTTTAAAATTTGTCTTTTTGTAGCGATTGTTTTAAAAGCTAAGATTTTTGGGTTTTTTCAATGTTTTTGGCATACTTTAATTCAATAAGATTAAAAATAATGATAATAAAATTTCTCGTCCCTCCCTCGGGTAAAGCAATTTCGGTTTAAAGACCTAGTCTTCAACTTACGACGAATTTTAAAAATCATATTTTTAACTTAATGAGATAAAGTAAATTTTTGTTTTTTTTCACACAACTTAAATATAAAATTCAAAATTAATATTAAAAATTCACACCAAACTTAAAATTTGAAATGCATAAAATTAAAAATTCATATTTTAAAAATAAGAAAAAAAATTCACACCAATCTTAATTTAAAAATTCATATTATAAATTCACACCAAACTTATATTAATTTTTCAAATATTCAAAATTTTAAATATATTGTTTTTACAAAGTTTACAATATTAATTTAAGATTTAAATATTAATTTTAAAAACATGGTAAAAATAAAATTAAAAATCTTTTTGGCTTTTTATCCCACTTTAATCAATCAAATATTATCAAAAATATGCGCCCCTCTTTTCGGTAAAGTAATTTCGGTTCCAAAACCTAATTTAACTCATGACGAATTTTTGAAATATTTTGGGTTGATTGTTTAAAGATATTTATGCCTTAAGAATAAACGTTAAATTTCGCAGTGATGTAATAAATTTTTGAATGATATCAATAATTTCGGTCGCCAAACCTAATTTTATTCAATACCAATTTAATACTTTTTAGCGAACAAATTAGCGTTTATTATCAAAAGGTTAAAAATAAAAATAAAAATAAAAATTGTACAGACATACCTGTGAAATAGATTTCTTAGTTATATGATCTATCCCATTCATAAGATAGTCGGTTTAATTGGTTTTCCATGGCTACATAGGCGTAACCTCGAGCATTCAGTGTCTTTTCTTCTAAACATATGAACGGTCCATCTCTGCATAAAGTAACAAATTCAGTGTTTGAATATGTTTGATTATTTGAACATTTACCTCCATGTGACCATTTTCCGCATTTGTGACATCGTTCTAGGTGTCGTGCTCTTCTTTTTGCTGCGGATTTTGATTTTCCTTTACCAAATTGTAACTTATTATCTTCGCATCTGGATTCTTTTCTAACTCCGTCCATTCTTTCTCTGATTACTGATACTAATTCACTCAAGAGTATGTCATTATTACGTTTAGTGATCAAAGCGTGTAGCATTAGACCATGGTTTAGTTCACAGGCAGTCTTCATTTCGTAAAAACCTAAAAAAAAAATAAAAATTCAGAATGGGGGGAGAAGACTAGTTCTTTAGGGTCTGCTAGGGAAAGACCATTCGGGTTCCATTTTCGAGAACTACACAAAAACAGACAATCTAACTCTAACAGAAATACATATTATCCTTTAAAGACTTGATTCTCCCCACACTTAGTTAGCTGTGGTGTCGAAATTGTGATTAACTTCGTTGTCGACTTCCATCGGACCATGTATGTAATGTTTAACTCTGTGACCGTTAACTTTAAATTCAATCCCATTTGAATTTATTAATTCTATCGTTCAGTATGGGAAAACTCTTTTGACTATGAATGGTCCAGACCATCTTGATTTCAATTTTCCAGGAAATAGCTTGAATCGTGAATTGAAAAGAAGAACTCTGTCTTCTTCTTTAAATTTTTTTGAACTTCTGATTCTTTTATCATGCCATTTCTTCGTTCTTTCTTTATAGATTAACGAATTTTCGTATGCTTCATGTCTTAATTCTTCTAATTCGTTTAGTTGACTTAATCGTAGACGTCCAGCTTCATGTAAATCAAGATTACATGATTTCAAAGCCCAAAATGCTTTGTGTTCAATTTCTACTGGAAGATGACATGCTTTTCCATAAACAAGTCTAAAAGGTGTGGTTCCAATTGGAGTTTTGTAGGCTGTTCTAAAAGCCCAGAGTGCATCCTCCAATTTCATGGACCATTCCTTCGGATTTGATCCTACGGTTTTCTCTAGAATTCTTTTTAATGCTCGGTTAGTATTTTCAACTTGTCCACTTGTTTGTGGATGATAAGCGGTTGAGATTTTATGAGTTACTCCATAACGTTTGAGAACTTTCTCAAGTTGATTATTACAAAAATGAGTTCCCCGATCACTTATTAAAGCTTTCGGTGCTCCAAACCTTGCAAAAAGACGTTTTAAGAAGTTGACTACAACTCGTGCATCGTTAGTTGGGAGAGGTTGTGCTTCCGCCCATTTAGATACATAATCAATGGCAACGAGAATGTATCGATTATTATGAGATTTTGGAAATGGACCCATAAAGTCAATACCCCAAATGTCAAATACTTCACATACTTGAATGACATTTTGTGGCATTTCTTCACGTTGACTTATTTTTCCGGCCCTTTGACATGCATCACAGGATTTGCAAAGAAGATGTGCGTCTTTGAAAATTGTAGGCCAATAGAATCCAGCATCGTAGACTTTCCTTGCTGTGAGTTGAGGCCCATAATGCCCTCCTGTTGGTCCTGTGTGACAATGGTTTAAGATTTGATTGGCTTCTTCTCCGAATACGCATCGGCGTATTATTCCATCGGGACATCTTTTAAACAAATGTGGATCTTCCCAAAAATAGTGTTTTATATCACTAAAGAATTTCTTTCGTTTTTGGTACGACAACCCTTTTTCAAGGAATCCACATACTAAGTAGTTTGCAAAGTCAGCAAACCATGGAATTTCACTATAATCTATCTTCAATAGATATTCATCGGGAAAGTTATCTTAAATGGCCGATTCATTTAGAACTTCTAAATCGGGATTTTCAAGACAAGAAAGATGATCGGCGGCGAGATTTTCTGCTCCCTTTTTGTCTCAGATTTCAATATCAAACTCTTGTAATAGTAAGATCCAACGAATTAATCGTGGTTTGGCATCTTGTTTCGAAAATAGGTATCTAAGAGCAGAATGATCGGTATAGACTATTGTTTATGATAGAATGAGATATGATCGAAATTTTTCAAAAGCAAAGACAATAGCAAGGAGTTCTTTTTCAGTAGTTGTATAGTTCGTTTGTGCTCCTTGTAATGTCTTTCTAGCATAATATATAGGTTGAAATCGTTTTTCAATCCTTTGTCCTAAAACGGCTCCCATTGCAAAATCACTTGCATCGCACATTAGTTCAAATGGTAGATTCCAATTTGGTGTTATCATGATCGGTGCATTAGTGAGTTTTTCTTTAAAAATATTAAAAGATTTGATACACTTATCTGAAAAGATGAATGGAGCATCCTTTTCTAGGAGTTTATTCATAGGAGTGGCAATTTTAGAAAAATCTTTTATGAAACGTCGGTAAAAACCGGCATGCCCTAGAAAACTCCTAACTCCTCTAACATTGGTGGGATGTGGAAGTTTAGCAATTACATCTACTTTAACTCTATCCACTTCAATTCCTTTCTTTGAAATTTTATGACCAAGAACGATGCCTTCTTTAACCATGAAATGGCATTTCTCCCAATTAAGAACTAGATTTGATTGCTCGCATCTAATAAGCATTCGTTCAAGATTAACTAGACATGATTCAAAAGTATCACCGAAGACTGAAAAGTCATCCATGAAAACTTCCATGCATTCTTCTATCATGTCATGAAAAATCGCCATCATGCACCTTTGAAAGGTTGCAGGGGCGTTGCAAAGTCCAAATGGCATTCGTTTGTAAGCAAAAGTACCATAAGGGCACGTGAATGTGGTTTTCTCTTGATCTTCGGGTGCAATTGGAATTTGAAAGTATCCAGAAAAACCATCTAGAAAACAATAGTAACTGTTTCCGGCTAACCTTTCCAACATTTGGTCAATGAAAGGTAAGGGAAAGTGATCTTTTCTGGTGGCGTCATTTAATTTTCTATAATCAATACAAACACGCCATCCTGTTACAGTCCTAGTAGGAATAAGCTCATCTTTTTCATTTGTGATGACAGTCATGCCACCCTTCTTAGGTACGCATTGAACTGGGCTTACCCATGGACTATCAGAAATTGGATAAATTAAACCTGCATCAAACAGTTTAATAATTTCCTTCTTAACAACATCTTGCATATTAGGATTTAGTCTTCGTTGGCGTTGCACATACGTTTTATGACCTTCTTCCATAAGGATTTTATGAGTGCAATACGAAGGACTTATGCCTTTAATATCATGAATCTTCCATGCAATAGCTGGTTTATGAGCTTTTAGTACAGAAATGAGTCGAGATTTTCATCGTTTGTGAGAGAAGACGATATTATTACAGGTAATTCAGATTCACCATGTAAATAAGCATATTCCAAATGAGTTGGAAGTGGCTTTAACTCTAATATCGGCGGTTCTTCTATCGATGATTTATATCGATATCTGTCTTCCTCTTTTAACATTTGAAGTTCTTCTGTTTTTGGTTCATATTCATTATCTATAAGTGTAGCTAACATTTCAGCTTCATCAATTTGTTCAGTTCCTTCTCCTACAGAACATTCTACTGTTCCTTGTAATTCTGGAAATTCTTCTAACAATTCAGCATATGAATCTACAGTTTGAATATAATAGCCTGTATCATCTGCAGATTGCGGTTGTTGCATGGCTCTATCAACTGAAAAGGTAACACTCTCGTCCTCTATACTTAGGGTCAGTTTCTTATTGAACACGTCTATTATTGCTTTAGCCGTGTTTAAAAATGGTCTTCCTAATATGAGAGGAACTCGAGAATCTTCTTCCATATCCAGAATAACAAAATCTACTGGAAATACTAAATTACCAACTTTAACTAGCATATTCTCCATTATCCCTCTAGGATATTTTACTGATCTATAGGCTAGTTGTATGCTTATTCTTGTTGGTTTTAATTCTCCAAGGTCTAGTTTAGCGTATAGTGAATACGGCATTAAATTTATACTAGCACCTAAATCTGCCAATGCTTCTATTGAACTAAGACTACCCAGAAAACATGGAATTGTGAAACTTCCTGGATCAGAGAGTTTTTCGGGTATCTTATTCAACAGCACTGCTGAACAATTTGCATTCATAGTAACAGCCGAGAGTTCTTCCATTTTCTTTCTATTTGTGATTAGATCTTTCAAGAATTTAGCATACCTTGGCATTCCTGAAATTACATCAATGAAAGGAAGATTTACATTTATCTGTTTAAACATATCCAAGAATTTGAATTGCTCGACTTCAAGTTTCTCTTTCTTCATTTTACTCGGGTAAGGAAGTGGTGGTTGGTATGATTTAACATAAGGTTTAGCCTTAGCTGTGTTATCTTCATTAAGCTTTTCAACTACCGGTTCTTTTTCCTTATCTTGATCAGGTTGTGGTTCTTGTGGAGTAGGAATGGCTTCATCAGAAGTTACAGGTATTTCAGGTGGTTTAAGTGTTGTACCACTTCTTGTGGTAATGGCTTTAGCTGTTTCATTCCGGGGGTTAGCATTTGTATCACTAGGTAGACTTCCCGGTTTTCTTTCACCTATTAACCTTGCTAGGTTACTTACTTCTTGTTCCAGATTTTGAATAGAAGCTTGTTGATTTCTAAATGCTTGAGCATTTTGTTCATTGGTTTGTTTTTGAGATGTGAAAAACTGCGTTTGAGTTTCAACTAGCTTTGTCATCATATCTTCTAAATTCGGCTTTTTATCATTGGTTTGTTGTGGTGGTTTGTTTTGAAAATTCGGTCTTTGCTGATTGTAATTATTATTAGATACTTGTTGATTGCTAGGACCTTGTTGGTTGTTGTATGGAATATTTCGGTTATAATTCTGGTTTTGATTGTAAATAGGTCTTGGCGATTGATAATTATTCTGATAATTATTTCCAGGCCTTTGGTTTATGTATGAAATATTCTCTCTTTGTTCCATTGTTAATTCAATATTGAGACAATCTTTTGTAAAATGTGGTCCTCCACACTGCTCACAACTAATTCGTATTGAGTGAATATCCTTAGTCATCTTTTCCATTCGTCTTTCCACAGCATCTATCTTTGCGGAAATGGAATCTAAGTCATGGTTAGAATCAGCTCTAGCTGCTTTAGATGATCTAACGATGTCTTTTTCTTGGTGCCACTCATGTGAGTGGGAAGCAGTGTTATTAATAATTTTGTAAGCATCAGTTTCGGTTTTCTTCATAATAGAACCACCAGCTGCTATATCTATGTCTTTTCTTGTAGTGATGTCGCATCCTTGGTAGAATATTTGTACTATTTGACAGGTGTCTAAACCAAGTTGCGGACATCCTCTTAACAACTTTCCATATCTTATCCATGCCTCATATAGAGTTTCATTCGGTTTTTGTGTGAACGTAACAATTTCTGCTTGAAGTCTTACGGCTTTAGATGCAGGAAAGAATTGTTTAAGAAATTTGTCAACTAAAACATCCCATGTATCAATCGCCCCTTCAGGTAACGATTCCAACCAATCTTTGGCTTCTCCCTTTAAAGTCCAGGGAAATAACATGAGATATATTTGTTCATCCTCCACTTCTCGGATTTTAAATAGTGTGCAGATCTTATTAAAGGTACGTAGATGTTCATTTGGATCTTCCTTCGGCGCACCACTAAATTGGCATTGATTAGTCACCATGTGTAGAATTTGTCCTTTGATTTCATAATCTGGCGCATTAATGTCTGGATGAGTAATTGCGTGACCTTGGCCAGTGCGTTTAGCTCTCATTCGGTCTTCCATACTTAAAGGTTCCAGATTCTCTATAATTGAATTTGTTGAATCGGAATTACTAGAGGATTCTGATTTAATGGTTCGTTCCTCAACAATCTCTGTTTGAATGATTGGTGGTTCCGGAGGAAAGTTTAATGGATCAGGGTCTCGGAATTGTCCCTGAGTATTCTCTGGATTCTCAATTGTGAGGTTTGTTTCAAAAACTGGATTATCGGAAATTTGAGTTTGAGGATTTGGTCGACTTGATGACGATTCTAAAGAAAAATCAACGGCGGCGATATTCGTTAAACGATGTCTTGATCGAGTTACAGGTGGTGAACGTATGACCGGCGGCGAACGTCTTGCTCGGTGCATTCACATAATATCCTATTAGTTATAAAAATAATAAGAAAAACTTAAATAAGCTATCCAATTAATAGGCTTTTCTGATTTTTGCCCACGTTTCGAATAGCCAAAAGATGCAGCAGAGGGGCAGGATTCGTTTGGTCTCAATATAATTGAGGACTGTTTGGCTCCAACAACCCGTTCAACGTACAAATCCAACTATTACTACGAACCAGAAAAATGTCAACGTCTATTAATTTAACCACTTAAATAATTTTTCTTTCCGTTTAAGAAATATTAGATAAGAAGTAGATAAAATTCTATGTCCTATAACTAGAGTGTCGAGAAATAAGGCAGAAATAGATTGCGCGTCGAAAAGTGTCGAAAAAAAATAAATGAAAAAGGCGAAAAGTGGCTTATAAGACTTTAAAACACACGACTAATCAATCCTTATTACTATCACTATCTTAAAATTAAAACTACAAATTGAGATCACTAATTGGAATTGTAATTGATACATAGGTAAAAGGCGTCGAAAAAAAATAAAAAAAAAATAAGAAAGTAGCGCAAAAAATGGCGTCGCAAAATTCTAAAGCACCTAAAACTTAATCTAAGGAATAAGCACTTAAGGGATTTTACGGCAAAGCCTAAAAATTCTAGAAGTAAAAATAAATACTAAGGCAAAAACTATACTTAATACTAAAAGTTGTAACTAGAGTCTAAAAATCTAAAGGTAAAAAAAAAACTTAAACTAAATATATATATATATATATATATATATATATATATATATATATATATATATATATATTTTAATTTTATAGACAAAAACTTGAAAATATATTATTTTTAGTTTTTAATTTTTAAATTTTTTTTTTTTAAATTTTTTATTTTATTGACAAGTAACTAGGCTATATTCGTTTTAGTTCTTTTTCAGTACCTAGCTACAGCCTAGTTACTTTTTCAGTACCACAAATTAGTTCTTTTTCAATAATTGATGTGTCTTTGGTTTTAACCACAAATTTGACTAATTCGTTTACCTACAATTTCATGGGCCCATAATAGAAGAATTATTGCTTCATGTAAGTGTCCATGTGCGCATTTTTTTTTTCTCTTTTTTTTTTTTTTTCCGCCTACCAGGAAGGAAAAACAAAGAAAGAAAGAAAAAAAAAATAATAATAATAAACCTAGTCTAAAAATTTGTGTCTCCTTTTTCCAGTAAATTATGAGAATTGGGTTGCAATTGGTTGTTTCTCAATTGATTAAAAAATGAATATTTGTTCCAAACTAAATATTTTATAGTAGGAGCCTGTGATAGATAATATAAAAACAAACTTGTTAAATCTTATGCTATGAAAATGCTATTAAGTGGACCATTATGGATCGGCTTTTTAAAAGTTATTATTATGTATTATTTGTAGATAAATAAATATGTACCAATAAATATGTACCACACGTTCTATTTAGTTTATAACTAGTGAAGGCTTTAAGCATAGCCACCAACATAAGAAAGTTGTGCCTAATTCAAATAAATGAATTCCAAATTTTCTAAAGTTGATGGGTTAGTAACAACGACCGGTCCACTAAGCATATACCACGAGGCTTTTAAAGTTATTTGGTGGTTATTAGTACATGTAATAACTTTTTTTTTTTTATAGAAAAATGATAGTGGGAACAATGATAGTGGGTTTTTTTTTTTTTAAATGTATATTTCACAAAAACTAGATAAAACTTAATAAAAAAAAATTTTCTGTGGCGTTTCGCTTCGGCGTTCCCCGGCAGCGGCGCCAAAAATACTTGATGTGGTAGCGGAGTGGTATAAAATAGTTATTAATTTTAGCAGAAAATACTATTAAATACGATACAATTTTACACAAGATATTTATTTATTTATAGAATGGATATACTTAAACCTTGCTACAACACTTATAGGCAGTGTACCTAATCGTACAGTAGTGTAGTTTTTAGTAAGTCCGGTTCGTTCCACAGGGAATCTTTTTAAACAAAGCTTAACGCTATATTAGTTTACTTTTATAAAAATACAAATATATATATATATAAGTAATATTATTATTATAAAGGGGGTTTTTACCGTTTAATGACCGGTTTGTCGATTTTAAAACTTTAGTCGCAGTTAAAACCAAATGTAAAATATTAAAAATAAATACAAGACTTAAATTAAAGCATAAAGTAAATAACGATAATGAAATTGCGAATAATAAAAGTGCGATAAAATAAACTTGCGATAATTAAAAAGTACGATAATTAAACGTGCAATTAAATATAATAACAATAAAAATGCGATAATTAGAAGTGCAATTAAATATAAAATAAAGGAAATTAAATATGAAATAAAAGAATTATGCTTATTTAAACTTCAGTAATCATGATGTTTGACGTGTTGATTTTAATTTTATGCCCATGGGTTAATTGTCCTTTGTCCTGAATTATTTAATATGTCCGTTTGGTTTTTGTCCATAACAGTCCATCAGTCATAAATATAAAGTGCGAGTGTCCTCATCAAATTATTCTTATACCCGAAGTTAATTATTCCAACTAATTGGGGACTTAAACTGTAACAAGATTTTAATACTTTGTTTAATAATTACACCAGGATGTCTACTGAGTGTAACCCAAGGTTTTAATATTTTGTTATCAATTATACCAAGTGTCCTTTTACATAATTTCACCCTCTGTTTTAATTATTCTAGTAGCTATTAATCCATTCCCGTGTCCGATTAAATGAACGATTATTCGTACATATAAATACCCCGCCCATCGTGTCCGATTGAGTGTATATGGTAATTTATAGGGACGCTCAATTGTAAATCTTTATATTAACATTAACAAACTATCATTTAGTTAAACAAATATAAAGCCCATTAATAGCTCATAGTCTAATTTCCACAAGTGTCGTTCTTTTGTCCAAACCCCAATTATGGTACAAAGCCCAATTACCCAATTTTAGTAATTAGGCCAACATCATGATTACTTCGTTTTAAATAAGCATAATAATAACTTAGCTACGAGACATTAATGTAAAAAGGTTGAACATAACTTACAATGATTAAAAATAGCGTAGCGTTACACGGACAGAATTTCGACTTATACACTCAAACGATCTCTATCATAAATCTTATTATTATTATAATTTAAAATTAAAATTAAGATTATTGTTATATCTTATTACATTAACATTATGATAGAGATTTTTAGATATAGATATTGATATTTGATATTGGATCGGTAGAAAGAGGGATAAAAGGATATATAGATTTAAGATTAGAAAAAGATGTATCCAACATTAGGATTACATAGCCTTTTATAGGCGAAATTAGAATTGAAATTTTCATTTACGACCCCTGAACTATGCTCAATTAACAACTTTTAATTATTTAATATTATTCTTATTATGAATTATTTAAATATTATATTTTATTCTTGTGCATAGTTGACTCGTAATTTTTACACCGTTGCGTCGAGCGTTGAGAGTTGACTCATGTCCCGGTTCCGGATTTTCGAACGTCCTTTCGTACAATTTTATATCGTGTACTTTGCTTTTGTAACTTGTACTCTTGTCATTTTTAGACGTTCTTTATCAATAATTTGAACCTTTTTAATTGAATCTTGTACTTTTTAGCTTTTTGGACCTTTCTGTCTTCAATTCGTCGTTTTCGCCTTTTGTCTTCGCACTTATTTAATATAAACGAATATTACTTGAAAATGGAACAATTGCAACTAAAATCTTGTCTTTCTTGGGGGATAATGCAATGAAATATGTGTTCATTTTTAGCCTTATCAGTTACTGTAGACTTGCCTGACATATGCCGTAAATTCCTCCGTAGTCTACGAAATCTTTAGTACTATATATATAGATATTCTATGTAGTTAGAATATCATCCAATATTCGAAAATCATTTCGTATCGAAAAATCCTCCATCTGATCGTACGAAATGGATCCCTCAACCAGTTCGAATTCCTCGGATTCCGACAGTTATTCCGATATGGATATCCACCTGAGCTCCGAAAGTATGCGTCTCTAGAATGAATCAACCAATCATTCATCCCCAATTTATCTGATGAGTTCGTAGACGACTTAACCAATGGAAACGAGAAGAAGGCAATACTTTCCATCAACCAAATTTCCCTCTTGGCGAAGAACCTGAAGCATTTACCGGCGAACCTGTCCGAAACACCATTTTCTCTCTCATTCCAGAGTATCTCGTCATGATTATATAATACATAAAATTCTAGATTTTATTTATCCGCTCGTTTCGACCGACAATCATCCCATAGTAATAAGTTAACGAGCTTCGCACCCGAATTGTAGCCTTGGAAAATATGGTGCAAAACGTACCAGCTTCAGCAACATCACCGACACTAACATCAATACCAGTACCACCAACAACAAACATCCGCATCACACGCCTCAACATCACAATCTATACCTCAAGCATAATCATCGTTATACATGATGTTCTAAATCATTTATCTTCGTTCGACATAGCAATTATGTAATCTCTAATATTTTAGAGATTATATATTCTTGTTCTAACGGTAAATCAAATGAGTTTAATATCATATTAACTCATTAAATCCATATTACATCTGAAGAAAATATATGTATATATGTTTTCATAAAGATTGTAATAAAAAAAAAATTCTTTTGTACAAACTGTTAATGATGAAAATATTTTTAACGGGTAGGTAATACCCGAGAAATATTTAGATTTCACAATAATAAGTTACACTGTACATTATTCAATTTCGATTCAACAGTCATTTACTATCCTATTTACATCCACAGATATACGAATCCGTTCACCGCAGAATAACCATTTTCATTCAATATCATATTTGGATTTTGATCTATCAGAATACAGCAAGTGGCATAATGAAGAAAACATTGGACAAAAATAAAATTTGTTAGAAACAAACAAATTTAATTATGAGAAATTTTGTTAAGAATTCACGCTAACTATTCCTAGTTAACTATTCCTAGCTAACTGTTAATTCCGTATTACATTTTATTTATCGCAATTTAATTATCGCAATTTATTTATCGCAATTTATTTATCGCAATTTATATTCTCGCAATTTTATTTATCGTCATTTAATTTCTGTTATTTATTTTACGCACTTTAAATATCAAGACACGTATACAAGGTTTTGACATATCATATCGACGCATCTATATATATTATTTGGAATAATCATAGACACTCTATATGCAGTAATGCTTGAGTTAGATATACATGGTTGAGGTTGATTACATAATAATATATATACTTTGAGTTGTGATCGAGTCTGAGACATGCATATAACGGGTCACGACATGTATTAATTAATTTGAATATTATATATTAAACTATATATGAATTGTTGAACTACAAATTATGGACTGCTAACTGTGGACTGTCAACATTGGACAATTAAAATGAATTAAAATATTGATTATAACATATGAAACTAAACATCTCTTCAAGTTGCCACTTGATTTCATCTTAAACCTCATTTGTATCTTGACAATTATAATCTACGTTCAAACCTTTCATGATTCTTGAAAACACCTCAATCGAGAGGATGAAACAACCGCACTTCATCTACGGAAGGAAAGATTTATGCATATAGTTATGCACCTGAACAACTCTTGGAACCTGAGTAAACTTTTAACACATATCTGTGCTAGCTCTTTTGGCAGTATTATTACCGAAAATAATATTGCAGTTTGTTTTTCAAATTAGCCAATTTTGTCCCAGCTCCAGCAAATCAACTTCGACCTTCATTTGAATTAGTCTTATTATAACTTTGATATATACGATTGCCCTATCATCATCGTTACCGGAGAACCTTTAATGTTCCACCATATTAGCAGTAAACGTACCAGCGACCTCGTTGCTCCTTGGCTTAAATCTCTCCGACAAATCACTATATTTATCTATTGAAGTCTTATCATAAACTCATCAGCATATTGAAATGATAGTTGCCATGCTAAATACCGAGAAGCATTAATCATAAATTCTCGAATTTCGCAACGTTCCTACGTCAATGGTTACACATCTATATATAACGTATATCTTCTGGACTGATGAATTTCAATTCAGGATCTCTGAATTCCTGAAAAGCACTCTAGTTTATGAATCAGATCTCCGAGTTCTGAAAAAGCTGATGAAGCAGTGAAAACTAAAGACTGCCTTAACAGTCAAAAGTTTGATGATAAAGAATTGTATGTTGGCAAAGCCCAGAAATGTTAGAACTAGAAAACGGATTGAGCAAATCATGAAGGAGACTCTGAACAAATCACAAGGACTAAACTTGTATATAAAGAATCCTGATGATTCTGTTTCTGATGAAATCTTTAGCGAATACCTTGCTCCTTAATCGCTCTAAATCATCGTGAATGAATTTCTTCATCACAATTTGATTCTGAAATTCTAAGATATCATCGTATCTTTCTTTATTAATATTCTCAATATTTCTGAAGATATCTTCATAAATATTCTTGTCCGATATTAATTATCTCTCTGCTCTATCTGTGTTATATCATAAAAGAAACTGTTTTAGTTTCTAAAATTCTGAAAAAATTCGAATTTGAATTATGAATGATTTTGAAGTAGTGTTGGAAATTGATGCATGAGTTAGTATAATATAATGACACTTGATCAACGTGATTATATTATAGTAAGTCATGTTGAGTTTCTAAATGGAACGTGATGATTCACAGACTCTTCCGTCATCATGTGCCATGATACGCGACTCTTACATTCTATCTAATATATAAACATATCAAGAACATAATTTCTTGATAGTTCTATATTTTCTCCTGAATTCTGGTAATTTAACCAATCAAAATCGTGCTATTACAACCACTTTCTTAGAACATTAACTATGTTCATTCCGAATTTCACATCTACAAATTTTGGACCATTATTCGCTTGACTTAGAGTCGAGAAAAGAATAAAAAGGCAAAGAGCTCCGAAATATAAGGGAAAATATAAAGCCCGATAATAACACATAAATTACAAACCGTGTATATCAATGTTTATCACAACATAAAGACACGGGAGAATTAAAAACACTATGACCCCAAGGGTGAAGTGGAAGAAAACAGATTCCTCCGGTGGAAGTTGGAAAAGGAGAATGATTGTTGCGATAGTAAGGATAAGGACAAGGATTAGAACTGGATTAAGCATTTTCACAATCTTTTGAATCTGAGAATTGAATATGGGAGTGATAAAAGTGATGGAACGAAAGAAGTTAATTTATAGTGAAATATTCGATAAAGAAATCAAGGCAGATAATCGCATTTAATTGAAGAGATTTTATTCACCAAAGAATCAAATCTTTCAGATCTCAACGATTTTCTTTAAATCCCTTAAATTCCGAAATTCAACCAAGACAACGTCAAAAGTCAAGACGCACCTTATTTTCTAAATTCAATCGTGACTTCATCAAAAGTTAAGACGAAACTTTTCACTATTTTATGATAGCTTCACCCGTACTCTTCAAGTAATCGAATTATCCTATCCATATTACTCAGCAGTAATAAAACTCTATTTATCAGCTTATATTCGTCAGGAAAACATTCATATTGTTAGCCATGACGACCACACTCAAATTTCGGGACGAAATTTCTTTAACGAGTAGGTACTGTGACGACCCGGAAATTTTTGACCAAATTTAAACTTAATCTTTATATGATTTTGACACGATAAACAAAGTCTGTAATGATGAGTCTCAAAAATTTTGAACTATTTTCATGAATGCATTTGACCTTCGACTGTTCCCGAGGATTCACAAACATTTAATTGTAAATAGAAATGTATGTATTTAAATATATTATATAATGGTAATATGTAATATTACAAAATTTAGTTATTTGAATTAATTATGTAAAATAAGTAATATATGATATCATAATTTAAATGTAATTATATATATAAATAAAGTATATTGAATATATATATTTGATTTCGAATTTATTTAGTAAACGATAGTAACACTCATTCGTCATACAATTGATAGTAAATAAGTTAAAAACGAACTTATATAATTTTATAATAAACGGTGATTCGAAAATGAGTTATATGAATCGTAGGCCTATATATATATATATATATATATATATATATATATATATATATATATATATATATATATATATATATATATATATATATATATATATATATATATAGGAGCTAACTGTTAAATTTTAACATTTTTTTTATATTTTACCTGGAGCGAGCGTGGACAGTTAAGTTAATTTCTATTTAGACAATTAATGACCATTTTTATAAAATAATGATTAAAATAAATAAAGATGTTTAATATAAAAATTTAGTTTTTTTGTGTACTTTTATCCAATATCAACGGAGCACGAATTTCAGTCCATGAATGAAATAGTAAACGATGGCTAATATATTCACACGTTTATATTTTAAATATTATTAAACTATTAATTTATCCGTTCAATCACTTCTCAATCAGTGAATTTAGATTGAGAATAATATTTGATCACTGTGCTCTTTTTGCTTTTACTCACAATCAGACAATCGATTTTCACATATACTAAGACTTGTGACATTATTATTTATATAATGTTACTGTGTTTTTGCTTCCACCATCTTTGAGTTACATATATAATATTCATATACATACGCTTTAGACATACACACACCACATGAACCCATTTTTGTGTCGTTTCTTTTCGTGTATGCTTCAAGATATAAACCATCAACTTTCTAACTCTATTATGGTTCACCACCATCAACCTCCATGATCCACCATGTAACCATCAACAACTCGATCACCACCCTACCACTTTTCATTTCACTTGTTAACCGAGAGTCACCTCTACCACAACCATCACACGTCTATGTGTCAACCTCCAACACCACACTCTTTGAAATCTACCACCATCATCAACGTATTTTACTATTATTTGAAATTGTTTATACTATGCTTGTTTCTCTTTCTGCGTCACTCAAACTAACTACTACTGCATATAACGGTTAAGGAACCACCATACCAACATCATACTGCTACTGTGTAAGTTCCTGTTTTATCTGGGTTACAACCCAAAATCATCGAATATATATATTATTAAGACTGCTATTACCTTCGGTTTATATTTATTCTAAACCTCACGAAACCCACTTCATCTATAATCTTCTTCAATCACCATTAAAACCACCACAACTTCATTCGACAACCATCACCATTTTATTTCTTGTTTCCCCTCAAATCCATATTGCAGCCACCACCTTGTTGATTTTTTTATGATCCTATGAAAACAACAGGCTGCTCGCTACCATGTTTTATTTGTTTTTCTCTGTTGGAAATGCTACTTTACTGTTTCTATTTCAATTGATAACCAAACTCACACCATCGTGATGCACCACCTATATGATCATCTTCATTAAACCTATCAAAGGACTTACCAAACTAATGCTTCGTACTCCGGTTTCTATTCGAGTTACAACCAGAACCCAAACTATCTTGCTCGATTATAATCTCCACTGATCATACAAACGTGGTTTTGTTGCTCGATAATTTTCACCGCACCCTTTCTTACTGTTACCATCGATCTCTATGAAACCACCCTACTTGTCATCACTCCACCTTACACCACTCATCACAACCAAGGTGACCATCACCCTAAACCGTCAATGATCCACTGCAACTCGTACACTACCTTTGCTCCCATTTGAACGCCACCTTACTACTGTTTATTACACGATTACTGCATATTTTTCTGTTTTGATCGAACCGTGAACCACCATCACATGTAAGCTGCAAAACCGCTGCTACATCACTCTTTTTTTGCTGCATTTTTTTTTGGTTTCCTGTCTTCTATTATAGCGACAAAGGTGATGTTAGTGATGTATGTAATGATGGATAAAAGTGTTATGAATAAATATGAATATAATGATATTTGTGAGTGGGGATGTGGGGTTCACGATAGGGATATAGATTGATTCCCAATTTCAACAGATTAGGTGAAACAAGTTTCCTTATTTTAATTACAAAATTGCAACGGGCCACTGTTGGGCCGAGGGCCAAGTTGTTTTTCCTGATGGGCCGTATAACCTTGTGATTTTGGGCTTGGGTAGGGGGTTAATGAGCCAATGTGTTCCAGTTTACTTAGTGGGCCGAAGCCCAATTTAATTAGACTATGATGAACACTTGTGAGATAACGAATGATTATGATGTTGAGTGAAAATGTTAATTGATAATGAGTAATGAAAATGATAATGGTGATTAAGAAAAAGGTGGTAATGGTTACAGTATCATGATGGTGATATACGATATTTATGATGATGATCGAAACAATATAGGACGATGATACATGATGTACATGGTGATAATAATTATGATGAAAATGGAAACAGACAATTAATGGTTAAATAAATTTGTTCCGTGATTTAAATCAGAAAGATACAAGGCAGACTAATGGTTGAGGGTGTAGTGGGTTTACTGAGAGGTCTCGGGTTCGAGTCCGGGCAGTGGCGTTTTATTTTTAAAAGCTCCTTTCTTCAAAGGTTGTACTCTATTTTATTATTATTTTTATTATTATTATAATTATCATTACTAGGGTTATTAATATTATTTTACGTATTAACATTTTTAATTGTCATTATAATTAGTATTATTATTAGAATTATTACTATTATTATCGTTATTATTATTAACATGTAGTATTATTATTATTATTATTATCATTATAATTATATTATTATTATTATTATTAGTATCATCATTTAGGATATTATTAGTAGTATTATTATGATGAAAACTAATATTATTTTTATTATTATTATAATAAACATTATTATTAATAAAATTATTATGAAAAGTATCATTTTAAGTAAAAGTGCTATAATTATTAAGATCAATAATATTATTATTACAAATAACATTTTTATAAAAGTTATCATTTCAATTAACATTAGGATTATTATTATTATTATTGGTATTATTTTAGAGACATTATTGCTATTTTTATCACTATTATTCTTACTACTATAATTATTATTATCATCAGTATTATTATTATTATTGGTATTATCATTATAATCAAACACAACTTTTATTACTATTGATGTAAAAATATATTTATAAGTAACATTACATATGAATTAGTTATATTAACAATCTTTAAATAAATATTCATATATATAATCAATTAGGTATTTTAAAATATATATATATATATATATATATATATATATATATATATATATATATATATATATAAACTATACAAATAATAATGATTTTCAAAAATATATATATACAAATTAAATATATAATATATAAAGTTATAATATATGAAATTGTTCGACTACGTGTATGTGTTCTAATATATATATGAACAATATAGGTTCATGAATCCAAGGCCAACACTACACTTGTTCCATGATGTCATATATATTTTTACCTCAAAATACAGTATTGTGAGTTTCATTTGCTCCCTTTTTAAATGCTTTTGCAATATATATATTTTTGAGACTGAGAATACATGCGCTGCTTTTATAAATGCTTTACGAAATAGACACCAGTAAACGAAACTGCATTCTATGGTTGGATTATCGAATCGAATATGCCCCTTTTTAGCTTGGTAGCCTAAGAATTAGGGAAATGGCCCCTAATTGACGCGAATCCTAAAGATAGATCTATGGACCTTGACACGTCCCATTCGGATTACGAATGCTTTCGTACTTCGATTATCATATCCGATGAGAGTCCCAGAATGATGGGGATATTCTATATGCATCATGTTAGTTCAGTTATCAAGCGTTCACCATATAAATGATTTTTATCTCTATGCAGTTTGCGAAATGCCTGATATGAGATGTATATTTATGAGAAATGGAAATGAAAATCTTGTGGTCTATTAAAATGATGAAAATGATTGATTATGATAAACTAATGAACTCACCAACCTTTTGGTTGACACTTGAGAGCATGTTTATTCTCAGGTATGAAAGAAATCTTTCGCTGTGCATTTGCTCATTTTAGAGATATTACTTGGAGTCATTCATGACATATTTCAAAAGACGTTGTATTCGAGTCATTGAGTTCATCAAGATTATTACTAAGTCAATTATAGTTGGATATATTATGAAATGGTATACATGCCGTCAACTGTCGATGTAATGAAAGTTTGTCTTTTAAAAACGAATGCAATGTTTGTAAAATGTATCATATAGAGGTCAAGTACCTCGCGATGTAACCAAATATAATGTATTAGTCCAGATGGATTAGGACAGGTCATGAAATCTTTCCTCGCAAAATCGCACCATGCACCAAACATCACCGACGGTTCGTGGTGCTTGGTGTTTTGTGTCTTTGGCCAAAATGTTAGATCTATCGTATCTTTTGACTCTTAACTCTGATTTAGTCACCTTTTGTTTTTAAATCGTGTATATTTTCGAGATCTATCCGACGGTTTGCCCCAAATATTTTTCAAAACGAGACCTTGAAAGCCTTCAATTTTGCCTTTTTTCGATTTTGACCGTGTTGAATTTCATTCATATTATTCCTTTTGTATATGCATGACTTAACATGATACATATTATTTTAAGGCCTATTATTTCACTCACAATGTAATTATGTATATCGCATATAAATTTGAATCTAATGTCACTTCATTAAACATGCTTTTTTAAATCATTAATATGCGCTGCCAGATGTAGTACCATTTGGCGGCGCATAACCTTCTGTTTCAGATTGTGCTGAAATTCTCGAGATCACCCTAAAATGACCCTAACATCAAGACTCGTGGATAGTGTATTGATATTCGAGGTCGTCAGGATGCCGAAAAAAGAAACTTTACTCATTTTTAATGTTCTCTTTGAACGTTTTCAATTTATATCGTATTATTAATTTTGTGTATGCATGACTTTGCATAGTATATATCATTTTAAGGCCTATTAATTCACTCACAATGTAATTATGTATAAAGGATATAAATTTGAATCTAATGTCACCTCTTTAAACACATTTTTTAAATCATTATTATGCGCCGCCGGATGGAGTACCATTTGGCGGTGCATAACCTTCGGTTTCAGGTTGTGCTGAAATTCTCAAGATCATCCTAAAACAACTCTAGCATCAAGACTCCTGGATAGTGTCTTGATATTCGAGGTTGTCAGGATGCCGAAAAAGGACATTTTACTCATTTTTAATGTTCCCTTTGAAAGTTTTCGATTTATATCGTATTATTAGTTTTGTGTATCCATGACTTAGCATGATATATATCATTTTAAGGCCTATTATGAAATGTCTCATTCTTATCGATTATAAACATTTCATATTAATTGATTTCGTTGCGAGGTTTTGACCTCTATATGAGACGTTTTTCAAAGACTGCATTCCATTTTTAAAACAAACCATAAATTATTTTATCGATAAAGGTTTAAAACATTCCAAAGATTATCAGATAATGATAATCTAAAATATAGCGTTTTCACACGACCATTACATAATGGTTTTACAATAATATTACACATCGATTTAAATCTCCGAATGTAGTTTTTAAACAATATATTACAAGCATGCTGACTCCAATTCTTATCCTTAAATTAGCATGCAACAGCGGAAGCTCTTAATAATCACCTGAGAATAAACATGCTTTAAACGTCAACAAAAATGTTGGTGAGTTATAGGTTTAGCATATATATTTATCAAATCGTAATAATAGACCATAAGATTTTATCTTTCAATAACATGCAATCTGCATAAAAATCATTCATATGGTGAACACCTGGTAACTGACATTAACAAGATGCATATAGAATATCCCCATCATTCCGGGACATCCTTCGGACATGATAATTTCGAAGTACTAAAGCATCTGCAACAATGGATGGGGCTTGTTGGGCCCAATAGATCTATCTTTAGGATTTGCGTCAATTAGAGTCCAGTTCCCTAATTCTTAGATTACCAGGCTAACAGGGGCATATTCGGTTTCGATCCATTTAACCATATAATGTGGTTTCACGTACTTGTGTCTATTTTGTAAAACATTTATAAAACTGCATGTATTCTCATCCAAAAAATATTAGATTTTAAAAGTGGGACTATAACTCACTTTCACAGATTATCCCTTCGTCAAAAAATAACACTTGGCCACTGGTCGATTCACGAACCTATAACAAATATATACCTATATCAAAGTATGTTCAAAATATATTCACAATATGTTTTATTATGTTTTAACGATTTAAGTTTGTTAAGTTAACAGTCCAATGTTCGTAGTCCACAATTAGTTGTCCACAGTTAGTAGTACAGAAATAAATCAATATATATTATCTCGAATCAATCCACGACCCAGTGTATACAAGTCTCAGACTCGATCACAACTCAAAGTATATATATTATTTTGGAATCAACCTCAACCCTGTATAGCTAACTCGAACATTACCGCATATAGAGTGTCTATGGTTGTTCCAAATGATATATATAGATGACGTTGATATGATATGTCAAAACATTGTATACGTGTCTATGGTCTATCAAGATTACATAATATATGTTAGAATACATGTATAATACAATATAATTTAGTTAAGTTATGGTTGGTATAGATTTGTTACAAATTTCACGTAGCTACAACAAGCAAATTTATCCAATTTTGTTTTACCCATAACTTCTTCGTTTTAAATCCGTTTTTAGTGAATCAAGTTGCTATGGTTTCATAATGAACTGACATTTATGAAACTAAACATATAAAGTATAAGTTTATAGTCAGAAATACAGGTTACAAGTCATTTTTGTAAGAGGTAGTCATTTCCGTCGAAAAAACGACATCTTGATGACCATTTTGAAAAACATACTTCCACTTTGATTTTAACCATGATTTTTGGATATAGTTTCATGTTCATAAGAAATATCATTTTTCCAGAAGAACAACTTTTAAATCAAAGTTTATCATAGTTTTTAATTATCTAACCCAAAGCAGCCCCCGGTTTCACTACGACGGCTTATGTCCGGTTTTACGGTGTTCTTCGTGTTTCTAGGTTTTAAATCATTAAGTTAGCATATCATATAGATATAGAACATGTGTTTAGTTGATTTTAAAAGTCAAGTTAGAAGGATTAACTTTGTTTGCGAACAAGTTTAGAATTAACTAAACTATGTTCTAGTTATTACAAGTTTAAATCTTCGAATAAGATAGTTATAAATATATGAATCGAATGATGTTATGAACATCATTAATACCTCAAGTTTAGTAGGTAAACCTACTGTAAGTGACAAGAAATGATGTTGCTTCAAAGGATCTTGGATGGCTTGAAAGTTCTTGAAGTAGAATCATGACACGAAAACAAGTTCAAGTAAGATTTTTACTCGAATTAAGATAGTTTATAGTTATAGAAATCGAATCAAAGTTTGAATATGAATTATACCTTGAATTAGAATGATAACTTACTGTAAATAACAGAGGTTTCTTGATCTTAGATGATTACTTGGAATGGATTAGAAAGCTTGGAAGTAGACTTGTAAACTTGAAAGTGTTCTTGATGTGTTCTTGAGTAGTTGTTTTGAAAGTTGATCTAGGTTATGATTTATGAACTAGATTGAGCTAGATTTTGTTGAAGATGATGAAGAACACTTAGAACATCAAGAGAGAACTTGAGATAGAGTAATTTGATGCATAAAAATTGAAAAATGAAAGTGTTATGGTGAGTGCGTATGGACGTGATTTTAAGGTCTTCATATAGGCTTCATTAGTTTGTATTTTTGTTAGATATTTTATGCTAGTTGCCAAATGATGGTTCCCACATGTGTTGGTGACTTAAAAGTCTGCAAAGAGCTGCTTATTGTGAAATGTCCCGTTCTTATTGATTAAAAACGTTCCATATTAACTGATTTCGTTGCGAGGTTTTTGTAGTGACCCGAACTTTTCCATGTTTATATATATTAATTGAGATTGATATTTACATGATTAAATGTTTCCAACATGTTAAGCAATCAAACTTGTTAAGACTTGATTAATTGAAATATGTTTCATATAGACAATTGACCACCCAAGTTGATCGGTGATTCACGAACGTTAAAACTTGTAAAAACTATATGATGACATATATATGGATATATATATATATATAGTTAACATGATACTATGATAAGAAAACATATCATAAAGTATATTAACAATGAACTACATATGTAAAAACAAGACTACTAACTTAATGATTTTTAAACGAGACATATATGTAACGATTATCGTTGTAAAGACATTTAATGTATATATATCATATTAAGAGATATTCATACATGATAATATCATGATAATATAATAATTTAAAATCTCATTTGATATTATAAACATTGGGTTAACAACCTTTAACAAGATCGTTAACCTAAAGGTTTCAAAACAACACTTACATGTAACGACTAACGATGACTTAACGACTCAGTTAAAATGTATATACATGTAGTGTTTTAATATGTATTTATACACTTTTGAAAGACTTCAATACACTTATCAAAATACTTCTACTTAACAAAAATGCTTACAATTACATCCTCGTTCAGTTTCATCAACAATTCTACTCGTATGCACCCGTATTCGTACTCGTATAATACACAGCTTTTAGATGTATGTACTATTGGTATATACACTCCAATGATCAGCTCTTAGCAGCCCATGTGAGTCACCTAACACATGTGGGAACCATCATTTGGCAACTAGCATGAAATATCTCATAAAATTACAAAAATATGAGTAATCATTCATGACTTATTTACATGAAAACAAAATTACATATCCTTTATATCTAATCCATACACCAACGACCAAAAACACCTACAAACACTTTCATTCTTCAATTTTCTTCATCTAATTGATCTCTCTCAAGTTCTATCTTCAAGTTCTAAGTGTTCTTCATAAATTCCAAAAGTTCTAGTTTCATAAAATCAAGAATACTTTCAAGTTTGCTAGCTCACTTCCAATCTTGTAAGGTGATCATCCAACCTCAAGAAATCTTTGTTTCTTACAGTAGGTTATCATTCTAATACAAGGTAATAATCATATTCAAACTTTGGTTCAATTTCTATAACTATAACAATCTTATTTCAAGTGATGATCTTACTTGAACTTGTTTTCGTGTCATGATTCTGCTTCAAGAACTTCGAGCCATCCAAGGATCCATTGAAGCTAGATCCATTTTTCTCTTTTCCAGTAGGTTTATCCAAGGAAATTAAGGTAGTAATGATGTTCATAACATCATTCGATTCATACATATAAAGCTATCTTATTCGAAGGTTTAAACTTGTAATCACTAGAACATAGTTTAGTTAATTCTAAACTTGTTCGCAAACAAAAGTTAATCCTTCTAACTTGACTTTTAAAATCAACTAAACACATGTTCTATATCTATATGATATGCTAACTTAATGATTTAAAACCTGGAAACACGAAAAACACCGTAAAACCGGATTTACGCCGTCGTAGTAACACCGCGGGCTGTTTTGGGTTAGTTAATTAAAAACTATGATAAACTTTGATTTAAAAGTTGTTATTCTGAGAAAATGATTTTTATTATGAACATGAAACTATATCCAAAAATTATGGTTAAACTCAAAGTGGAAGTATGTTTTCTAAAATGGTCATCTAGACGTCGTTCTTTCGACTGAAATGACTACCTTTACAAAAACGACTTGTAACTTATTTTTCCGACAATAAACCTATACTTTTTCTGTTTAGATTCATAAAATAGAGTTCAATATGAAACCATAGCAATTTGATTCACTCAAAACGGATTTAAAATGAAGAAGTTATGGGTAAAACAAGATTGGATAATTTTTCTCATTTTAGCTACGTGAAAATTGGTAACAAATCTATTCCAACCATAACTTAATCAACTTGTATTGTATATTATGTAATCTTGAGATACCATAGACACGTATACAATGTTTCGACCTATCATGTCGACACATCTATATATATTTCGGAACAACCATAGACACTCTATATGTGAATGTTGGAGTTAGCTATACAGGGTTGAGGTTGATTCCAAAATATATATAGTTTGAGTTGTGATCAATACTGAGATACGTATACACTGGGTCGTGGATTGATTCAAGATAATATTTATCGATTTATTTCTGTACATCTAACTGTGGACAACTAGTTATAGGTTACTAACGAGGACAGCTGACTTAATAAACTTAAAACATCAAAATATATTAAAAGTGTTGTAAATATATTTTGAACATACTTTAATATATATGTATATATTGTTATAGGTTCGTGAATCAACAGTGGCCAAGTCTTACTTCCCGACGAAGTAAAAATCTGTGAAAGTGAGTTATAGTCCCACTTTTAAAATCTAATATTTTTGGGATGAGAATACATGCAGGTTTTATAAATGATTTACAAAATAGACACAAGTACGTGAAACTACATTCTATGGTTGAATTATCGAAATCGAATATGCCCCTTTTTATTAAGTCTGGTAATCTAAGAATTAGGGAACAGACACCCTAATTGACGCGAATCCTAAAGATAGATCTATTCGGCCTAACAAACCCCATCCAAAGTACCGGATGCTTTAGTACTTCGAAATTTATATCATATCCGAAGGGTGTCCCGGAATGATGGGGATATTCTTATATATGCATCTTGTTATTGTCGGTTACCAGGTGTTCACCATATGAATGATTTTTATCTCTATGTATGGGATGTGTATTGAAATATGAAATCTTATATATAGGTTAAACCTATAACTCACCAACATTTTTGTTGACGTTTTAAGCATGTTTATTCTCAGGTGATTATTAAGAGCTTCCGCTGTCGCATACTTAAATAAGGACAAGATTTGGAGTCCATGCTTGTATGATATTGTGTAAAAACTGCATTCAAGAAACTTATTTTGTTGTAACATATTTGTATTGTAAACCATTATTTAATGGTCGTGTGTAAACAGGATATTTTAGATTATCATTATTTGATAATCTACGTAAAGCTTTTTAAACCTTTATTGATGAAATAAAGGTTATGGTTTGTTTAAAAATGAATGCAGTCTTTGAAAAACGTCTCATATAGAGGTCAAAACCTCGCAACGAAATCAATTAATATGGAACGTTTTTAATCAATAAGAACGGGACATTTCAGTTGGTATCCGAGCGTTGGTCTTAGAGAACCAGAAAATTTGCATTAGTGTGTTTTATCGAGTTTGTTAGGATGCATTAGTGAGTCTGGACTTCGACCGTGTTTTCTTTAAAAATGATTGCTTAACATTTTTGTTGGAAACTATATATTTTTAACATATGAATATTATGTGATATATTAATCTCTTAACGTGTTTGATATTATGTGATAGATGTCTACCTCTAGAACAAGTCCCATTGACTCACCTAATAATAATGAAGAGTCAAATGTAAATTGGAATGATTTGTGGACTGATTCACAAGTTCCCGAAGAGGAACCGGAAGAAGAGTCGGAACCGGAAGAAGAATCGGAACCGGAAGAAGAATCGGAACCGGATGAAGAAATAGAACCGGTGGGGGAAATAATAAAACGGTTAAGTAAAAGAAAATCCTCAACCAACCGACCAAAGTTAATTATGGTCAATGGTGTTTCCGCCAAGGAAGCAAAATATTGGGAGGATTACCAATTCTCCGATGAATCGGATTCCGACGAGAATTCCGATGATGTTATAGAAATTACCCCAACTGAATTTAAAAAGGCAAAAGAAAATAATAAGGGAAAGGGCATAAAAATAGAGAAATCTAATTCCAACCCCGATGAACTTTATATGTATCGTCAACCCCCGAAGTCCTTAAGTTGTAACAATGACCCGGGAACCTCTAAACCACCAGGTTTTTCTAAACAAATGTGGACAACGACGGCTCGTATTAGGGGAACATCATATATCCCTAGAAACTTGGCAAAACGAACCAAAACCGAAGAAGAAGAAACGAGCAAGTCGGAATAAGATAGTTGTATTCGGCCAGAATTCTTCGGCACAACTATTTAAGGCGAGATCAGTTTGTAAGATATTCGAAGAACGTTCCAAGAATGTCTTGGTTTATAAGAGACTTTCGTTTGAAAGATGGGGGATATCACATTGGGAAACCCATAAGTTACGATGTGTTTACTTTGACGCATATATTGCGGGGAACCCAAATGCTATTTTACGCAACGGGTTAAGAAATTATTTTGACTCAATATATCCGAATATTGGACTTCGTGATTTAGAAAAAGCGGCTAACATGCAACATAAAGAAGCATGTTATGCTTACGGATTAGTAATGTTCGCTTCTCACCAAAGTGAGAACAAGAACATCGGGCTACAACTATTAAACAAAACGTTTCCACAAGTGACGGAGTCGGTAATTGGGGTAAGAAATGAGGTTTTTAGATTATTACGGGACTGTTGGACATTACGTAACCCTCGTCCCTTTGATGACGTTACAACACGCTGTCTTATCAACGGCCATAACGGTTATGTTGCACAAGACCAAGGATGGGAAGTAGTCCTAGTAAAACCAGAATGCATGACTTGTTTCTGGACGTATGAATTACGTGTCTTTATTGCCTTTGCTGAACGACTTGTGTACTAGCTAGAATTGTCTTCACAACTATCTTGTATCAAAGTTATTGTGTGCTATATTTCATGCTTTATGTAAAATAAGCGGTATTGTAAGTTTGTAAAATATTGTATAAAAATTTGAACGCGAAATATTATTATAATCAGTTTTTCATATAGAATTGTAGTAGTTGAATTGTATATTAGCTACTAAGTATGAACTTAACGGGTAGGTACTACCCGAATTTAAACTTATAAAATGCTAATATGAAGAAAAAGCTTTTATAAATGAGTTCATATTATGCTACGAAATACTATTAACTACTCTTAATATTCTGTATGATTAACTTGTTCCATTTAACTATTTTGAAGGAAATGGCACCGACTACTCGACACACCGTGAATATGAATGAAGAGGAATTCCGTACTTTTCTAGCTTCAAACATAGCCGCAGTACAGGCTGTGCTACATACCAACAATAACCTTGGATCTAGCAGTACAGGAAATCGTGTAGGATGCACCTACAAAGAATTCACTGCCTGCAAACCTTTGGAATTTGATGGAACCGAAGGACCGATCGGATTGAAACGGTGGACCGAGAAGGTTGAATCGGTGTTTGCCATAAGTAAGTGTACTGAAGAGGACAAAGTGAAGTACGCTACGCATACCTTCACAGGTTCTGCGTTAACATGGTGGAATACCTATCTAGAGCAAGTGGGACAAGATGATGCGTACGCACTACCGTGGTCAGCATTCAAGCACTTGATGAACGAGAAGTACCGTCCCAGAACCGAGGTCAATAAGCTCAAGACAGAACTTAGAGGGTTACGAACCCAAGGATTTGATATTACCACGTATGAAAGACGATTCACAGAATTGTGCCTATTGTGTCCGGGAGCATTCGAAGATGAGGAAGAGAAGATCGACGCATTTGTGAAAGGATTACCGGAAAGAATCCAAGAAGATATAAGTTCACACGAGCCCGCCTCCATACAACAGGCATGTAGAATGGCTCACAAACTAGTGAACCTGATTGAAGAAAGAATTAAAGAACAGACTGCTGAAGAGGCCAATGTGAAGCAAGTCAAAAGAAAGTGGGAGGAAAATGGTGATAAGAATCACCAATACAACAACAACAGCAATCGCAACAATTATCCCAACAATCGCAACATCAATCGCAACTACCACAAATGGCCCAACAACAACAACAACAACAACAACAGCAACTACAACAATCATCCCAACAACAATAATAACCGCAACAACAACAACAATCAGAAGCAGCTATGCCAAAGGTGTGAAAAGTATCACTCGGGGTTCTGCACCAAATTTTGCAACAAGTGTAAAAGAAATGGTCATAGCGCGGCGAAGTGTGAGGTCTACGGACCAGGGGTTAATAGAACGAAAGGAACAAATGGTGTCGGAACGAGTAATGGCGGAGCAAGTAGTGTCGGAGCAAGCTATGCCAATGTAGTTTGTTATAAATGTGGAAAACCGGGCCACATTATTAGAAATTGCCCGAACCAGGAGAACACGAATGGACAAGGCCGCGGAAGAGTTTTCAATATTAATGCGGCAGAGGCACAGGAAGACCCGGAGCTTGTTACGGGTACGTTTCTTATTGACAATAAATCTGCTTACGTTTTATTTGATTCAGGTGCGGATAGAAGCTATATGAGTAGAGATTTTTGTGCTAAATTAAGTTGTCCATTGACGCCTTTGGATAGTAAATTTTTACTCGAATTAGCAAAAGGTAAATTAATTTCAGCAGATAATATATGTCAGAATCGAGAAATTAAACTGGTTAGCGAAACATTTAAGATTGATTTGATACCCGTAGAGTTAGAGAGTTTTGATGTGATAATCGGTATGGACTGGTTGAAAGAAGTGAAAGCGGAGATCGTTTGTTACAAAAATGCAATTCGCATTATACGAGAAAAAGGAAAACCCTTAATGGTGTACGGAGAAAAGGGCAACACGAAGCTACATCTTATTAGTAATTTGAAGGCACAAAAACTAATAAGAAAAGGTTGCTATGCTGTTCTAGCACACGTCGAGAAAGTACAAACTGAAGAAAAGAGCATCAATGATGTTCCCATTGCAAAAGAATTTCCCGATGTATTTCCGAAAGAATTACCGGGATTACCCCCACATCGATCCGTTGAATTTCAAATAGATCTTGTACCAGGAGCTGCACCAATAGCTCGTGCTCCTTACAGACTCGCACCCAGCGAGATGAAAGAACTGCAAAGCCAATTACAAGAACTTTTAGAGCGTGGTTTCATTCGACCAAGCACATCACCGTGGGGAGCTCCTGTTTTGTTTGTCAAGAAGAAAGATGGTACATTCAGGTTGTGTATCGACTACCGAGAGTTGAACAAACTTACCATCAAGAACCGCTACCCACTACCGAGAATCGACGACTTATTTGATCAACTACAAGGCTCGTCTGTTTATTCAAAGATTGACTTACGTTCCGGGTATCATCAAATGCGGGTGAAAGAAGATGATATTCCAAAGACTGCTTTCAGAACACGTTACGGTCATTACGAGTTTATGGTCATGCCGTTTGGTTTAACTAATGCACCAGCTGTGTTCATGGACCTTATGAACCGAGTGTGTGGACCATACCTTGACAAGTTTGTCATTGTTTTCATTGATGACATACTTATTTACTCAAAGAATGACCAAGAACACGGTGAACATTTGAGAAAGGTGTTAGAAGTATTGAGGAAGGAAGAATTGTACGCTAAGTTTTCAAAGTGTGCATTTTGGTTGGAAGAAGTTCAATTCCTCGGTCACATAGTGAACAAAGAAGGTATTAAGGTGGATCCGGCAAAGATAGAAACTGTGGAAAAGTGGGAAACCCCGAAAACTCCGAAACACATACGCCAGTTTTTAGGACTAGCTGGTTACTACAGAAGGTTCATCCAAGACTTTTCCAGAATAGCAAAACCCTTGACTGCATTAACGCATAAAGGGAAGAAATTTGAATGGAATGATGAACAAGAGAAAGCGTTTCAGTTATTGAAGAAAAAGCTAACTACGGCACCTATATTGTCATTGCCTGAAGGGAATGATGATTTTGTGATTTATTGTGATGCATCAAAGCAAGGTCTCGGTTGTGTATTAATGCAACGAACGAAGGTGATTGCTTATGCGTCTAGACAATTGAAGATTCACGAACAAAATTATACGACGCATGATTTGGAATTAGGCGCGGTTGTTTTTGCATTAAAGACTTGGAGGCACTACTTATATGGGGTCAAAAGTATTATATATACCGACCACAAAAGTCTTCAACACATATTTAATCAGAAACAACTGAATATGAGGCAGCGTAGGTGGATTGAATTATTGAATGATTACGACTTTGAGATTCGTTACCACCCGGGGAAGGCAAATGTGGTAGCCGATGCCTTGAGCAGGAAGGACAGAGAACCCATTCGAGTAAAATCTATGAATATAATGATTCATAATAACCTTACTACTCAAATAAAGGAGGCGCAACAAGGAGTTTTAAAAGAGGGAAATTTAAAGGATGAAATACCCAAAGGATCGGAGAAGCATCTTAATATTCGGGAAGACGGAACCCGGTATAGGGTTGAAAGGATTTGGGTACCAAAATTTGGAGATATGAGAGAAATGGTACTTAGAGAAGCTCATAAAACCAGATACTCAATACATCCTGGAACGGGGAAGATGTACAAGGATCTCAAGAAACATTTTTGGTGGCCGGGTATGAAAGCCGATGTTGCTAAATACGTAGGAGAATGTTTGACGTGTTCTAAGGTCAAAGCTGAGCATCAGAAACCATCAGGTCTACTTCAACAACCCGAAATCCCGGAATGGAAATGGGAAAACATTACCATGGATTTCATCACTAAATTGCCAAGGACTGCAAGTGGTTTTGATACTATTTGGGTAATAGTTGATCGTCTCACCAAATCAGCACACTTCCTACCAATAAGAGAAGATGACAAGATGGAGAAGTTAGCACGACTGTATTTGAAGGAAGTCGTCTCCAGACATGGAATACCAATCTCTATTATCTCTGATAGGGATGGCAGATTTATTTCAAGATTCTGGCAGACATTACAGCAAGCATTAGGAACTCGTCTAGACATGAGTACTGCCTATCATCCACAAACTGATGGGCAGAGCGAAAGGACGATACAAACGCTTGAAGACATGCTACGAGCATGTGTTATTGATTTCGGAAACAGTTGGGATCGACATCTACCGTTAGCAGAATTTTCCTACAACAACAGCTACCATTCAAGCATTGAGATGGCGCCGTTTGAAGCACTTTATGGTAGAAAGTGCAGGTCTCCGATTTGTTGGAGTGAAGTGGGGGATAGACAGATTACGGGTCCGGAGATTATACAAGAAACTACCGAGAAGATCATCCAAATTCAACAACGGTTGAAAACCGCCCAAAGTCGACAAAAGAGCTACGCTGACATTAAAAGAAAAGATATAGAATTTGAAATTGGAGAGATGGTCATGCTTAAAGTTGCACCTTGGAAAGGTGTTGTTCGATTTGGTAAATGAGGGAAATTAAATCCAAGGTATATTGGACCATTCAAGATTATTGATCGTGTCGGACCAGTAGCTTACCGACTAGAGTTACCTCAACAACTCGCGGCTGTACATAACACTTTCCACGTCTCGAATTTAAAGAAATGTTTTGCTAAAGAAGATCTCACTATTCCGTTAGATGAAATCCAAATCAACGAAAAACTTCAATTCATCGAAGAACCCGTCAAAATAATGGATCGTGAGGTTAAAAGACTTAAGCAAAACAAGATACCAATTGTTAAGGTTCGATGGAATGCTCGTAGAGGACCCGAGTTCACCTGGGAGCGTGAAGATCAGATGAAGAAGAAATACCCGCATCTATTTCCAGAAGATTCGTCAACACCTTCAACAGCTTAAAATTTCGGGACGAAATTTATTTAACGGGTAGGTACTGTAGTGACCCGAACTTTTCCATGTTTATATATATTAATTGAGATTGATATTTACATGATTAAATGTTTCCAACATGTTAAGCAATCAAACTTGTTAAGACTTGATTAATTGAAATATGTTTCATATAGACAATTGACCACCCAAGTTGATCGGTGATTCACGAACGTTAAAACTTGTAAAAACTATATGATGACATATATATGGATATATATATATATATATATAGTTAACATGATACTATGATAAGAAAACATATCATAAAGTATATTAACAATGAACTACATATGTAAAAACAAGACTACTAACTTAATGATTTTTAAACGAGACATATATGTAACGATTATCATTGTAAAGACATTTAATGTATATATATCATATTAAGAGATATTCATACATGATAATATCATGATAATATAATAATTTAAAATCTCATTTGATATTATAAACATTGGGTTAACAACATTTAACAAGATCGTTAACCTAAAGGTTTCAAAACAACACTTACATGTAACGACTAACGATGACTTAACGACTCAGTTAAAATGTATATACATGTAGTGTTTTAATATGTATTTATACACTTTTGAAAGACTTCAATACACTTATCAAAATACTTCTACTTAACAAAAATGCTTACAATTACATCCTCGTTCAGTTTCATCAACAATTCTACTCGTATGCACCCGTATTCGTACTCGTACAATACACAGCTTTTAGATGTATGTACTATTGGTATATACACTCCAATGATCAGCTCTTAGCAGCCCATGTGAGTCACCTAACACATGTGGGAACCATCATTTGGCAACTAGCATGAAATATCTCATAAAATTACAAAAATATGAGTAATCATTCATGACTTATTTACATGAAAACAAAATTACATATCCTTTATATCTAATCCATACACCAACGACCAAAAACACCTACAAACACTTTCATTCTTCAATTTTCTTCATCTAATTGATCTCTCTCAAGTTCTATCTTCAAGTTCTAAGTGTTCTTCATAAATTCCAAAAGTTCTAGTTTCATAAAATCAAGAATACTTTCAAGTTTGCTAGCTCACTTCCAATCTTGTAAGGTGATCATCCAACCTCAAGAAATCTTTGTTTCTTACAGTAGGTTATCATTCTAATACAAGGTAATAATCATATTCAAACTTTGGTTCAATTTCTATAACTATAACAATCTTATTTCAAGTGATGATCTTACTTGAACTTGTTTTCGTGTCATGATTCTGCTTCAAGAACTTCGAGCCATCCAAGGATCCATTGAAGCTAGATCCATTTTTCTCTTTTCCAGTAGGTTTATCCAAGGAAATTAAGGTAGTAATGATGTTCATAACATCATTCGATTCATACATATAAAGCTATCTTATTCGAAGGTTTAAACTTGTAATCACTAGAACATAGTTTAGTTAATTCTAAACTTGTTCGCAAACAAAAGTTAATCCTTCTAACTTGACTTTTAAAATCAACTAAACACATGTTCTATATCTATATGATATGCTAACTTAATGATTTAAAACCTGGAAACACGAAAAACACCGTAAAACCGGATTTACGCCGTCGTAGTAACACCGTGGGCTGTTTTGGGTTAGTTAATTAAAAACTATGATAAACTTTGATTTAAAAGTTGTTATTCTGAGAAAATGATTTTTATTATGAACATGAAACTATATCCAAAAATTATGGTTAAACTCAAAGTGGAAGTATGTTTTCTAAAATGGTCATCTAGACGTCGTTCTTTCGACTGAAATGACTACCTTTACAAAAACGACTTGTAACTTATTTTTCCGACTATAAACCTATACTTTTTCTGTTTAGATTCATAAAATAGAGTTCAATATGAAACCATAGCAATTTGATTCACTCAAAACGGATTTAAAATGAAGAAGTTATGGGTAAAACAAGATTGGATAATTTTTCTCATTTTAGCTACGTGAAAATTGGTAACAAATCTATTCCAACCATAACTTAATCAACTTGTATTGTATATTATGTAATCTTGAGATACCATAGACACGTATACAATGTTTCGACCTATCATGTCGACACATCTATATATATTTCGGAACAACCATAGACACTCTATATGTGAATGTTGGAGTTAGCTATACAGGGTTGAGGTTGATTCCAAAATATATATAGTTTGAGTTGTGATCAATACTGAGATACGTATACACTGGGTCGTGGATTGATTCAAGATAATATTTATCGATTTATTTCTGTACATCTAACTGTGGACAACTAGTTATAGGTTACTAACGAGGACAGCTGACTTAATAAACTTAAAACATCAAAATATATTAAAAGTGTTGTAAATATATTTTGAACATACTTTAATATATATGTATATATTGTTATAGGTTCGTGAATCAACAGTGGCCAAGTCTTACTTCCCGACGAAGTAAAAATCTGTGAAAGTGAGTTATAGTCCCACTTTTAAAATCTAATATTTTTGGGATGAGAATACATGCAGGTTTTATAAATGATTTACAAAATAGACACAAGTACGTGAAACTACATTCTATGGTTGAATTATCGAAATCGAATATGCCCCTTTTTATTAAGTCTGGTAATCTAAGAATTAGGGAACAGACACCCTAATTGACGCGAATCCTAAAGATAGATCTATTGGGCCTAACAAACCCCATCCAAAGTACCGGATGCTTTAGTACTTCGAAATTTATATCATATCCGAAGGGTGTCCCGGAATGATGGGGATATTCTTATATATGCATCTTGTTATTGTCGGTTACCAGGTGTTCACCATATGAATGATTTTTATCTCTATGTATGGGATGTGTATTGAAATATGAAATCTTGTGGTCTATTGTTACGATTTGATATATATAGGTTAAACCTATAACTCACCAACATTTTTGTTGACGTTTTAAGCATGTTTATTCTCAGGTGATTATTAAGAGCTTCCGCTGTCGCATACTTAAATAAGGACAAGATTTGGAGTCCATGCTTGTATGATATTGTGTAAAAACTGCATTCAAGAAACTTATTTTGTTGTAACATATTTGTATTGTAAACCATTATGTAATGGTCGTGTGTAAACAGGATATTTTAGATTATCATTATTTGATAATCTACGTAAAGCTTTTTAAACCTTTATTGATGAAATAAAGGTTATGGTTTGTTTAAAAATGAATGCAGTCTTTGAAAAACGTCTCATATAGAGGTCAAAACCTCGCAACGAAATCAATTAATATGGAACGTTTTTAATCAATAAGAACGGGACATTTCAGTTTTGACCTCTATATGAGACGTTTTTCAAAGACTGCATTCATTTTAAAACAAACCATAACCTTTATTTTATCAATAAAGGTTTAAAAAGCTTTACGTAGATTATCAAATAATGATAATCTAAAATATCTTGTTTACACACGACCATTACATAATGGTTTACAATACAAATATGTTACAACAAAATAAGTTTCTTGAATGCAGTTTTTATACAATATCATACAAGCATGGACTCCAAATCTCGTCCTTATTTAAGTATGCGACAGCGGAAGCTCTTAATAATCACCTGAGAATAAACATGCTTAAAACGTCAACAAAAATATTGGTGAGTTATAGGTTTAACCTATATATATCAAATCGTAACAATAGACCACAAGATTTCATATTTCAATACACATCCCATACATAGAGATAAAAATCATTCATATGGTGAACACCTGGTAACCGACATTAACAAGATGCATATATATAAGAATATCCCCATCATTCCGGGACACCCTTCGGATATGATATAAATTTCGAAGTACTAAAGCATCCGGTACTTTGGATGGGGTTTGTTAGGCCCAATAGATCTATCTTTAGGATTCGCGTCAATTAGGGTGTCTGTTCCCTAATTCTTAGATTACCAGACTTAATAAAAAGGGGCATATTCGATTTCGATAATTCAACCATAGAATGTAGTTTCACGTACTTGTGTCTATTTTGTAAATCATTTATAAAACCTGCATGTATTCTCATCCCAAAAATATTAGATTTTAAAAGTGGGACTATAACTCACTTTCACAGATATTTACTTCGTCGGGAAGTAAGACTTGGCCACTGGTTGATTCACGAACCTATAACAATATATACATATATATCAAAGTATGTTCAAAATATATTTACAACACTTTTAATATATTTTGATGTTTTAAGTTTATTAAGTCAGCTGTCCTCGTTAGTAATCTACAACTAGTTATCCACAGTTAGATATACAGAAATAAATCGATAAATATTATCTTGAATCAATCCACGACCTAGTGTATACGTATCTCAGTATTGATCACAACTCAAACTATACATATTTTGGAATCAACCTCAACCCTGTATAGCTAACTCCAACATTCACATATAGAGTGTCTATGGTTGTTCCGAAATATATATAGATGTGTCGACATGATAGGTCGAAACATTGTATACGTGTCTATGGTATCTCAAGATTACATAATATACAATACAAGTTGATTAAGTTATGGTTGGAATATATTTGTTACCAAATTTCACGTAGCTAAAATGAGAAAAATTATCCAATCTTGTTTTACCTATAACTTCTTCATTTTAAATCCGTTTTGAGTGAATCAAATTGCTATGGTTTCATATTGAACTCTATTTTATGAATCTAAACAGAAAAAGTATTGGTTTATAGTCGTAAAAATAAGTTACAAGTCGTTTTTGTAATGGTAGTCATTTCAGTCGAAAGAACGACGTCTAGATGACCATTTTAGAAAACATACTTCCACTTTGAGTTTAACCATAATTCTTGGATATAGTTTCATGTTCATAATAAAAATCATTTTCTCATAATAACAACTTTTAAATCAAAGTTTATCATAGTTTTTAATTAACTAACCCAAAACAGCCCGCGGTGTTACTACGACGGCGTAAATCCGGTTTTACGGTGTTTTTCGTGTTTCCAGGTTTTAAATCATTAAGTTAGCATATCATATAGATATAGAACATGTGTTTAGTTAATTTTAAAAGTCAAGTTAGAAGGATTAACTTTTGTTTGCGAACAAGTTTAGAATTAACTAAACTATGTTCTAGTGATTACGAGTTTAAGCCTTCGAATAAGATAGTTTTATATATATGAATCGAATGATGTTATGAACATCATTACTACCTCAAGTTTAGTAGGTAAACCTACTGGAAGTGACAAGAAATGATCTAGCTTCAAAGGATCTTGGATGGCTTGAAGTGTTCTTGAAGTGTTCTTCCTATGATGATTATAGCTTGATTCTTGAAGTGATTTTTGATGAAGATGATGATTAACTACTGTAAAAATACGTTCATAATAGTGTGTGTGTGTTGAGAGAGAATTAGAAAGAGAATTGGAAGTGAAATGGAGTGAATGATGAGTGGTAATTGGTGAGTGGTGAGTGGGGTTAAAAGGAGTTCTAGTTAGTTGACTAGCTCATGGTAGAAGTTAAAATTGATTAGTCATACATGACATAATCAAGAGTGGAATCCCATGCTAGTTCCTATTGGTATATACCCATAGTAAGTACGTTTTGAAGCTGTGTATAATACTGGTAAGAATACGACTAGAATTCTTGATGAAAGAAAAGAATGGGAAAGTAACTATAACCATTTTCGTTAAGTATGAGTGTTTTGATATATGTCTTGAAGTCTTCCAAAAGTATTTTAATACATCTAAATACACTACATGTATATACATTTTAACTGAGTCGTTAAGTCATCGTTAGTCGTTACATGTAAGTGTTGTTTTGAAACCTTTAAGTTAACGATCTCAATTAATGTTGTTAACCCATTGTTTATTATATCTAATGAGATGTTAAATTATTATATTATCATGATATTATGATACATTAATATATCTTAATATGATATATATACATTTAAATGTCATTACAACGATAATCGTTACATATATGTCTCGTTTCGTAATCCTTAAGTTAGTAGTCTTGTTTATATGTATATAACTTATTGTTAATATACTTATGGAGATACTTACTTATCATAATCTCATGTTAACCATATGTATATCCATATATATATCGTCATGTCATTTTTACAAGTTTTAACGTTCGTGAATCGCCGGTCAACTTGGGTGGTCAATTGTCTATATGAAACATATTTCAATTAATCAAGTCTTAACAAGTTTGATTACTTAACATGTTGGAAACATTTAATCATGTAAATATCAATCTCAATTAATATATATAAACATGGAAAAGTTTGGGTCACTACAGTACCTACCCGTTAAATAAATTTCGTCCCGAAATTTTAAGTTGTTGAAGGTGTTGACGAATCTTCTGGAAATAGATGCGGGTATTTCTTCTTCATCTGATCTTCACACTCCCAGGTGAACTCGGGTCCTCTACGAGCATTCCATCAAACCTTAACAATTGGTATCTTGTTTTGCTTAAGTCTTTTAACCTCACGATCCATTATTTCGACGGGTTCTTTGATGAATTGAAGTTTTTCGTTGATTTGGATTTCATCTAACAGAATAGTGAGATCTTCTTTAGCAAAACATTTCCTTTAAATTCGAGATGTGGAAAGTGTTATGTACAGCCGCGAGTTGTTGAGGTAACTCAAGTCGGTAAGCTACTGGTCCGACACGATCAATAATCTTGAATGGTCCAATATACCTTGGATTTAATTTCCCTCGTTTACCAAATCGAACAACGCCTTTCCAAGGTGCAACTTTAAGCATGACCATCTCTCCAATTTCAAATTTTATATCTTTTCTTTTAATGTCAGCGTAGCTCTTTTGTCGACTTTGGGCGGTTTTCAACCGTTGTTGAATTTGGATGATCTTCTCGGTAGTTTCTTATATAATCTCCGGACCCGTAATCTGTCTATCCCCCACTTCACTCCAACAAATCGGAGACCTGCACTTTCTACCATAAAGTGCTTCAAACGGCGCCATCTCAATGCTTGAATGGTAGCTGTTGTTGTAGGAAAATTCTGCTAACGGTAGATGTCGATCCCAACTGTTTCTGAAATCAATAACACATGCTCGTAGCATGTCTTCAAGCGTTTGTATCGTCCTTTCGCTCTGCCCATCAGTTTGTGGATGATAGGCAGTACTCATGTCTAGACGAGTTCCTAATGCTTGCTGTAATGTCTGCCAGAATCTTGAAATAAATCTGCCATCCCTATCAGAGATAATAGAGATTGGTATTCCATTTCTGGAGACGACTTCCTTCAAATACAGTCGTGCTAACTTCTCCATCTTGTCATCTTCTCTTATTGGTAGGAAGTGTGCGGATTTGGTGAGACGATCAACTATTACCCAAATAGTATCAAAACCACTTGCAGTCCTTGGCAATTTAGTGATGAAATCCATGGTAATGTTTTCCCATTTCCATTCCGGGATTTCGGGTTGCTGAAGTAGACCTGATGGTTTCTGATGCTCAGCTTTGACCTTATAACACGTCAAACATTCTCCTACGTATTTAGCAACATCGGCTTTCATACCCGGCCACCAAAAATGTTTCTTGAGATCCTTGTACATCTTCCCCGTTCCAGGATGTATTGAGTATCTGGTTTTATGAGCTTCTCTAAGTACCATTTCTCTCATATCTCCAAATTTTGGTACCCAAATCCTTTCAGCCCTATACCGGGTTCCGTCTTCCCGAATATTAAGATGCTTCTCCGATCCTTTGGGTATTTCATCCTTTAAATTTCCCTCTTTTAAAACTCCTTGTTGTGCCTCCTTTATTTGAGTAGTAATGTTATTATGAATCATTATATTCATAGATTTTACTCGAATGGGTTCTCTGTCCTTCCTGCTCAAGGCATCGGCTACCACATTTGCCTTCCCCGGGTGGTAACGAATCTCAAAGTCGTAATAATTCAATAATTCAATCCACCTACGCTGCCTCATATTCAGTTGTTTCTGATTAAATATGTGTTGAAGACTTTTGTGGTCGGTATATATAATACTTGTGACCCCATATAAGTAGTGCCTCCAAGTCTTTAATGCAAAAACAACCGCATCTAATTCCAAATCATGCGTCGTATAATTTTGTTCGTGAATCTTCAATTTTCTAGACGCATAAGCAATCACCTTCGTTCGTTGCATTAATACACAACCGAGACCTTGCTTTGATGAGTCACAATAAATCACAAAATCATCATTCCCTTCAGGCAATGACAATATAGGTGCCGTAGTTAGCTTTTTCTTCAATAACTGAAACGCTTTCTCTTGTTCATCATTCCATTCAAATTTCTTCCCTTTATGCGTTAATGCAGTCAAGGATTTTGCTATTCTGGAAAAGTCTTGGATGAACCTTCTGTAGTAACCAGCTAGTCCTAAAAACTGGCGTATGTGTTTCAGAGTTTTTGGGGTTTCCCACTTTTCAACAGTTTCTATCTTTGCAGGATCCACCTTAATACCTTCTTTGTTCACTATGTGACCGAGGAATTGAACTTCTTCCAACCAAAATGCACACTTTGAAAACTTAGCGTACAATTCTTCCTTCCTCAATACTTCTAACACTTTTCTCAAATGTTCACCGTGTTCTTGGTCATTCTTTGAGTAAATAAGTATGTCATCAATGAAAACAATGACAAACTTGTCAAGGTATGGTCCACACACTCGGTTCATATGATCCATGAACACAGCTGGTGCATTAGTTAAACCAAACGGCATGACCATAAACTCGTAATGACCGTAACGTGTTCTGAAAGCAGTCTTTGGAATATCATCTTCTTTCACCCGCATTTGATGATACCCGGAACGTAAGTCAATCTTTGAATAAACAGACGAGCCTTGTAGTTGATCAAATAAGTCGTCGATTCTCGGTAGTGGGTAGCGGTTCTTGATGGTAAGTTTGTTCAACTCTCGGTAGTCGATACACAACCTGAATGTACCATCTTTCATCTTGACAAACAAAACAGGAGCTCCCCACGGTGATGTGCTTGGTCGAATGAAACCACGCTCTAAAAGTTCTTGTAATTGGCTTTGCAGTTCTTTCATCTCGCTGGGGGCAAGTCTGTAAGGAGCACGAGCTATTGATGCAGCTCCTGGTACAAGATCTATTTGAAATTCAACGGATCGATGTGGGGGTAATCCCGGTAATTCTTTCGGAAATACATCGGGAAATTCTTTTGCAATGGGAACATCATTGATGCTCTTTTCTTCAGTTTGTACTTTCTCGACGCGTGCTAGAATAGCATAGCAACCTTTTCTTATTAGTTTTTGTGCCTTCAAATTACTAATAAGATGTAGCTTCGTGTTGCCCTTTTCTCCGTACACCATTAAGGGTTTTCCTTTTTCTCGTATAATGCGAATTGCATTTTTGTAACAAACGATCTCTGCTTTCACTTCTTTCAACCAGTCCATACCGATTATCACATCAAAACTCCCTAACTCTACTGGTATCAAATCAATCTTAAATGTTTCGCTAACCAGTTTAATTTCTCGATTCCGACATATATTATCTGCTGAAATTAATTTACCATTTGCTAATTCGAGTAAAAATTTACTATCCAAAGGCGTCAATGGACAACTTAATTTAGCACAAAAATCTCTACTCATATAGCTTCTATCCACACCCGAATCAAATAAAACGTAAGCAGATTTATTGTCAATAAGAAACGTACCCGTAACAAGCTCCGGGTCTTCCTGTGCCTCTGCCGCATTAATACTGAAAACTCTTCCGCGGCCTTGTCCATTCGTGTTCTCCTGGTTCAGGCAATTTCTAATAATGTGGCCCGGTTTTCCACATTTATAACAAACTACATTGGCATAACTTGCTCCGACACTACTTCCTCCGCCATTACTCGTTCCGACACCATTTGTTCCTTTCGTTCTATTAACCCCTGGTCCGTAGACCTCACACTTCACCGCGCTATGACCATTTCTTTTACACTTGTTGCAAAATTTAGTGCAGAACCCCGAGTGATACTTTTCACACCTTTGGCATAGCTGCTTCTGATTGTTATTTTTGTTACGGTTATTATTGTTGTTGGGATGATTGTTGTAGTTGCTGTTGTTGTTGTTGTTGTTGTTGTTGTTGTTGTTGTTGGGCCGTTTGTTGTAGTTGCGATTGATGTTGCGATTGTTGGGATAATTGTTGCGATTATTGTTGTAATTGCTGTTGTTGTTGTATTGGTGATTCTTATCACCATTTTCCTCCCACTTTCTTTTGACTTGCTTCACATTGGCCTCTTCAGCAGTCTGTTCTTTAATTCTTTCTTCAATCTGGTTCACTAGTTTGTGAGCCATTCTACATGCCTGTTGTATGGAGGCGGGCTCGTGTGAACTTATATCTTCTTGGATTCTTTCCGGTAATCCTTTCACAAACGCGTCGATCTTCTCTTCCTCATCTTCGAATGCTCCCGGACACAATAGGCACAATTCTGTGAATCGTCTTTCGTACGTGGTAATATCAAATCCTTGGGTTCGTAACCCTCTAAGTTCTGTCTTGAGCTTATTGACCTCGGTTCTGGAACGGTACTACTCGTTCATCAAGTGCTTGAATACCTACCACGGTAGTGCGTACGCATCGTCTTGTCCTACTTGCTCTAGGTAGGTATTCCACCATGTTAACGCAGAACCTGTGAAGGTATGCGTAGCGTACTTCACTTTGTCCTCTTCAGTACACTTACTTATGGCAAACACCGATTCGACCTTCTCGGTCCACCATTTCAATCCGATCGGTCCTTCGGTTCCATCAAATTCCAAAGGTTTGCAGGCAGTGAATTCTTTGTAGGTGCATCCTACACGATTTCCTGTACTGCTAGATCCAAGGTTATTGTTGGTATGTAGCGTAGCCTGTACTGCGGCTATGTTTGAAGCTAGAAAAGTACGGAATTTCTCTTCATTCATATTCACGGTGTGTCGAGTAGTCGGTGCTATTTCCTTCAAAATAGTCAAATGGAACAAGTTAATCATATAGAATATTAAGAGTAGTTAATAGTATTTCGTAGCATAATATGAACTCATTTATAAAAGCTTTTTCTTCATATTAGCGTTTTATAAGTTTAAATTCGGGTAGTACCTACCCGTTAAGTTCATACTTAGTAGCTAATATACAATTCAACTACTACAATTCTATATGAAAAGCTGATTATAATAATATTTCGCGTTCAAACTTTTACACAATATTTTACAAACTTACAATACCGCTTATTTTACATATAGCATGAAATATAGCACACAATAAATTTGATACAAGATGGTTGTGAAGATAATTCTAGCTAGTACACAAGTCGTTCAACAAAGGCAATAAAGACACGTAATTCATACGTCCAGAAACAAGTCATGCATTCTGGTTTTACTAGGATTACTTCCCATCCTTGGTCTTGTGGAACATAACCGTTATGGCCGTTGATAAGACATCGTGTTGTAACGTCGTCAAAGGGACGAGGGTTATGTAATGTCCAACAGTCCCGTAACAATCTAAAAACCTCATTTCTTACCCCAATTACCGACTCCGTCACTTGTGGGAACGTTTTGTTTAATAGTTGTAGCCCGATGTTCTTGTTCTCACTTTGGTGAGAAGCGAACATTACTAATCCGTAAGCATAACATGCTTCTTTATGTTGCATGTTAGCCGCTTTTTCTAAATCACGAAGTCCAATATTCGGATATATTGAGCCAAAATAATTTCTTAACCCATTGTGTAAAATAGCATTTGGGTTCCCCGCAATATATGCGTCAAAGTAAACACATCGTAACTTATGGATTTCCCAATGTGATATCCCCCATCTTTCGAACGAAAGCCTTTTATAAACCAAGGCATTCTTGGAACGTTCTTCGAATGTCTTACAAACTGATCTCGCCTTAAATAGTTGTGCCGAAGAATTCTGACCGACTCTAGACAAGATTTCATCAATCATGTCTCCGGGTAGGTCTCTTAAAATATTGGGTTGTCTATCCATTTTGTGTTTTTATACTGTAAAATAGACAAGAGTTAGATTCATAAAAAAAATACTTATTAATACAAGCAATTTTTACATATATCAGAAAGCATAAGCACACTATATTACTTATATTACACCACACGAATACAACTATCTTATTCCGACTCGCTTGTTTCTTCTTCTTTGATTTTGGTTCGTTTTGCCAAGTTTCTAGGGATATATGATGTTCCCCTAATACGAGCCGTCGTTATCCACATTGGTTTAGAAAAACCTGGTGGTTTAGAGGTTCCCGGGTCATTGTTACAACTTAAGGACTTCGGGGGTTGACGATACATATAAAGTTCATCGGGGTTGGAATTAGATTTCTCTATTTTTATGCCCTTTCCCTTATTATTTTCTTTTGCCTTTTTAAATTCAGTTGGGGTAATTTCTATAACATCATCGGAATTCTCGTCGGAATCCGATTCATCGGAGAATTGGTAATCCTCCCAATATTTTGCTTCCTTGGCGGAAACACCATTGACCATAATTAACCTTGGTCGGTTGGTTGAGGATTTTCTTTTACTTAACCGTTTTATTATTTCCCCCACCGGTTCTATTTCTTCATCCGGTTCCGATTCTTCTTCCGGTTCCGATTCTTCTTCCGGTTCCGACTCTTCTTCCGGTTCCTCTTCGGGAACTTGTGAATCAGTCCACGAATCATTCCAATTTACATTTGACTCTTCATTATTATTAGGTGAGTCAATGGGACTTGTTCTAGAGGTAGACATCTATCACATAATATCAAACGTGTTAAGAGATTAATATATCACATAATATTCACATGTTAAAAATATATAGTTTCCAACAAAATTTGTTAAGCAATCAATTTTCAAGTAAACACGGTCGAAGTCCAGACTCACTAATGCATCCTAACAAACTAGATAAGACACACTAATGCAAAATTATGGTTCTCTAAGACCAACGCTCTGATACCAACTGAAATGTCCCGTTCTTATTGATTAAAAACGTTCCATATTAATTGATTTCGTTGCGAGGTTTTGACCTCTATATGAGACGTTTTTCAAAGACTGCATTCATTTTAAAACAAACCATAACCTTTATTTCATCAATAAAGGTTTAAAAAGCTTTACGTAGATTATCAAATAATGATAATCTAAAATATCCTGTTTACACACGACCATTACATAATGGTTTACAATACAAATATGTTACAACAAAATAAGTTTCTTGAATGCAGTTTTTATACAATATCATACAAGAATGGACTCCAAATCTCGTCCTTATTTAAGTATGCGACAGCGGAAGCTCTTAATAATCACCTGAGAATAAACATGCTTAAAACGTCAACAAAAATGTTGGTGAGTTATAGGTTTAACCTATATATATCAAATCGTAACAATAGACCACAAGATTTCATATTTCAATACACATCCCATACATAGAGATAAAAATCATTCATATGGTGAACACCTGGTAACCGACATTAACAAGATGCATATATATAAGAATATCCCCATCATTCCGGGACACCCTTCGGATATAATATAAATTTCGAAGTACTAAAGCATCCGGTACTTTGGATGGGGTTTGTTAGGCCCAATAGATCTATCTTTAGGATTCGCGTCAATTAGGGTGTCTGTTACCTAATTCTTAGATTACCAGACTTAATAAAAAGGGGCATATTTGATTTCGATAATTCAACCATAGAATGTAGTTTCACGTACTTGTGTCTATTTTGTAAATCATTTATAAAACCTGCATGTATTCTCATCCCAAAAATATTAGATTTTAAAAGTGGGACTATAACTCACTTTCACAAATTTTTACTTCGTCGGGAAGTAAGACTTGGCCACTGGTTGATTCACGAACCTATAACAAAATATACATATATATCAAAGTATGTTCAAAATATATTTACAACACTTTTAATATATTTTGATGTTTTAAGTTTATTAAGTCAGCTGTCCTCGTTAGTAACCTACAACTAGTTGTCCACAGTTAGATATACAGAAATAAATCGATAAATATTATCTTGAATCAATCCACGACCCAGTGTATACGTATTTCAGTATTGATCACAACTCAAACTATACATATTTTGGAATCAACCTCAACCCTGTATAGCTAACTCCAACATTCACATATAGAGTGTCTATGGTTGTTCCGAAATATATATAGATGTGTCGACATGATAGGTCGAAACATTGTATACGTGTCTATGGTATCTCAAGATTACATAATATACAATACAAGTTGATTAAGTTATGGTTGGAATATATTTGTTACCAATTTTCACGTAGCTAAAATGAGAAAAATTATCCAATCTTGTTTTACCCATAACTTCTTCATTTTAAATCCGTTTTGAGTGAATCAAATTGCTATGGTTTCATATTGAACTCTATTTTATGAATCTAAACAGAAAAAGTATAGGTTTATAGTATGAAAAATAAGTTACAAGTCATTTTTGTAAAGGTAGTCATTTCAGTCGAAAGAACGACGTCTAGATGACCATTTTAGAAAACATACTTCCACTTTGAGTTTAACCATAATTTTTGGATATAGTTTCATGTTCATAATAAAAATCATTTTCTCAGAATAACAACTTTTAAATCAAAGTTTATCATAGTTTTTAATTAACTAACCCAAAACAGCCCGCGGTGTTACTACGACGGCGTAAATCTGGTTTTACGGTGTTTTTCGTGTTTCCAGGTTTTAAATCATTAAGTTAGCATATCATATAGATATAGAACATGTGTTTAGTTAATTTTAAAAGTCAAGTTAGAAGGATTAACTTTTGTTTGCGAACAAGTTTAGAATTAACTAAACTATGTTCTAGTGATTACGAGTTTAAACCTTCGAATAAGATAGTTTTATATATATGAATCGAATGATGTTATGAACATCATTACTACCTCAAGTTTAGTAGGTAAACCTACTGGAAGTGACAAGAAATGATCTAGCTTCAAAGGATCTTGGATGGCTTGAAAGTTCTTGAAGTAGGATCATGACACAAAAACAAGTTCAAGTAAGATTTTTACTCGAATTAAGATAGTTTATAGTTATAGAAATTGAATCAAAGTTTGAATATGAATATTACCTTGAATAAGAAAGATAACCTACTGTATATAACAAAGGTTTCTTGATCTTAGATGATTACTTGGAATGGATTAGAAAGCTTGGAAGTAAATTAGTAAACTTGAAGGGATTTTTGAAGTGTTCTTGAAGTGTTCTTCCTATGATGATTATAGCTTGATTCTTGAAGTGATTTTTGATGAAGATGATGATTAACTACTGGAAAAATACGTTCATAATAGTGTGTGTGTGTTGAGAGAGAATTAGAAAGAGAATTGGAAGTGAAATGGAGTGAATGATGAGTGGTAATTGGTGAGTGGTGAGTGGGGTTAAAAGGAGTTCTAGTTAGTTGACTAGCTCATGGTAGAAGTTAAAATTGATTAGTCATACATGACATAATCAAGAGTGGAATCCCATGCTAGTTCCTATTGGTATATACCCATAGTAAGTACGTTTTGAATCTGTGTATAATACGGGTAAGAATACGACTAGAATTCTTGATGAAAGAAAAGAATGGGAAAGTAACTGTAACCATTTTCGTTAAGTATGAGTGTTTTGATATATGTCTTGAAGTCTTCCAAAAGTATTTTAATACATCTAAATACACTACATGTATATACATTTTAACTGAGTCGTTAAGTCATCGTTAGTTGTTACATGTAAGTGTTGTTTTGAAACCTTTAAGTTAACGATCTCAATTAATGTTGTTAACCCATTGTTTATTATATCTAATGAGATGTTAAATTATTATATTATCATGATATTATGATACATTAATATATCTTAATATGATATATATACATTTAAATGTCGTTACAACGATAATCGTTACATATATGTCTCGTTTCGTAATCCTTAAGTTAGTAGTCTTGTTTATATGTATATAACTTATTGTTAATATACTTATGGAGATACTTACTTATCATAATCTCATGTTAACCATATGTATATCCATATATATATCGTCATGTCATTTTTACTAGTTTTAACGTTCGTGAATCGCCGGTCATCTTGGGTGGTCAATTGTCTATATGAAACATATTTCAATTAATCAAGTCTTAACAAGTTTGATTGCTTAACATGTTGGAAACATTTAATCATGTAAATATCAATCTCAATTAATATATATAAACATGGAAAAGTTTGGGTCACTACATATTGAAGTGTATATACCAATAGTAAATACATTTAGAAGCTGTGTATTGTACGAGTACGAATACGGGTGTATACGAGTAGAATTGTTGATGAAAATGAATGAGAATGTAATTGTAAGCATTTTTACTAAATAGAAGTACTTTGATATGTGTCTTGAAGTCTTTCAAAAGTGTACTAATACATCTTAATACACTACATGTATATACATTTTAACTGAGTCGTTAAGTCATCGTTAGTCGTTACATGTAAGTGTTGTTTTGAAACCTTTAAGTTAACGATCCTGTTAAATGTAATTAATCCCATGTTTAACATATGAAATGAGATGTTAAATTATTACATTATCATGATATTATGATGTATGAATATATCCTAATATGATGTATATACATTACAATGTCGTTACAACGATAATCGTTACATATATGCCTCGTTTCGAAATTCTTAAGTTATTAGTCTTGTTTTACATATGTAGTTCATTGTTAACATACTTAAAGATATATATAATTATAATTTTATCATGTTAAATATAGTGTAACAATATCTTAATATAATTCATATGTATTTTGTAAGACGTTATTATAACGATAATCGTTATGTATATCGTTTCGAGCTTCATAATTCAATAATCTCATTTTTTATGTATATCACACATTGTTAATATACTTAGTGAGATACTTACTTATCATAATCTCATGTTAACCATATATATATATATATATATATATATATATATATATATATATATATATATCATGTAGTTTTTACAAGTTTTTAACGTTCGTGAATCGCCGGTCAACTTGGGTGGTCAGTTGTCTATATGAAACTCATTTCAAATAATCAAGTCTTAACAAGTTCGATTGCTTAACATGTTGGAAACATTTAATCATGTAAATATAGTTTTCATTTAATATATATTGAAACGACCCGTCCATATTACTATAAACGCAGTACGTTCTCATTGGTCCCATAGCGAGGTATTTGACCTCTATATGATATGTTTTAGAAAATATTGCATTCGTTTCATAAAAAGCACATCATTATTATACATAATGCATGTTTTAAACAAGTGGGAGATTATTTAAGATATAATCTCCAAAATACATCGGTTTCTAAATACTACACACGTTACATAACAGTCGAATATAATACATGACAAAGGTTTTATTTAATGCAACACTTTATTTAAATAAAAGTATGAGACTCCATGCACAGCTTGCTCAGATAATGCTACAGCGAAAGACTTTCTTAAGGACCTAAGAATAAACATGTGTAAACAGTCAACACAAAGGTTGGTGAGATATATAGGTTTATCATCGATATAAATATAGACCACAAGATTTCATAGTTTTAAATATATGTACACTCGCAAGTGTATAAAAGTATTCTATAAGTTGTTGAGCGCTTCGGTAACTATACTTAACCATTAATGTGGCATATTCCCTTTATTATGAAATCTCCCTACACTGTACCAAGTGTAGTAAAAACGAAGTACTATGCAACCGTTTACGATACTAGAGCGACTAGCCCGGTTGGGGTTGTCATACCCGATAGATCTATCAATAGGATTCACGTATACATGTTCTTATAACATGTAAATATTAGTTACCAAGCTATTAGGGAAGATATGCAAAATGGTACAACTCAACGTAGAATATATTTTAAGTACTTGTGTCTATGGCGTAAAACATAAAATTCATGTATTCTCATCCCAAAATATTTGTAGAGTTAAAAAAGGGATTATATACTCACAGTAGTAAAAGTATATTAATAATAAGTTTTCAACTTATTAAAAATATGACCGTCGTCCTTGCATTCACGAACCTATAACAATAATAATGATTCAGATAATAATACGACATATGAATAAAATAAAGCAAGTTCATAGAATACTTATATAATAATTTTTAACATTTTATATTAGTAGTCCATTGTTAGTAGTCCTTTGTTAGTAGTCCAAAATAGTCTGAAAAGTCCAACTGTCCAATAATCGGTATGTATATATATATATATATATATATATATATATATATATATATATATATATATATATATATATATATATATATATATAATCTTATAATTACCCCCACGATGTATTGTATACGTATTGTATTTGCATCAACCCAGAGATGTATTGTATACGTATTGTCTTAAAATTAACTAAGACATATTGTGTACGTATTGTCTTAGGATTTATCAAAATGTATTGTATACTTATTGTGTTAGGACGTACCAAGAGTATTATTATACATATATACAATCACAGAATTAACTAAGATTATAATATTTTGTTATACTACCGATAACATGTCCAAATATATATAGGATATAGGAAAAGTTAACACGAATATGGTTAATATAGTTTTTATAATATAAATTTCGTCCATACAACGTTAATTTTAGCAGATTTTGTTTTGCTCGCCAAATATTCATTACAACTCCGTTTAAAGTGAATCAAATCTCTATGGATTCATTAAGAAGTAAATTTGACAAAACCAATTCAAAAAGTTCATCCCAAGTAATTTTTAGAGCTTTACCCTCTTTTTGTGTCGGTGGACAGATTTGGAAAAATCCCGTCATCCACCCAATATATGATTTTTGATAAAATACTTCCACTTTGTCTAAAATCATGAAAAAAATACTGGAAGTCTTATTTACATATATTAACATATTTCTAAAGTCTTAGGATTGAACTCAAATTCTAAGATAGGTTTTTATTCTCAACCAAAAACAGCCCGCTTTTTACCGAATGGAGATTAAAGGA